>NC_133975.1:113174602-113489125 GCF_047716275.1 Strix uralensis | reverse complement strand
GGACAGGCACTGTCTAATAATATATTTTTGGAATTAATATCATCAGTGTGGTTTTTGTCGGTGTTGGTTTTAACCCGTTAAGCTCTTGTTTTGGAAGACAATATTTCTCACCTTCATTTCACTCATGATCTTATAGACCTTCATTCTCTCCAATTTCAGTCATTTTTCTCTGATTTGAAGAGCCTCAGTATTATTTAATCATGCATCATAGAAAAACTATTCCAGAAGCACATTATATTTTTACTGCTCTTCTAGAACCTTTCTAGTTTTTCTGTACATTTATCAGTAAATATGTCTTCATTTTTGAATATTTTGCTATGCTAGGGATGGTAACAATGCACAACTATTGACTCAAAATATTCTATGTGCATTTTATTCTTAATTCTGTTATTTTCTATCTTAGGAAAAATGATCCCGTGTTTATTGCTGGAATCTGTTTATAAACAAATTCTTGCATGCTTTGTATGGAAATATGGTTAACATTTCATGAAGTTGCTATAGGAGAGGAATGTGACAAATCATGTGATGCACACAAATGCAAGACAGCTGAAGCATAAACTGGAAAGAAGTTAAGAATGTGTTGTGCGCTGGCAACTCATTTCAGTTTTACCCAGCAGACTGGTTAAATTTGATCTGTGCCCTTTCTTCTCCCTTAGGGAAAGTTTGGAAAATTTAAGAGGTACGTTGCTCACAGTACCCACGTAACAAATGTCCGTTGGACCTATGATGACAGTTTGTTGGTCACTGTTGGAGGAGCAGACACATCTTTAATGCTGTGGACTTACGAGATGGAAGGACATCGGGATAGCAGACAGTGTGACAGTGAAGAGTCTGATCTAGATTCTGAAGAAGATGGAGGTCAGTAATAATTTATAAAACTAGCTGGATTATGCTATTTCAGGAAGACTTTATTAATGGAAACCTAATTTAGAAATAATCAAGTTTTATATATGATTGTTTTAATCTTAAATAGTGAAGATGCTTCAAAAAAAAGTTAAGTAAAATTTCTTTTGGGGGAAAGGACTGATAAACTGTTGTGAAGAAAATGATAATGAAGTGTTTGACTTACTGCTTTGAGTCAGAGTATATAAAAAGACTCTTGACATCTTTTAAACAAAAAAACATAAAGTGCCAATTAGAGGTAACTTCCAAAAATCTATGTAGAAAAACATACTAATCACAGTTTAGATTTGGTTACTAATTCTAATGGAATTAGGTTGAAATCTGTATAATGTGAGATCATAGTTAGCGCGATGTTATAGCATCTGTTTCCATAACATGAAAGTATAATAGACTGAGGTAGGCTGATGTTCATATATGGAACAATCTATTGTTTCATAATATCAATAGTTGTAAGGTGTTAATTACATTTTGTAGAATTAACTTCTGTTGATTTTGCCATACTTAATGTTTTCCTTTTCATATTATAATTCCAAGGGTTCATGAGCCTCCAAACTTGTTCTTCCTGCTCCCAAGTGCAATTTTTCCTCCTTATGAATTCCTCAGTCTTCAAGGATTTTTAAACTATCACTGCTAATCTTTTAATAGTTCTGTATAATAAATTAACTTCACTTTTACCTAAAATCTGCTAAATAACCAAAGAGATGCTTCAAGTATTAAAGGCATATTAAACATTCACTGGAGAAGAACTTTTGTGCGCTGTCTTTCTGGTTAAAAATATTGAAGGCTACATCCACAAAGTAATTTAATTGCCTGCAGGAGCACTTGATCAAATTTAGCTTTCTGAATCAAAAATTGCAATCTTCCGAGCTTTTTGTTCAGCTTCTGCCTGTGTCCTGTTACCACATCTTCGACCAGTAACCTTCCCTAGGTGCTGGTGCTTTACACAGAACCCTCTTAAGCTATGTGTTAAAAAATACTCTAAAAGAAAGAGAGGTCTGTTAAGCTTACAAGAAAAGACATTGACATCTTTTTCCACAAAAGTTTCTCTTCATCACGCCCTATTAATTTCAGTTAGAGTTGAGAACTATTCATGAAGTTGGAATTAGTAGTCTTGATCTTTGGAAAAAAAAAATGAGGGTAAGTAACAGCCCTGTCACTGTTTAGATTTTTGCTGTGTTTACTATAGTAAACATCATGTTGATGTGCCTCACTGTCCCTAAGCATTGTGTAGGAACCCTGTGCAAACCTATAGATTCCATCCTAATGGATGGATCCTAAAATTCAGAACAGCCTGGCACTAAATCTTCCAGAACTTAACAGCAGGTGTCAAGTAGCAAGGTCCTTTGTTAGTGATACTGAGTTAAGGCCAACCAAGCAGAAATAGGTTAGCTTTGAATGTCCCTTGAATCTTTGTTATTCCACAAAGATATTGTAGAGAATTTTCTTCTTAGAATGTCTTTTATTAACAATGTTCATGATTCCCAGCTGCTTTCTTTCTGTTTTGAATTAATGTTACTAATAATACAGGTATAATAGTTCTTCTGGTCCAGTACATTGTTGAAATCTGCACAAATTATGGTGTAATTTTTTTTTTCTGGTATCTTATTTTGTTTTGATACTGTTCACTGTGATTTTGTTAGGTTATGACAGTGATGTGACAAGGGAAAATGAAATTAATTACACCATCAAAGCCTTATCAACAAACATTAGACCAATGTTTGGAATTAAGCCTCATCTGCAACAAAAGGAGCCAACCTTAGATGAAAGGTAACTGCTAAATTACAATTCTAACCAAGAAAGCAATCCGAAAAGATGATTAATAGTAAAACATAATTATATTGGAATATGTATATACAAATTAAAAGGGTATATATAAAAAGAGTGGAAATACTTCTTTAGAGAGAAAAAAGCCCAAACAACTTAAGTTTTGCTGAAAGACTAGGCTGTATCTCTTTTTCAGAGAGCACAAAAGACTACAAATGATGTATGTATATTATGAAGTTTGGGGAGTTTCTCGAGATAATTGAGTTATTTGCTGGTGTTTCATAATATGTTCTTTTTAAAACTTAAATCGCAAGTGGTATCTAGTAATGGTATTACAGGCATGAACCTGTACAATTATTTTATTGAAAGACAGCTCTCAAATTTTTGTTTTTGCCAACAAATTAGTCTAATTCAGCTGTAATTGCTCGTTGCATTGTTTCTGTCTCCAGATAATTTCACCTGTCTTTTGAAAAACTCTGTCCACAGTGGTTCTGCAGTTTCTTGGATAATGAAGTTGGTTGCTAGCTTGGTTCACTATTGTATGCTTTAAAAGAGAAGGGGGTGGGGAGCAGAGTAAAATAAGACCAGCAGATAAAGTAGATGTGAAGTTAGAAGAATTTACAAACACTAGAACATAATCTGTTGTAGAATCTGCAACTGAGCACAGGACCCTGAAAGTTGTTGTCAGCAAAATAGATGTGGACAGTGTATATGAGGGAAAAGGGAAGAGGGATTCCTAATATGATACAGTGGCAATTGAGGAATGCTAGTATTAAAGAGAGGGAAGTGAGGAAAACCCAACACAGTAAATTAGGTGTAAGGATGTAGAGAAATAGCAGATTGGAGACTTCCTGCAGGAATGTGAGGAGTTCTGTAGGATGAACGTGCCTCTTTCTGCAGTGAAGCTGACAGATCTGTGATGCCCTTGTTGAGAAATGCAACCTGACATTTGTGGGAGTTTTGGTGACATCTTCTGTTTTTAAGTTGAATTGAAGGAGAGAATGGGGGCCTGCATATAAAGCTGTGGCGCTCTATCTTGCATTTAAAATGGGAAATGGTCTTTATTAATTAGATGTATTTGGTGTGAAAATCAGAAAGAAATAATGTGCATGATATCAGCCTGTTGGATTTATATCTACTCTTGTTAATGGAAGCTGTGATTTTTTTTTTTTTTTAACATGAAATAGTAAACCTCTTGTATTTCTTTCAGTAATTATTTCTGAAAGATGAGTGAGTTGTGTTTTTCAGTTTCAAATAAAATATTAAAGAACATTAATTCCATAGTAAGGTAACTAGGTTCTGATTCAGATTACATAAAACTTCATTAAAGAATTCCATTGCCTGCATTGATAAAAGTTTGAGGCCCTAAAACTTCAAAGAAAAGTTTTTGTGAAGAATAAAACCAGAATATGGTTACTGTATGCATTTAAACTTCTGTTCTGCTGAAGTTAATATTGTGTAAGATTGGTAAATGTTTTAGTAGGTCTACTTTCATAGATACTAATTTTTACTTGATTTTTATTTCCCTTTCCTTTTGCTTCCTATGAAGGCAGGGGGTAGTGAGGTAAGTTCATTTGCACAAAGTCCAGGATCAAATACATTTTAATAACTTAAACTGCTTGGGAAAAGTTATACTTTTCAGTAGAAGTAAAGGCTTTAACTCTTTACTATTAAACAGTAGCTGGTCAAAAACAGTATCTGGGTAGAAAAGGGATAAGGGACGAAGAATAAGTCTAGTTCTCAGCCTGAATAGACAGGAGTGGGTACTAAATAGAGTGTTTGGGAGGAGGTGATCAAATCTCATCTTCTTTTCCTCAGTACTTTGGAGTGTCTAAGAAGCAGCTTGACTTAAGTAGCTGTAGTCATATTGCTCGCCTAACTTCTTGTGGACTTCCATAAGACTATATCACAGTGTTGGTGCAGAGGTGCAACATGGAATAAAAAGTGCAGGGAGCATGTTGCAGAGATGCCTGAAGTGGCTATATGAGCAGTATCACCATGTCTGCAGCATTGTGTTGGAGCTAATAAAGCTTCAGGGACAAGAGGAGCATTATTGACTTGGCTGCAGCATTTTACCAGTGCACCTATACTACTTCAGGATCTGAGCTGCTAGGTCCACTCAGCGTTCATATGACATGCAGAGTTGCTAGCTTAGGTGCCTGCATTAGGTAATGAAGTTTTACACATACTCTATTTAGAATATATGCATACTCAAAAACGTGCTCTTACATTTGTGGCACAACAAATCCTTAGGCTGTAGGTCACCCTTCAGACTTGTAGACTGAGCTGCCGGGACAATTGGACCTACACTGGTTAAGAAAGGAGACCTCCCTCTCATGCCTACCTGGACCCTGTTTCCACAATGAAACTCTGTGGTGACATGATAGAATTGTGTTAATCTCTGTATCCTTCTGTAGATGACTTGACATAATCAAGAAAGCCACCATCTTCATCTAAATTTTAGATGATACCACTAGCAACCTTTTATCAGATTAATTCTGGTTTTAGCTGTAAAGTCAGTTATACACGCTCTGTATAACTTATACAGACTTTTCTTCTGTGTTTGTTCATTTACAGTGTATTTGGGTACTATACTGTACTGCTGTGGTGGGTTGACCCTGGCTGGTTGCCAGGTGCCCACCAAAGCTGCTCTATCACTCCCCTCCTCAGCTGGACAGGGGAGGGAGAATAAAACGAAAGGCTCATGGCTTGAGATAAGGACAGGGAGATCACTCAGCAGTTACTGTCATGGGCACAACAGGCTCAACTTGGGAAAAATTAATTTAATTTATTATCAATTAAATCAGAGTAGGATAATGAGAAATAAAAACTAGATATTAAAACACCTTCCCCCCACCCCTCCCTTCTTCCCAGGCTCAGCCGTGCTCTCAACTTCTCTTATCTCCTCCCCTTCAGCAGCACAGCGGGGTGGGGAATGGGGGTTACGGTCAGTTTGTCACCCATTGTTTCTGCTGCTCCTTCCTCCTCAGAGGGAGGACTCCTCACACTCTTGCCCTGCTCCAGCGTGGGGTTCCTTGCACAGGAGACAGTTCTTCACAAACTTCTCCAACATGAGTCCTTCCCACGGGCTGCAGTTCTTCATGAACTGCTCCAGCGTGGGTCCCTTCCATGAGGTGCAGCCCTTCAGGAACAGACGGCTCCAGCGTGGGTCCCCCACGGGGTCACAAGTCCTGCCAGAAAACCTGCTCCAGTGTGGGCTCCTCTCTCCACTGGGCTGCAGGTCCTGCCAGGAGCCTGCTCCAGTGTGGGCTTCCCATGGAGTCACAGCCTCCTTCAGGTATCCCACTGCTCCAGCGTGGGGTCCTCCCCAGGCTGCAGGTGGAGATCTGCTCCACCGTGGACCTCCATGGGCTGCGGGGGCACAGCCTGCCTCACCATGGGCTTCACCATGGGCTGCAGGGGAATCCCTGCTCTGTCACCTGGAGCACCTCCTCCCCCTCCTTCTTCACTGACCTCGGTGTCTGCAGTTGTTTCTCTCCCATATTCTCACTCTTCTCTTTGACTGCAGTTGTACAAGTGTGGCTTTTTTTTTTTTCCCCCTTCTTAGATATGTTATCCCAGAGGCACTACCACTGTCGCTGATGGTCTCGGCCTTGACCAGCGGTGGGTCCATCTTGGAGCTGGCTGGGGTCAGCTCTATCAGACACAGGGGAAGCTTCTAGCAGCTTCTCACAGAAGCCACCCCTGTAGCCCTCCCGCTACCAAAACCTTTCCGTGCAAATCCAATGCAACTGCTCAGAGTGTAGGTAGTACATCTGGCATTTCATGTTATATGTAGGCTTGTTATATTGACTGCCAAACATTAGAACAGATACGTTTCTTGTAGTAACACTTTATTAGAATCCTTGTATTCTCAGGATCACAGGTACCTACCAGTGTGGAATGTGCTTCTGAGAATGTCTTTCAAGTAATTTTGACTTTGTGTATAAAAGAGATTCCTTATCAGAAAGTATCTGAACCTCTTTTACTACTGAGTGTAGGAAGAGTTTAATTCTCTATGGGAGAAGATGGAGATAAATACTACAGGTAATTAAACTCTGAGGCTATGTGCAAAGACTTTAAAGACCATACCGAAAATAGAGTTACTACTTAAGATTGTTGTACCTGACAGCTGAAGTGGAATTCATAAACCCTAGCTGAGTAGTGAAGTTCCCTTTATATGGAAGGAATATGATTTTTAGTAACCAGAGTATTAAATGAGATAAATAGGAGAACACTAAAGGAAGAAGCATATCTGAAATCTCATCTGTTTCCTACTTGTGTCTCACAAAAGCACATCTGTGAGGCCAGGAGTTGTAGTCCAAGACCATGGCCTGGATGTAGAGTCATAAATTGCTCAACCAGGCACCAAAACTTGATTTACCAAAATGATTTTGATTCTAATATTATTAGAAAGGTTAAGTTGATTTCACCTTTTATGTTGTAAGCAGTAGGATGACATAGGAAAGCAGAGTTTTAGGCCATTTAGTCTATCAAAAATTCAAATATTCATCACCAGGTGGGTCAAAACAGCGTCAAAACTTTTAGCAAAACTCCTTTTGCTAAAGCTCTGCAGAAAGGAATGAAAGAATCCCTAGGGTCAGAAAGGGAGAATAAGTAAAAGAGGCTGTGAAACACTGCAGTCTGGTAGGTGGGTAGCTTCTCTTTGAAATATGGAACAGGAGATTCTGCTTTTGGTGTAGCATAACAGTTTTCTTCCAGTGACTCTTAATTCAAAATGTAAATGCAATTCCCAGAACATGAATGTGAACAAAGGATTATTTTTGCTCTCCAACAGAGGTAGTGTCCTGTTCTCAGTTTTCTGGTTTTGCTCATAAATTACTTTTTTCCTTGCAATAGCAGAAGTTTAAAAAAAATTTATTTTCTCCTTCACAACAGCACAGTTTTACTAGGAGCAGTGGAGATTTCTGTGTCTTAATCATTTTTATGACTAACACATTAATTTGAGATGTGAGTTGCATCAACTCATACTTCTAGGCAGCACTGCCTTTATTTTTTTTTCCTTCAGAACAAACATGATTTTCTCCACTTTTTCTGGGACTTTTTTTGATTACAGTCTTATCTAAGCAATTCAGTATTAGAAAGAAAATGAGAGGTTTTTTTTTTCAAATTAGAGATGCTAGTGCTGTAAAAGTTGATATGCTGAATAGAAATATGTGGAAGCCTTAGATTTCAGGCACATTTTTTGACAAATTTATTGATGCTAGAACTCAAAATTTCATTCAGATTCAGTTGATTTCAGGTCTGCTTGTGGTGTAGTTTAAGGTCACCTCTACTAATGATATTCCATTCTCTAGGAGTAAAATTACGGTGATATATCATTGACATTAGAATACTTCTGTTGAAAACACAAAATGGCATTGGCTGTGAGGAAGCACTTTTGTCTAATTTTAATTTTTTGTAATTTCTGAATAATGATATTAAAAGATAATATTTTTATGTGAAGATGTCTAATGTATGTCTAATGTGGTTGTGTAAGAGGTTTATGGATATTCAGCAGCACAAAATAAATTGGAAAACTCTTTCTATCCTTTACTAAAGGTTATTTCCTAGTATGTCTTTGTGCTAGGTAAATTCCTCAGAAGAGAAATCCATCATGGATGGTTAATTTTGAAAACACTTTTGGCTCAGCTATTCCCTGAACTGCAAATCACTGGCGGTTGGGAGAAGAATCTGGAGAATATCACTGCATTCTTATTCTGTTCCTAAACTCCCTGCAGTGTTCACTGTTTGTCACTGTCAAAGGGGCAATGCTGTGTTTAATGTACCTTAGATAAGAATGACTGTACCAGGAGATCTCAGAACTAAACAACCAGGAATTCTGGTTTAATTTTTCACCATAAATGTACCATACTAAAGATTTGCAAGCAACTAAAACCTCTGAAATAGTCTGTCTCTCATAGTCATCACTATCCTGTTCTCTTAATACATATCATAACTCAGTCCACGTGCTGAGATTCTTCTATGGGAAGATCCCAGTGTTTTATATCTTTTGCAAATTCTTTAAATGCTCTGCATCCACTCCCAGATGCAATTCAAAGCCAGACATTGTGGCAAAATAGCTTCCAATCTTTTTTTTTTGTCTTGAGGATTTTGTTGTGTATGTGTAAGGTCATATGCAAAAATACATAACCTAATACATAAGGGCTTCAGCCACACTGCCCAAGATGCAGAAGGTGAAGGTGGGGACTGGGAGAAGGGAGAACTGCCTACTATAGGAATTGTACTTGCAAGGGGGTGAGAGAGGGAGAAAGCTACTGAAATGAGTCTTCCTTTATCTGAACCTCACAGTTATCACCTTGTAATTGCCACTGAAAGAGAAATTCAGAGATTTTATACAAACATCTTCCATGTGTTTTGTATAAATGAACAGAATGCAATTAGATTTTTCTGCTTGCAATTCCAGGGACTTTTGATATGAATGTAGACAGCACAAATTCCAAAGTTCTTTTTGTAAAAAAATCAGCTTTTTCCTCTCCTTTTGCACTGTCAACTTGTGTGATTTGGGAGAGGGGAGAAGCCAATAATCAAAATTAAAAATTATAGCAAAGGACTTCATATTAGCAGCTTCTTTGCTCTCTGCATTCTCCCAGTTTTTGCAGAATAGATTAGATAACAGGAAAGTTTAAGTTTTAAGTTAACTTTTTTTCAACAGCTTTAGAAAGAATGCAGGGCTTTTTGAAGGTAACATTTCTGTGAATTGGTTTCCACACAGTGGAATATACATTAGTGCAGGACATTAACCCTGAGATTGAAAACCCTGAAATTTCTGGAGATTTTATTATTCACAAACAAGAATTTAATTATCATTAGTTACTTCTATTACTATGTCTCTGATCACTAGCAATAGACTAGAACAACATTATGAAAAGGAATGGTTTCCCATTACCAGTTTGAGGTAACTATTTTTTCCTCCCAAAGCTGAGGTAAAACTCATGTCTTTGAGGAAATCAAAAAGCCAATTACCAAAGTATCAAGGTTTACCAGATAATCTCCAGTTTTGAATGCAAGGAAAAAACCTATTAGTTTTGCAACTAAAATAATCAAATGTGACCAGGAAATAAAAGTCTAGAGGAACAACTGCATGGCCCAGTGATGAGGGATGGAAGATTTTTATTTGGGTTATGATCTATGTAGAACGACTTTATCAACAGAACCTAAAACGTTATGTGAACAATATGCATTTATTGAAGAGTTCAAGAAAAGTGTAACTGAAACGCAGGTATATTGCGGGATAGGTTGAATACAGCTCCAAATAAGTCTTGCATATTTCAGTGATGAAGGCAGCACAAAAGCCTTTTATGAAATCTGCCTTGTACGAATTAGACATCTGATCATATCTCCATATGTGTCAATATTTTCCAGCTAATAATTAGATATGTCACACGCGGTCCATGTGGAAAATCTTGTTCCGTACTTAACTCATGAGATTGATAAAGTAGAATTGGAGATTAAAGAATTGAAACTGTCAAATTTTCCTCTGACTATGCAAACATTTGGTTCAGTGGACTCAGAAAAATTGTGAGAGAAAACTGTGCTCTATTCTTGGAGAAGCTCTTATTTCCCCTGCATAACGCTTATTCTGAAAAATATCTGAAGATATGCAATTCTTCAAGGACTACAAGAATTCAAATGTTACTGACTGTAAAACCTGTTCAAGATACATTTGAATTGTATTGGGAGAAAAGGTTTAGCTGTTTCCAGTCTGAACTAGTGCATTAGTCTTGCATGGCAAAATAAATTTGGAACTAATTAGAAGAGATTCAGTAAAACAGATTATTTTCATTGGGGGTTGGAATCCATCTGTAAGTTGTTAACACTGTTTTTTTAATTTTCTGGAAGGTTTTCCATACCAGATGAGGGTAAAATTATTTTTGCTTCACCTATAAATGAAAAAGACTGATAACTAGTGTCCTCCTTGCTGCAGTGGAATTGCTTGGTAGTTCTTAAAAGCAAATCAAAAGAAAGTGTACCTGCTAATCAGATTAATGAAAAATACCCATGCATAGTACAAATATTAGGAAATAATCTGTACATGCCAATATATTCTGATGGTTAATAATGATTTTTTGCTCGTCAAATATAGGAGTATTCATCATACGTGTCTGAGAAAACTCATCCACTGAAACAAATTTGTGAAGCTGATGCTGAAATATCTTCAGTCAACATAAATTGAATTAAATAATCATGAAAAAACATTATATGTCAGAAGTGCTCAGTACTCCACACATTTTGACTAGCTAATTGTATTTTAGTATAACAATGTATTTTTATGAGTGAACTTGAACATTTATCTTTAATAATAAGCTGACTGTTTATCTGTCAGCTCATTTCGTGAAGTTAAACCTGCACAACCTTTCTTTGAGTAATTCAGGTGTTGTGTTTGCCAACTCTTTAAATACTTGATATACTTCAGAGGTTTTTGGGTCTGCTTCTGCTTTCTTTCTCTGTTTACGGTAGGAGTCATTCCCAAGAATTGTATTCTCATACCAACATGTTTATAATTCCCATTTAAGTGAATGGGAGTTTTCTGTACAAATAGTAGATTTACATAACCTGTGAAGTTGTGAATAATCCCCTTGTTGTAAAAGAAGTAAACAAACCAGAAAGTCAGTTATTTCTATGAATAATTCACTGACACTTAGCTTTCAGCCAAGCTTGTATAAGTAATCCTTTTCTCTTTCCCACCTGCTGCTGAAAAGAGGTTCCAGGTAATGCTTTTATTTTGCTATCTAGTCCATATCTTACTGTCATCTCCCATTTTCCTTACAAAGCCATCTGTCATGTTGGGTGCTATACCATGCACCTGTCACTCTTCAGAATATTGCTGTATTACAAATTTTAAATTTATATGTATTCATAGTGGTTCTGTTCCATACAATAAGCTAAATATTCATTTATCTACCAATATAAAATTAACTATATGGATCATTAAACTTGCCTATGTTTTACAAATAGTATTTTTCAATAATATTTATTAAAATATAGATATTAGTACTCTTTCCAGTTCCCAGTGGACAGCTATCCACCTCAAAAGTGGATTGTTTTACATTTGATGGGACAGTCTCACCTGACATGTCAAGGTGTATGTTTTGCTAAATTTAAGTATTAGATTACCTATATCCACATTAGTGTGTACCAAATGTCACTACTCATAGGACATGTGAAAATAATTATGACTAATTGTTGTCAAGAAGCAGTATTTAAAAACTAGCAGGTTGCATTGTCTTCTAATGGAAATCAGACCCCTAAGTGACTCTGAAAATCTTACCAAGAGTAAATGGACAGAACTTCTTCATTTTAAAATTAATTCTCTACTTCAGGCTTGCTGGCACCTTTTTGAGAGGGCAGTGAAAGTCACTTCATGCTGAAGGCTAGTGCAAAATCAATTGCTAAGTTCTCTGCAAGTATGAGGTGCAGCTAGGGCAAACCTCACAGGAAGGGACTTTTGTACCAACAGCTGTAATTTGCTCTATGAAATCATGCCCAAAATAACACTTGGATCTTTAAGACAGAAATAAACGTTGTAGTTGACATTGTCGTAAGTTACCATGGAGCTCAAAAATTCATGGCAGTTCATATTAACCACAGAAGACTATTCCTTGTTCTGTTAGTAACTTTAGAAATTCAGTATCAATAATAGAACGAGGGAGTGAAATACAACAGCATAATACAAGATAACACGGGTAGCAGTGTCAGTAATACTGAAACTATGTCTCAAATGATAAAAAAGGGATTTCTTTGTTTCACAAACTACTTAAAAATGCTTGTATTCCATTTCTTGGTCTCATAACAAGAAATATTAAGATACATGTATACTGATTCTATATTCATGTTGAAAGTAAAATGCCAATATTAAGGTATTTATTTCCCCTATGATAGATGGCTGGAACTTTCCACATGTTCAAACTGACCCCATCCATATGTGCATTCACCCCAAAATGTTATTCATGCTCTCCTTCCCATCTTTTGCACGCAGTTTTTGAGCATGCAGCCAGTTACACACGCAGGTATATGACCACTGTGTGTTGTATATGCCATTAGTCACTTTCCAGCACTATTGAAAAATATCTGCATCTTTCACACCTTTAAAAAAAGCAGTTGGAAAATGTGTTCCGGTGTCCTTCAACATTCCTGCTTTTAAATGCAGAAGCTGTCATCTTGAAACTTAATTGGGAAAAAACCACATACGCGTTTGTAATTTGCATTCTAGTTCCACTGCTCTGAATCAATATAGTAAGTCTTTCCTAGATGGTTACTTGTATAAATTGTTCAGGTGACCTCTGAGATAATATAGCTGAGTATAAATTGTCAAGTTTTGTTGACTGGTGTACATTCACTTTATTCTTTTGTATGGTAATGTACAAATGTAAATGTATTCTCATGAGTGGCAAAGGATGGTTATCAACCTACATTTCTATCTGTACAGCCTTTAAGTATAGATGGTCTTTTCAAGTGATTGTATAATGTGAAATTGTTTTACCTCTTCTCACATTCTATCACAAGGGATTAGCAGACACCAAATATTATAAAATGCCATATTCTAGATCCAAGCAGCAGAGAACTCTTCACTTCCAGTAGTAACATAAACCTGTGCCAGAACCATGTCCTTTCAGTTTTTACTGCTTTCATGAAAATTCAGATATGCTCTCCTGCTCTGTTTAGTATTTATGCTTTTTTTTTTTCCTCTAACTCACTTTTTCCTCTGTCTTTCAGGGATATAAATGAAATAAGAGGGGGTGGAAAAAAAAATAATGAAAGAAATGAGGCTTGAGTGCTCTGTGGCAAATGTGAGAGTGACGAGTGGAAGAAGGGCTCTTTATGCTCTGTTTTATCAATTTCTGGAGTAACGGTAGTAAGACTGTTGCTGGATTGTCCATGACAAATCAGAATTTAAAAATCTAAAATATTTGGAAGCATTCTAGAGTGAGCAGGAGGTGGATTGGGCAGTTTTGCTCAATCTTCCCCTGCCCTCACCTGTAAAGCAGGACTGACCTCTAGGGATGGAGCCTACAGCCGTTGTGTGCTGCCTGCATGCTCAGCACCAGCATTGTTACTCACTTCTACTCCAGAGCTGTCTGGATAACCTATGGTCATCAAGTTTCCTACTGTTATTAAACTTGGTTTTGGTGGTTTGGCATGGTTGGTTGTTTTTTTTTTTTCCCAGGGAAAAACTTGTTAAACCTACTTTTCATTTTCTGTGTAATTACAGGGATTTCCTCTGCTGTTTTAGATGTATCTTTCTTATTTCCTTGAATCTCACCTGACCTAGGCAGTCCTCTCTCAGTCTCTGATTTTTACGTATCTTTGCAACAGCTGTCAAACAGCACTAGCCTCTGACAACTGATAAATGTACACTGTTCCTCCTAAATAATAGTGTTTCTGGGAATGCCTTTTTTCTTAGAAGCTCTAAATTGAGATGGGCATAAAGGTATTTTTTATGGATAGATTGTTAGGAATTGTCTTAAGAGAACTGGACTCAGTTCCCCACAGTTTGGACTTCTTGCTTCAGATCAGGTGCGGCTTTTGATGGTAATGCATAGTAGTCTGTGTTTGATCTGAAATCTTCATTTACCCTTGTGCTACTTTTAACAGATTTTTTTTTTTTAAGAGTGGCACTAGTTACTGATATGCTTCTTAGTCTGCTGTTCACAGTAATAGAGAAATTTATGCAAGATACTTGGATTTAGAATCTGTCATTTTTGTTCCGTGTGCTGGCTGCAATGTAATCTAAGGAAGCCACATTTAAAGATTCCTTGCTGTCTGAAAAGCATCAGAAGTTATGCCTCTTGCTCAGCTAGGAAGGCTCTCTGGAACTCTGAGGAGTGTATCTTTTTCTACTTTCCTTTCTTCAAGAAGGTTTGGATTTTTTTTCTGCTGGCAATCATATCTTGGGTGGTGATGCTTCACAGCTGAGTAAGGCGGCATTGTGATTGTCTTTTTAGTCCTTAATATGTCATTGACAGCTTGATTTATTTTCCTCCAGAAGCCTTTTTAAGTTCTACACGTGCCAGTAGAAGCAGCATGCACAACAAACAGCATGCCAGTCTCACATTTCTGCAGTACTCCCTACTGTACTTGCTGTTCGATTTTATAGCTCCTGCATGGGATGAGAGAAGAGGTAACATGACAGTGGAAAACTAGTGAACCTTGATACTCTTTATTATATGCTCCTCTTCCCTGCCACCCCCCCACCTTTCTGATTCTTGGGGAAACTAATGCTTAGGACCACCAGAATCACTGGTATACAATCTTCCAATTTTCAGCACTTCAGAGCTGTTCCTGACTTCCGTGTTTAAAAAGAGAAAGGTACATGTTGTGTTTGCTCAATTTAAAAAAGGATTTAAAGTTAACGTTATCTAAGTGGTTTTTAAGAAACCACTTTTGTATAAGTGTTTTTTAAGGAACTTCTTGCATTTATAAGTGTGCTTCTAGTTACCTAATAAATGAGTAGCAATTACGGAGGTATCAATGGAATTAAGGAATTTTAATTATAATTCAAAGTGTTAAACTGTAGGTAGGAAAAAAATGGTTGGCAGCTTTTGATATCATTAACCTGTTACATAAATCAGGTATTAGATATATTTCAATAACTACAGTTCTTAGCCATAAAATAACAGGATATGCATAATCACGGGTATGTGCAATTCATTTAACTTCTTAACCCTGTTCATTCTTCAAAGACTTTTGATTACACAGACAGAGAGCTGGTTATTATTTTGCCATTTAACTTCAGAGATTGTAAGCACTAGAATTTGTTCAGTTTTAAGAGTACTTAGATTCATATGCAAAAAAACTCAACCCACTCCAAAACCCAAACAGAGCTTTATTTCTTAATATTTTGGGAGGTCGGTGTGACCATTTCAGAAAGGTATCGGAAAATAAAAAATGGTTCTTTATTAGAGAAGAGGGAATCTTAATGTAAATTTACCTCAGATGTTTCATGAAGCTGTCTGATTTCCACCACCCCACCCCCACACCCCAGCGAATTTTAATTGGACCTGGGCTGTATTAGTTTCTCTCCTTCTCTGTCTCTTCATTTACTTGAATGAATAAGGGCGGGTTTTTATTCTCTGTGTCACTGAAGTGCTTTCAGAAAGCCCATTCCCCATACAGAATCTGTGCCTTTCAATTTTTGTTCATGCATTTCAGTAGTTTTACTTGGTTGGGTTTGATTCAATTTGAGTAGCACACAGTGATAAGAAGGTCTCTATGGCACTGGGAGATAGATACCTGCTACCTCTTGATCAGTGTATTTGTAACTGAAATTACTCATTTACTGTGAAGATGGGGAACAAATACGGTCAAAGATTTTTTGTAAAACTTCAGATGACCTCTCTCCATATATATTTAGTACGATAAACATTGTGACCTATTGGGAGTGTTTTCTGTTGATAATTTAGAAACTTCTAAATAAAAGTGTAGTTTCTTTATTTTTTAAAATAGAATTTTAATCATACTTAGCAATACTGTTGTTGTAATGACAGGCTAGATAAGAGGATGCTAGGAGTCAGTCAGTGGTGGTAGGAGGAAAGAGAAGAAAGGACCTGGAAAATAGCCGGGGAGGCTAGGTATTTCACATCAAGTATAAGACCTGGAAAGAACTGGTTGAGAGACAGTAGTGATTTAAGAGTGGTCATCAAGTTGGGTGTTGGGATTGCTGACAGAAAATAGATGTATTACTTGCTTCCTGTACTGGCCAACATGCCTCTATAGATGGTGAGGGCAGCCCAGACTATGCATGGTTTGCTTTTCCTCCTCTTTTCCAAAAGTTAGGAGGATACTTTTTTCACCTTTGCAGACTAAGGGACAGTCTGTGAGCTAGGTCCAGGCTATAACTGCAAAAGAAATTGAAATGTCTTGCTTTTCTGTCTCAAGGTGTATGTGAATTCCTTCTAACTGGAGACCTCAGAGAGGAAAAAAATCTGTAACTGAGGACCTTTGGGAATGAGTTCTGGGGGTACATTCCTACCAGACATATTTCAAGCAGGATTGAAAGAGTATATTTAAATGTGGCTATCTTTTAATATTTGTCTTTTGAGCATGGAGAACTTAGTGCATGTCCACATTGGACTACTTTTCTGATCTGCATTGCTATATATGGTAGATGTCCTCTAGATTTTGCCTTTACTGCCTGTTTATTAGAAGTCTGTTATCCAAGAGTAAGAATTTTGGAGTAGGAAAAAGCAACTGTTAGACTACCATTCTTTGTGAAGTTACAAAAGTCTTTCTCTGTACTTCAATTAGTGTTCTCTGTTTTAATTTGCACTTATTTATGAGTGAATTTAAAATATGAACCTTAGTTATTTTCCTTCATGGCTTGAATTTGCTTTTTAACTTCAAATATTATTTTATACTTTGATAAGAATTTGTTTAATACAGTCCATATTCCCTCCCTGTGAAAAGACTCATTGTGTTATCTATCCAGTGTAAACCATCATTATTTCTTTTTAGATCTGTATTTGGATTTTCTGTCATAAAGATTTTACGTTTCATAAAATCTAGATTTGTGAAGCTGAATTAAATATTTTGGTTACCTTCCTCTGGCCCTATCTAACACAATAGTGAATTTTAATAAACTTGATCATGTTTGGGTGATCCAGGCATCCGACAGACTTCTCTACCAGACAGAAATTTTTCATCATCTGTTTTTCTTTTATACTTTTTTTTCCCCAATGGTACTTTACAGTCTTTTAAGTATAGAGGAAGTAATTGAAGCATCTCGGAGCACAGTTTATAGTTGCTGTATAATTTGCATTATAATATGTACAAATCTTTTGATTGGTGGCATGACATCAATCTATAAATCGTACTAAAATTGGGCAAGGAAAACGGAGCAATAAAGCTCAGAAAATGGTACTTTATTTTCAAAACTAAAAAAATAATTTTTGAATGTAGTTCAAAATATACAGTGTACAAACAAATCATAGTCTAGAAAACAGTGATTATTTTGCATCAGACTCATTCAAGAGCAGAGAAGGAATTAAAAATACTTCATACTAAAAAGGGAATATGAAAGGGAACTGAGCTGTTGCTTTATGTGTGATATTAGTTTGTCACACTGCCTACTGGATTAAATCATCTAGATTTCATTGAATCTATATGTAGAATTTATTTTGAAATTAATTGTTCGTCTTAAGGGTCAAACTTACAGGTTTCTTTTCATGGCCACATATGCTGTATATATAGAATCAATAACCAGTGCTCCTGAAAATTGCTAGAAATAGTTTCATAATTTTATTAAATAAAACTTACTGGATTGTATGGTTCTTCGTATATGAACAGTTGAACATAATTTGAAAGATATGTTACAGATATTTATCAAACTCTTAATTAAATCTGGGCTATTCAGAACAGTGGAACCTAAGTTATGGCTGATATTCATGCATTTGCATGGTGATGGTTTACTTCCAACTGAGTGTTGATCAGTAACTCGTTTCTGTTGATGTAAGAGTGAATGGGCAGGTGTACCTGGTGTTCTTTACAAACTATGGCAAAAATAGGAAAAGTTAGGGCCTACTGAAGGCATGTGGGAACAGGAATGATTATCTCTAGTATTTAGATCAGGTAAGATTTTAAAGTTTATCCAATAAAAAATGCTACAGAGAAGATGGAAATGCCTTAAGAACACAGGATGAAAAAGCTAAGAATATTACATCAGTGTCATTTATTGTAAAACAAGCTTTTGCATTAACTTCATGGATTGTTGAAGAATTGTCGGAAAACCTAACGTGTTAAAGGTAGGGTTTTTTTTGACAGAGGTGTTTCTTTTAAAGATGAATACAAATAGCAGTTAAACAAGATACAGCTATAAGTTTTCCATATGCAGTAGCAGGTTGGAAGGTACTGTGTTAGTATGGAATGGGTGACGGACAGCCTTCTCTTATTCACAGTTCTTTATTTCAGACCCCCAGTTAGTAGGGCATTGCCACAGCCGGAGAAACTTCAGACGAATAATGTTGGGAAGAAAAAGAGACCTATAGAGGTAAGAACAACATTGATACCCTCTTCCTCTCCTTTTAGGATTTTCTTTTCCAGAAATTGACACATTTGTGGACACACTAAATAATTGTTTCATTTTAAATTTATCAAAGCTGGAAATATTGAATAGTGAGTAAATAGCAAAAGAAGGGAGATTTTTTTTTTTAAATCCAGAAAAGCCCAATGCTACTTTTTTTTTGCAAGCGAAACAGAGCACAACTTAATTCCTAGTAACAACAAAACCTTTTAAATGCCGTGTGTAGAAAACAATATATTCTGTTTTAATAACTGGATTATTAATGGGTGTATTATCACTAATAAAACTAAGCATCTTTTACTGCAAAATTTTTAAAAATTTATTTTAAAACTTTGTTTAAAATTCATCACTGTTAGCAGTTTTAAACATAAAATAATTTTTTAAAATCTATTAATGTTGCCTTTAGCTCGGATACCTATTTTTTTTTTCATTACATGGCCAATGCAAATAAATACACTCACGTTTGATTAATCTGAAGTAGAAATTTCATCTAACCTTGAAAAATGCAGTTTTTCATATCAACTGAAATATTTTCTATGATATGAAACAAAATGTTTGGTGTAGCATAATAAATGACTTTTTGCCATCAGTGTTTTAGAAGTTTTAGGCTTTAATTCAGCTTTCTTATTTGTCAGCTGGAATTAAATTGTGGACCAATGTTTGTCATTCTTTGTTTCTTAGTATCAGCTGCATCAAAAGAGCTATGTTCTTCTTGTCTCACTGTTGTTTATTTATTTATATACATTTATTTATTTATATGCATGTGTATGAGTATCTCATTCTGTGTATATGTACCTGTGTGTATACACGTATAAATATTCTACGGCACACACCAAACCGAGATGATAGGATGACATGACTGTGTACAAGAATGAGCAGTAATAAAAGCTGACAGGGAAGGCAGAATCTCAGCTTCTGTTGGTTTGAGACATTGTTAAACTCCTTTTCCTTTACTGCATAAGGACATTGAAGATTGTAAAGTTCGTAATTGCTTTAAGGTTTTGAGTATCTAATAGATGTAAATATCTTGTTTTAGGACCTAATTTTGGAGCTGGTGTTTGGGTACCGAGGCAAGGACTGTAGAAACAATGTGCACTATTTGAATGATGGTGCTGATGTAATATATCATACTGCGTCTATTGGGATCTTGTATAATGTGGCAACAGGTAGGAGAAAATCCACTTGAGGAAAAATGTTTCTTCACACACATGGAATTACAGTTTATGAAGTAACTGGTATGCTCTAAATCTTATAAAAGTATGTGGGAAAATTATTATTATTTGTTGCTGAAAATTCAGTCTGTATAGATGATTCATAATAGCTGGCATAAGCAAACTAAATACATTGAAACGTTTCTGGTAACTGAATTTGGAAGGAGGTAAAGATTTGATTATTTTGGCATTAGATTTCTGAAATTTGTTTGTTAAAACGATCACAGAAACTAAAACAGCTGAACAGTGGGGTCATTGTAGTTTAATGTTTTTTCTAAGACTAAGTTTATTTTTTCTTTGGTTTACTTTTGAGTGCTCTGTATCACATACATTCATTCCCAATAACCAATTCAGTTTAGATAACTCAGACCTTTTAAAGGGCAACACACGCCATTTGTTTCTGGTATATCTAAGCAACTTGATGGAGAAAACTTGAGGGACTAGTTCCAAGTTATTGAGTACTATGTGTTAAAATCAGGATAAAAAATTAGGAGTTTGTTTCCTGCTTTTAAGCTCCAAACGGCAACATCACCATAATGTGTTTTCTAACAAATATTATAAAATTTTCAAACATTAACCATGTCTATGTGTGTATAAATATTTTAATTAAAGTTGGACTTTTTTTTTAGGCTCTCAGTCTTTTTACCAGGAACACAATGATGATATCTTGTGCCTCACCGTAAATCAACACCCCAAGTTTACCAACATAGTGGCAACTGGCCAAGTAGGTATGTTTGTATTTTTGTAAAAAGAAATTGACATAAAAGCATGCAATTAGGGCCTTGTGAGTTCATGATAAATCACAAAAATACTTGATTATGCTATCTCCGTTTGTATGAGTGTTACTCAGTTACCTGTCCTCTTTATATGTTTCTTTGGGTGTAATTTAATAAAGTTGAACAAAAAATATTGAGGCATTAAAGAAGATTAAGCTCATCTTTTGTTTGGAGTGTTATCAAAAATATTTTTTTAAGAAATGTTAAGCCCCATGAAATTAGTCTGGTTTTATTTAATTATCAGCTTGTTCTAGGCCTTCCAAAGAGCCATAGCCCTTCCAAAGACGCTTAATTGAACTATCCTTCATTTCTATATGGACTAAACCTAGAATTCTTAAAATAGATGTCACTTTACGTAGGTTTTATCCCATCAGGCAGATTTATAATACCTACGTGGTGTTTTGGTAATACATAGTTGTAATATTCTAGGCAGAACCAAAACCTTAATGGTGTTTCTCTACAGATAAACCTAGATTTAGGGGGAAAATATGTATGTGTCATAGCAACATTAAAACTGATCTATGAACTAACCACATTAAAAAAAAGAAAAAGAAAAAAAGCCCACTGTGCATCTACATAGCTGCACTAATACTGGTGTTTCTAGATTTTGCAGAATAGTGTAATTTTTGTAGTCCTACAACTCAATTTCTGTTTTCATACCTTCAGTTGTTTCTCAGCGGATTCAAAACCACATTGTTTTTCTTAGAGCATAGAATACAAAAGAACCCCTTAGTTTTAGCCAGAATAGCTTTTTTTTTTTTCCTGTAGCTTTGTATTAGATGTTTCATCTAAAGATGGTCAGTCTGTCAGTTACCTGCTTCCATCTTTTGGCTTTTTAGGTGCATGTCTTACTCAGTTTGACTTATTGATAGTAGTAACTACTTAACTTAAAAATCTTTATTTCTTGGTGAGTTTCTTGCCTCACATTGATTTAAAGAAATCATTAATGGAAATTATCTATCAGCCAATGGAAAAAGTTATCAGCTGATTTTTGCCTATGGTTTGATTGCAAAGAACATTTGCAGGAATTACAGACCTTTTATTGTCTTTAGGAATTTGCTTTTTCAGTGTATTTCTTAATCTGGCCCTTTTTGCCTTTCCATATGATAGAATATACAGGAAGAACGTAGGCATAATGTGAAAATTTGTTCTTTGCATGGATTTTCTTCAGTGTTTGTCTTACCCAAGAAGAAACACAGGACCCTTAATGCTTTTTTATTTCATAATAATTTCTACATCAACTAGCAGTAAAATAATTTTGACTGCTTTGTAATGTGGATTAAGGCATACAAATCAGGAGCCAATTGCACTTAAAAATTAAACTACAAAACATGCTTTTTAGATTTTTATCTAAATTTATTTTTAGATTTTGAAGAGATGTTAAGGAGTGCATACTCCATGAAGAACATACTTAACTGCTACTACTTTTCCTCTTGATATGACTGGCACAAACATAACTTTACCATCCTGATTTAAATCTTCAAAAGATTTACAGAAACATTATTTCAAGTATTTTTAAACTGTAATGCAGAGTCTCGGTAATACTTCCCAGTACCTGAACCTTCATAATTGTGACTTTTTTTTTAATGCTCCTATAGAATAACATTGGGTGTATTTGCCACTTGTCAAGATCAGACTCAAACATTACTTCTTAGCAGAATAGCAATCAGCATTTTTTTTTTCACTTGATTTGTTAAAATATCAGTAACACGTAAAATATGCTTTTTATTTAATTTGTCAGAGAGAGACCTAACATACACCAAAACTAGACTTCTGTGTTGTAACTCAAAATGGAAATCAAAATATATTCATTCTATGAATTTTTATTTCTGATGTGACCGCCTTTTACCAGTAACTGTTCATCTTTAACACTAAAAGCAGTATTGGTACTGCTGCATTGCAAAGAGATGACATCAAGGTGTGTGTGAAGAAATGACACTAAATGTGGCATATATTTTCTTTAGCACTTATCTTATTTCTGGTCTAATTATTTTTCTGCTGCTTTTCCATTACAGGAGACTCAGCAGATATGTCAGGTAAGGGAAATAAAATTTTGACATCTTCAGGTGTAGTTAGCCTATCTAGTAGCCATCTACAGCTTTATAGAGCAGTAAGTGATGTGAATTAATTTTTAGTTTATTAAAACCCTGTATCAGTCATATTATTGTCAGCACTGAATATAAACCACAACAGCTCAGCAAATTGTAAATATAGAAGCAATTAAAATGTTAGAACACACTTAAAAACTACTTTTGTCATAGCATACTCCCTCCTTGCTGCCCAGTGATTAGCGAATCTAATACATACTGTTACTGGTAGCATTCCTATGTACGCTTGCAGGTCTTATAGACATGTTGGGGCTGACAATTAACATCTGTTTTAGACACTCAATTGCGTATAATTTTAAATATGCATTTCTAAAGTAAATTCCATTGAGGAGGCCTAGGTGACTGAGTGAAAAAAAAAAAAAAAAATCACCTTTCACATTTATGTATGATTGTCATGCAGTTATTACCACTGATCCAAAATGCTTGTTATGCTGTCAGTTTATTTTTTTTCTGTATCATTTTGGGTCTTTGACAGTTTGACAGTCTTGACTGAGCTATTTTTTATTAATATGTTGTTTTTTCAACTGCAATCTTAAAAATTCATCACCATCATGTGTGAATGAGTTCATTGTGGAGCGGCCATAATTGTCTTGTGACACATCTTCAGAGATGCATAAATGTGTGTTCATGTATACCTAGAAAGTATAATAATCTTCATGTGGATCTAAAGCTTGTTCTGTGAAGAACAAATGTACAATGGCATTTTTAATGTGTGTTGACTTCTTTTAAATATGCCAAATTGTCTTGCTCTAAGGATGGGAGGAAGAATATAGGTACATTTTCCCACACTTCTAAACTGTATAAAAGAAACAGTGATGATATGGTTGTTTATATGAAAGAACATCTCTACTCCTGCATATAATGCCTGGAGACTTTCCCTCTCTCACGTGCCCTCTTCCTACTGCAAGTTTAGTTTGAGCTTGTGTATATTACTAAATTCTGTTGTCGCTGCCTGCAACCAGCGCTGTTACATTTTTCTTCTTCATGGAACCACCATTAGTCTGGAATCCAAGCTGCTGCCTGCCTTCATTAGAAGGTTGCGTAGTTTCACTTAAACTTTCTAGATGGCTACTTGGCACATTTTTTACCAACAGCTTTTGCTTTTCTAGTTCCAATATTCTGTTGTCCACAGTGATGCAGGGTTTCTTGAAGCAATAATGTTTGTTATAGGCTGGAATGGCAAATTAAGTTTCATAATGACTTGGTATAGATTTGCTTCATCTTACTGAAGATATTTTTTGTCCTGCCAGCCGATGGTAGCTTTATCTAACTTCTCCCAGAAGGAGATGACACCTTAGAAAATCTCTCTTGTGAGAGCAGATGTTGAACAGCTGGAGTACTCCACAATCAGGACGCAATGTCAGGACAGAGACTCTGAGAAGAACACCATCAAGTAGGAGGACTTAAGAGTCCAAGTTCTCTGTCCTGCAAATCTTGCTCTGAAAGTTGTTGTCAGTTCTTATTCATGAAATTCAGGTGAAAGTTTCTGTCTGCCAGTTTTTTTATAGGTTATAGAGCAGATGCATGGGTCAAGGGCAATACAGAATTTTACCAAGGGCAATATTGTAGAGAAAAAAATACTTCAGAGCCATAATAAAGCTTTCCTTTCCCTCAGCTTCCCATAAGGACAGCAAGGAGTTTGCTGAAAATATTGAGACATGCAAGTTGTTGCCAACCCTTGTCCTTTCTGTTTTAATGGAATGTCTATACTATGCTGTAGTACCTCTCAAAAGGTAATGATAACAGTATGTTGGTGACATGAGAGGAAATTCAGAAGTGAAAGAGAAGAAATTAGGAAGGTTTTTCTAAAGACTGTTTTGGAACAGCTGTGGAATTGGGCTCAAAAACTTAGTTTAATGTGGCTAAAATTTTACCTAGATCCTTGTGCCTACTATTTCCCATCATATGTGTGCCTTTGAGGGACTAGATTTAGATGGGTAGAAACACAAAGCATGGAGCTGAACTAGAATTTAGTTTATGTAAATCTGGGTCTACGACAATGACTAGTTACCTCCAGACTCTGCAGTCAGATTTACTAGAGATCAGAGATAACGAAGTTTGAGAGAGAACCTTACTGTCCTGGAAATGCCCTAAATGCTATTCAGAGACTGCAAACTACATGGATTGCAAGATCTTTGGAGAAGGCATTGCATTTGGAAAAAAACAAGCTGTCATCATAATAGAAATAATCACATACATTAGTAGCATGGAAAGACAGTTCTTACTGCAAAGAATTTGCAGTCTAAACGATGCAAACTAAATTAAATACCCTAAGTTCTTCTGCATCAGTAAGCAAGCTGATTATTCAGCTGATGCTCTCCTAAGAGAGCATGCATTTCAGACAGATGGCCACTTTCTAGAAAAGGAGATTTTGGCCTTGCACTGTAAACTAATTTCTCTGTAGCTATCAGTTGTCCAGACACTCCATGTAGAAATTACATTCTTGATGATCTACTTAATATTTATGAGGGGTTTTGAGTTTGCATGCTGAGCTAAGTTTTACTGGAAGAAAAACAGAAGAGAGCTTGCTTTCAGAGATTCTGCTTCAGAAGTCCAGTAACAGGTTAAGCAAAGTTTTCATCTCCAGTAGTGTAATGACACCAGCTTCTTAGTCCTGCTTAATGATCCTGTTTGCCATAAATTGGTTTCCAAGGGGAGGCCAAAATCTCCTTTCTTTTCTTTCTTTTTTTTTTCCATCTGACCAAAACAATTTTGTTTGTCTTATTAAAAAATATTAACTGCTTCAATAAGCAAATCATTAGATGTTTTCAAAATGTATACTAATTACATATTTTTATATTTGTGTAGCTACAGCTCCTTCTATTCACGTGTGGGATGCAATGAACAAACAGACACTGTCAGTACTGCGGTGCTACCATTCAAAGGGTGTTTGCTCAGTCAGTTTCAGTGCCACTGGCAAACTGCTGCTCTCCGTAGGGCTGGATCCCGAACATACCATTACCATTTGGAAGTGGCAGGAAGGTAGGAAAGCAATTGTTTTTGTCAAATGTGTTTATATTGTTAGAGGTTTGTTGGCTTGAGTCAAGAGCAATTGCAGCATAAAAATACCAGCAGATTGAAAATTACTGCAATAAATGCTTTGCACTGTGCACTGAACAAGAACAGGTAAAATAAATGTACTTACCCCTTCTAGTAACTGCTAAATGTATCTCCTGTGGAACTGTTGGGTAAAGATCAAGATAGTTCACTGATTTCCCATTAGAATAATTAAATAAAATTGTAGTCTTCATTCTTTTTTTTTTTTTTTTCCTCCCTAGTCATTTCTGCTGCTTGGTAAAAACTCTATAAAGTCTTTTTTGTTCCCAGAAGTTTTCTATTCTTCTCTGTTCTTATTCTTCTCTAAAGTCTGATTATTGCCTAGGTGGTTGTACTCCTAAAATTATCCCCCAAAAAATGCAGATTGCAGAAATGCGATGCCAGTACAGCTTCTCTGTGCAGCTCGGTAATTGGTGTCTTAAGCTATACTACATGTTTTCAGATTGGCTTTGATCTGAGTTCAGGATTTAGGGTAAAGCGATTTGGTCAGCTTCTTTCCTCATCTCCTTTCTGTCTGGCAAAGCCATGCCCAGATTATGAAACAGATTCTTCTAGTCTTAGGGGTTTATGTCCTCTCTCTTTGGAGATTTCCGTTGATCAACTAGTATCTCTCAGAAGTTTAAAGATCAGCTATGAAGTTATTAAAAAGTAATCCTTCACAGCTTGTCTGCTAGATCCCATGGAGCTGAATGCAATGCCAAATGTGTATTTATACAGTCTTGGGTAGTGTGAAAGATGTGTGGTAAAAGCCCATGTAGCAATTCACTGCTGTTTCAGTCAGAACGTGCCTGTGCTTATTCTTAAGAGCTGATAGAGTCATTCAACATGGCAGGTAAAGATCCAGATCGAGTAATCTTCACGTGGGTCAAAATGTCTGATTTTAACACATCTGAAGAGACTAGAAAAACATTACCTTTGAATCTAAGACCATATGTAACCAAGTCAGTTTCTGCATTTTCTGCAGAAGGAAGAAAGTTTTCTAACTTTGGACAAAATTTGCAGAGAAGTCATTCATGTCTCTTGTAATTTGTCCAGAGTTTGAGATTTTCAGAGGAGCCATAGGAATTTAAGATGAGATGGAAACTGACTTGCATCTGAGCTCCTAACTCTTTTATATTCCTGAGGAAATTGAAAATTATAAGTAGATGACACCTTCATGAGGTGCTATGCTTTGCTACTGGGTCTTATTAAATGATATTTTTTTATCTGCATCTTAATTTAGTTTTGATTTAGGAGTAGTTTGTGCTTTTCTTCCTGACCTGTGTGGCCTTGGATGAATCATCATTCTCCCATAATTTTTATATTTTCTTAAACTATAAATGTATATTTTTCTCAGCAAATTCAAAATGTCCTTTTCTTTCTGCTAGGTGCCAAAATTGCCAGCCGAGCTGGTCATAACCAGCGTATATTTGTAGCAGAATTCAGACCAGATTCAGATACTCAGTTTGTTTCTGTGGGAGTAAAACACGTGAGGTTCTGGACACTGGCTGGAAGAGCTCTTCTCAGTAAAAAAGGGCTGCTGAGCTCCATAGAAGATGCCCGAATGCAAACAATGCTATCTGTAGCTTTTGGAGCGGTACGTACCTCAACAAACTATTTTAGAATGCATACAAACAAAAATTTTTTGACTCTTCTTTTATTCAATTCAGTAAGCTTTTCTAACCTGATAATGTCAGTTGTTTTATTAAACTCAGTTTAGTGTTTCTAATACTTGCCCTTTAGTTAGAACTAATACCAGCTTTCTTTGGAACAGAAAAGAAAGAAGATTATGGATTTGTATGTTTTCAAAAGAAACAAACATAGGTGCTTCAGACTGATATACACTGCTTGGTATTTAATCCAGGTAAAGCAAAGCTGACTCTAGACAGCAGGAACCAAACAGTAGAAATGAGGCTAATTTTATGTCTGCCTCGGGGTGATTGTGCTATAATCTGTATACATTACTCCTTCTGGTTGACATGAGAGCAGCATTGTGCTGGAGCATTTGTTAACACTATGACTGTTAGACGACCACAGTAGAGTTTTGTTTTGCTTTGGGGTGGTTTTTGACAGGTGCAGGCCATGTTGCTAAGTTCTATGGCTTTGCTATTTCAGAAGTTGCTCTATGTGAGTGAGCAACACTTATCTCTTCAGCTGAACAGATAGCCAGAGATTTCTTCCATGAAGTGGTGCTTCTCTTTTATTGTGTGTATTACTGTCCTGCTTGCTGATCTGCTTGTTGGGTCCAGACTGAATTTACACTATTGATGTTGATTTTTGAAACTGTAACTGGCCTCTGGTTTCACATTTCTTGAGACTCTCTTTTCCAGAGTGGTGTGTCTCTCTGATTTAAGAGAGAGTCCTACAAAGCAACAAGATATCCTCCAAATGATAACTGTTATAGAGATGCACAGCCCAGGCATTAGTATGGGGTTTGGGAAATCTCTGTGAACTTTCTTATGGAGGGATAGATTCTTAGTGTGAAAATCAGGCTGTATGCTGCATGTGCTGAAGTATGTCCTGGTATGAGGTTGTTTGAGGATGCAAAGCTTGCAGGGGTTTTGTAAAAAGCTGTGCAAATGGAATAAAGCCAAACCTGGTGTGTTCTGCATGCTTGCTGTAGGGAGTAGTTCTGGGAGTGTTCTTCCTTGTCTCAGAAGGAGCTAGTTCAGGTGCTCCTAAACAGGAGTTGGAAACAGCCCAACAGTTATGCTGTGAGGATGATCAGAGGATCTGCTCCCAAGTTAATTTCCAGTCCTCTCTTATTTACTCATTTATTAGGGCACCTCCCCCCCCCCCCCCCCTTAAAAAAAGGATGTATAACATGAACCAAGTTCAGTCAAGGAAAGTGTACTTGGCAAATCTGTATGTGCATACTGGTACTCTAAAATACTACACGTGATACTGAGTTTTAGGATTGTTCATCTAAGTTACTAAAACAGTTTTGCTCAAGAACCAGTTTCTGTTTTAAGTGTACCCTAATAAATTGCCCTTAAATTTGAGAGGTAATTAAATTTATTACCTTTCAAAAACAGGAAGCAGCAGTAAAGAAGAACAGGCAGCTTTTAGTTCTAAATTAAACCGTTTTCTTCATAAACTAATGGTTACTGTAATCCAGTGAGTACTTTCACCTGACAACGACTGCAAGCATAATGTACATAACAAGGAGGGGCAAATTGCCTGTTTGTGTGAAATGTCAAAACTGTACTTGGTTTTCTACTTTTCTACCACAGTTTGCGCACCTGATAGGCTGAAAACAGATAACCATATGGCTGAAGCTTAAGTCATTGCATTTCTTCTTGCAGTGCAGAGCCTGTTAGCTACTAGAAAGCATGTTTCAGACAAGAATATAGTACCTCATTATTTTGTCCCTACAGGTTCTTATTATCCCTTCTACAATTTGCTCTTCTATAGGAGCAAATAAAAGCAATCTAGCCTAAATGCAAATGGTGATGATCTTTATTTCTGAATT
Source organism: Strix uralensis (assembly GCF_047716275.1). Classification (NCBI taxonomy): domain Eukaryota; kingdom Metazoa; phylum Chordata; class Aves; order Strigiformes; family Strigidae; genus Strix; species Strix uralensis. The sequence continues at coordinate 113,459,816 of NC_133975.1, read as the reverse complement.
TTTTCTTCCTGCCTTGCTTAGAATCAGATGATAAGTATATTTTTCCCCTTTTCAGAATAACTTGACATTTACAGGTACTATCAGTGGAGATGTTTGTGTTTGGAAAGATCATGTGTTGATACGAATTGTGGCCAAAGCTCACAATGGACCTGTTTTCACAATGTATACCACATTAAGAGATGGTTTGATCGTTACAGGAGGCAAAGAAAGGCCGTGAGTCGTCTTTTTTTCTTTTTTCTGCATGTGCATGTATTGTTTTAAAATGGTTCATATTCATCCCATCCATCTCAACTAGGCAGTTGAGATGTCAAAGCTAGAAGTCATTTCCAGATCCCTGAGTAGGTGGTAGGAAAAAAAGTAGCTGCCACCTCCAAAGTGCAGGTAAGCCCACATGAGCTTCAAGTACCTATTTTTATCATTTTATATAAGAGAAAGCCTAGAGTCACTAGAATCCAGAACTGGGTACTTGCTTAAGTACCTAAAGTCAAGGGGGATGAATCAGACTCTAAATGCCGTACAAGTAGTTTTTCATAATTTTAACTTCGAGATAAGTCATCTTTCTAAAGCACACGTGTAAGCTTCTTTAGGTGTTTTATGATGACTTTACATTATTTTAGTCAAAAATAATAGTCAAGTGTAAAATAAAGTATGTGAACGTTTTATCAATTATATGACATTATCAATTATACTGCATTACATCAGTCAGGTAGTATTTCTCCAAATACAAATACACAATTATCAAAGAGATGATACAGTTCTCTGTCCTTAAGCTGAAAAGGGCTGAACTATTGTAATAAAAAGTAGCCTTGAAATCACCTTATGTTACTAGATGGTTCAATGGTATTTTTCACAGCAGTAATTATTTTTGAGAGAAGACAAAAATATTTAGTTTGAAATACAGCTTTAAGCATTAAAAAGTTGCCTCATCCTTGGTGGGTTACTTCTTTTTCTGAAGTTGAACTGAGGTTTTAATCCAAGTAATTTGCACAATTGTGGTTAAATAAATGCATGCTAAATATTGTAACAGCATAATACACAGCTTCTTTTAAAGAAAGGATCTGTTTAGTTATGATGGCAGAGGCAAACTTCTCTCAAATCTAAGGTACAGCAACATCTTTTGTTTCTGGGGTCGTAAACAAAATATCTCTTCAAGCATTTTGATTTTTTTCTTAGTGCCTTGCTAATGATTAAAAAAAAAAAGCTTTGGCTGTAATACAGTCCATATGATAGCATGATAGGGCCCCATTTTGCAGGACACAGGCCAACTTACTACCTTTTCCTTAAATACTCCTTAAAGATCCTGGCTGATATTCAGACCCAGCTGAAAACTTATTTATTCCTGTGCTTGAAATATTTTCTTCTAGTGTTTATAAAACATCACCATGATTTTATTTGGAGAATGTTCTATCACTTAGCTTCAGAGCCTCTTAATAATTAGTATTTGACCTGAAAGAAATAGTAATAAGTAACATTAAGAAACAATAATTCACCTCCTGTGGGAAAATGGAGTATTGAAAGTATACAAAACAAATTCTACATTTAGGAAAATTGCATGTTTGCTTCTGCCTTGGCATTCTTAATTGCAGTTCACCAGCCTCTTTTGATAAAATCTTTTTGCTGAGTATGAGGGCCAATCATATGTCAGAACAGCGCTATTGGGAAGCAAAGAATATTGCATTGCAAGAACGAGTGATTTGTAATTCATTACAGTTCTTTTAGTAGTAATAGTACAAAAGCAGTAATTGTGACTAAGCTTTCTGGAGTTCTTGGTCAGGGTTCATTTAGTAATCAAAGTTGCAACACTGGCAGCTCAATACTGTGGAACATTTTATTTTCTGTTGGGGGAGATTCTTTTCTCTTTGAAGACAGATAAAACATGTCACAGCTGAAAAGATTTATAACTTTCCTTAGACATTATCTCCTTTTTAGAAACTTTTTTCATTTTAATGTGTTCTTTACTGAAATACTAGTTCTCTTGAAAGTGGGTGGGAAATACTCAGTGCTTTCATGATTAATACATATTAGTTGGGTATCTTGTGCAGTTAACATTGTGTGATTTTTTTATCCTGTGTCTTTGTCATTTATTTCACAGCAGTGAAAATAGTGAAATTTTCACAAAAGTGAAAATCTTTTGTCATTTATTTCACAGTAGTAAAATAACATCTCTTTCCCGTTTCCCTCATCTACATTTTGATAATCTCTACCTGTCTTAATAATAAGATGGCAGTTTGTTCACACACTGTTCACACAGACAGATTCCCTCATAGCTACAAATTCAGACTAAGCTTAGCACTGACCATCTTTCAACTTGTCTGTAAAGTAATGTAATGAGGACTTTGAATCAGTATTTCTTGCTTAGCTTGGAGGTTCAGCATATTAACATCACCTGTTCAGTAAAAACAACTGGAATCTTTAATGATTTAAAACATACTAAAACGCCTAGTTTACATGACATTAAGTAATACAGTTCTTTCATACTTTAATTGTTTTTTTGTGCCAGCCATTATACTCATATCTTCCTGATTTCTTCATAGTTCAAAGGAAGGAGGAGCAGTTAAGCTATGGGATCAAGAACTGAAACGATGTCGTGCCTTCAGACTAGAGACAGGACAAATGACGGACTGTGTTAGATCTGTTTGTAGAGGCAAGGTAAAGAAAACATCATGCCTTTAAAATAAAGGCTATAATTTGTGGATTGATCTATAGCATTAAATATACGATACATTGCTTCCTCTTATAATTAGTACTTGATTAAAGGTTGAGCTAGAAGATGTCTACAATTGATTTTACAGCAGAAAAAAAACTCTGCTTCAGAAGATCTTAGTCTTACTTAGGATAGTATTTTGTATAGATTTTATTAAAGATTGACTAAGGATTTATTTTCTATTTCCTTTTCCCACTTCAAATATCCGGCTTACAAGCAATAACTCAACTAGCATCATGATTTATATACAGTTTTGTACTTTAATAAATCGTAGAGGAGTTTAAAAAATAAATTATCTTTGATTATTTGATTTCAGCAAACCTTGACGGAACTATAGCTGTGGATTATATCTTTATTATTGTTCATCACACGTATTTACTGTATTATATCAGATAATTCTTTCACTGTTGTTCAAGGGGAAAATTCTCGTTGGGACAAGAAATGCTGAAATAATCGAAGTTGGAGAGAAAAATGCTGCATGTAACATTCTAATTAACGGTCATATGGATGGACCAATCTGGGGCCTAGCAACGCATCCTTCCAGAGACTTTTTCCTTTCTGCTGCAGAAGATGGCACAGTAAGACTCTGGGATATTGCTGAAAAGGTAGGTGTTGGGGAATAGTGGTTGTTTAAGGAGAAAAAAAAAAAAAAATCCTAGACTTGTGGTGGTGTTGAGGACCTGAAACTTGTTTTTTAATGTATTCTGAGAATAATCCATCTGGTAGAGACAAACTGTTGGCATAAGGTACTTTTGAAATGTAAACAAATAGAAACATTTACTTTTCTGGGTTTTTATTTCTTCACAGAAGATGCTGAACAAAGTCAGCTTAGGACACGCAGCTCGTACTGTTTGTTACAGCCCAGAAGGTGATATGGTAGCTATTGGCATGAAAAATGGAGAATTTATTATCTTGCTTGTGACCTCTCTAAAAATTTGGGGGAAAAAAAGGGACAGAAGATCAGCGATTCAAGATATCAGGTCAGAAAATATAATGCCTTTGTAGCAGTATTCTAGAAATCTGTATTATTTTGATTTTACATTCAGAGGAGCATTGCAATGATATTTCAGAGCACTGGAATCAATGAGTGAATTGTGGAGTTTGTGTGAGTACTCTGATACCACGAATAAAAAGGAAGGAGGAGGTACATGAAGATAACATACAGCAATCAGTCAAAAACCAGGCAGTACCATAGGGGGAGTGTCAGATGGTATTTCCAAGGATTAGTTAAAAGTGAAGGGGAAGTAAATGGACAATAGGAAGAGACCATCCTAATCAGGGGGCAGATGAGAAGGTCTGAAAAGGAGCAGGGTGAGATGATGTGTAGGAGGTAAAATGAGATCAGAAGTTTACAGATGAAGACTGGATTGTGAGAGACAATGGAAATGCCTGTCTGACAGTTTGTTCTTTGTTGTGTTTTGTTAGAAAGGAGTTAGCAGAAGTAAAATTTTGCTTCTATTTCCTGAGTGGAGGACAAGACTGTGCCTTCTGTCAGATAAACTGGTCATGATAACTAAGGGAAGCTTCTGGAGAATGAAGTGGAATGAATGGGAGAAATAGGATCAAACAGGGACCTTGCTTCAGGAAGGCAGGAGAGCCCTGCTAGGAGTTAGGGCGTTGCTGGAATCAGAAAGCTGTCCCAAGCTGTGTCTAGAATAGAAAGAAACAAACTTCCCTATTAACACAAAAGGGGCTGTGAGGAATTTGTTCAGCTCAGGAAGCTACTGAGTTTCAAGACTAGAAAGGAAAACTGGAGGAAAGAAACATACAAAGGCAAAGATACATTGGGCAGAGGACAGGTTTGATTTCACATCGTTTTATTCAGTACATTTCACTTAGAAGGTCTGGCTTTTCCTAATTTACAGCATTTATTTTTTCTAGTTTGTAGCCTTGTAAGTATAGTGTTAGGCAGTCGAAGTCATCAGGGGTGTGTCACAAAGTTGTTAGACCATTGAGATGGCAATGAGATCAGATAATAAAGAGAGTTATTCCAGAGATGCTCCCAGTTCACTTATATGTGACAGCTGTACCAAAATTATTGCCACCTTCTGCTGCATACGCATTCCCTGGAAATTTTGTTTCAAAAGTGACTTAGCAGACGAAATACTCTGCCTCTCTCTCTTTAGTTCTGAATGAACTGAAATGAAAATTTACCCATGCTACTCACAACTATCTCAACTACTAGAATCTGTTTTAAGTGCCAACCTGTGTTCATAAAACCCTTTTATCTGTTCAGGTTTAGCCCAGATTCTCGTTACTTAGCAGTCGGTTCCAGTGAGAATGCAGTGGATTTCTATGATCTGACTTTGGGTCCCACACTAAACCGAGTCAGCTACTGCAAAGATATCCCAAGTTTTGTGATTCAGATGGACTTCTCTGCAGATAGCTCTTATCTCCAGGTATCGGTCATTAACTGTTCAAGATACTGAATGGAAAACATACTCTTGACAGATACTCTGCAAGTATTCTCCTTTGACAACTACTAAATTTTGTAACGAAATATTGTAGTAGTAAGTTACTGTCACTAGACTGTTACTTTGTTGTAGTGAGAAGTGGATGACAAAAATAGTTATCCTGGTTATTAAATACAAGAAATAAGCATAGAAACCAGAAACAGGTTTCAGAATCACTGTAATGTGTCTCACTGCCTTTTTACCTCTGTGATGCTGATGAACTATCTTAAGAAGAAGTACAGTCTATCATTCTGTAAGCCCCAGGGACCTGTGAATTCTTCATATCCCTGAGCAGAAGGGTAGCATTACACATCGTTTTAGTGCTAGCCTCTGTGGAGCAGCACCAAAATCATGGTGTTACAAATCCCAGCCACAGGGCTGAAGACATTTCTTAAAATCAGAATAAAGTAGGCATACTTTGCTTTCTATATTTTGTTCACATCTGAGAGGAGGAATAAGCTGCTCTCGCTGTCAAATCAACATCTACAGGCTGAGAGGAATACCTGCTTTGTGTCAGTTTTAAAGATACGAGTTTATTTTGCCTTATTTATTTATATACACATATACATTTGAACACAATAAATAGAATTAATATGTGCAGAATGTGAGATGTTTCAATTATTTTTTATTAATTAGGCATTTCTTGCTTTATACTTTTATAGATTTTTGTGAATTTCCAGCTCATTGAGCTTTATCAATAGCTAAGTTAGTTATAGAGTAAAAGATAAGTATCAAGAAAATGCTTTTCAAAGCCCTTTAGAATTATAGTTTAATCTTTTCAAACAAGTTCATGTATTCTGAATTCTCTGTGGTCATCTCAAAGGTCTCTACTGGGTCTTACAAAAGGCAAGTCTATGAAGTGCCTTCAGGAAAACAGCTTGTGGACCAGGCTGTGATTGACAGAATAACATGGGCTACTTGGACAAGGTAAATGATTCACACACTTACACCTCTTAAAACACTTGTAACTTCCAGGAGAAGCACCTACTGTTTAAAAGCATATTTCATCCCTTTATTCAGTCAGGTATTTTCTTTTAATGCACTCATCTGCTCTGGCAACAGATTACAGTACAGCAAAAGACAGTACATAGCAGATTCCCTCAGTAGAACAAGAGCTGTTTGACCAGTGAGGACATCTGATAAAAACTGATCTCTCTAATGTGTGCCCTTCTATTTGCTGTGTATATCTAGCTTCTGATCGATATATCTCTAGCACCCTCAGTAGTTTTTCATTGCACTGTGCAAATTACTTGGAATACTGCACTATTTGCTTCAAAATAGTGATTTGGGGATAAGCGTACACGGAAAATTAAAACATCAAAACATGAAAAGACAATACAAGACTGTGATAGTTCAAGTTTTATTTGAAGTATTACACTAATGGTATCTGTATATTAATGTTGCTATTAACATTTACATATTAAAAGGTATACAAAAATACCTTAGTTACTATATTTCATTCAAAATAGACTTAGAAATTACATTAAGGATGATACCATATTTTATTTTTATTTTACATTTAAATAATTTATTTTATATTCTATGCAATCTCATTTCCTGTGCCTTAGTTCAGGCCCCTTTGCCTGCTTTCAATTATTGTCCTCTGATTAGCACCCTCAGACAAAAATTGAGAGTAAATACTTGAAAATTTTCCACATGGGAACCACTTTAAACAATAATAATCCTGACTATTTGCTGCAAGACATGACTGAAACTACGAGCTTTTCAGAGGGCTCTGAAAAACCATTTTGCTAGCTCTCTGTTTTCTGTTTGGGTAATTGTCTTGGTTTAAGCCTGGCTGGCAACTAAGCCCCACACAGCTGCTCGCTCACTCCCCCCCTGGTGGGATGGGAGAGAGAATGGGAAGGGTAGAAGTGAGAAAGCTTGTGGGTTGAGATAAACACAGTTTAATAAGTAAAGCAAAAGCTGTGCATGCAAGCAAAGCAAAACAAGGGATTCATTCACCACTTCCCATGGGCAGGCAGGTGCTCAGCCATCTCCGGGAAAGCCGGGCACCATCACACGTAATGGTTACTTGGGAAGACAAACACCATCACTCTGAACATCCACCCCCTTCCTTCTCCTTCCCCAGCTTTTTATGCTGAGCATGACACCACGTGGTCTGGGATATCTCTTTGGTCGATAGGGGTCAGCTGTCCCGGCTGTGTCCCCTCCCAACCCCTTGTGCACCCCCAGTCTCCTCGCTGGTGGGGTGAGAAGCAGAAAAGGCCTTGACTCTGTCAGCACTGCTCAGCAAGAACTAAAACATCTTTGTGTATCAGCACTGTTTTCAGCACAAATCCAGAGCATAGCCCCATACCAGCTACTATGAAGAAAATTAACCCAGTCAAAACCAGCACATTTTTGTCACCTCTTTGATGTGAAAATGAAAACAACCTATGCTTTCTGACCAAATTCAGTATGTCTGAAGTAAATTGTTCCTTTTTGAATGTATTGTGCTGTGCTCTGATTTGGGGGGGAAAAATCACAAAAAATTTCCCAAATCACTCACCTATTAACAAATTATAAAATGCTTGTTTCTGTGCGTTCTTGGAAGTATGCATATAGATTGTAAGCAGAGCTGAATAAAAAGCAACTTTTCACAGGGCTTTGCAAAGGAAATTTTCTATAAATATCTGGTTTGGAATCTTAAGATAATTATGTTTTCTGTTTAGGACAATCTCTCTCTTGCTCTCTGTTTATAATGAAGAATCTTCACTGGACTCAAGGAAACTTCTCATCTGATTGATATGAAAATGTTACAGAATCAAGAAAACTTAGTTATAAAGAGAATATACAGATTTTTATTTTCCAAAAACTGAAACTTATTCATGTAATGCTTATGCTATGACATTCTATTTTTAATTCTCTCTCTCTTTTATTTTTTTTTTTTTGGCAAATACCTCACTGGACAATAGTAGTAGTATTGATTTCACCTCTGCTTCTTAGTGTTGTCATGGGCCACATTATTTTGGGAATCACTGAATCAGTTTCAGAAGCAATTATGGAATGATACAAAAATTAGTTACAGAGTAAAGCCTCTACAAGATGTGTATGTGTAAGAATAAAATGTAAAAATCACATTTTTGTAAAGCCAGTTACAATGTGAGAACTGCTTACTATTTCGTTACTCTATTGTTTTTGCTGGAGTTTTCAAAAGAATCTCTTGCTCTTCTGTTTCAGTGTTCTGGGGGATGAAGTGATTGGAATCTGGTCCAGGCACGCTGAAAAAGCTGATGTAAACTGTGCCTGTGTCTCTCACTCGGGAATCAATCTTGTAACAGGCGATGATTTTGGCATGGTGAAACTGTTTGACTTTCCATGTCCTGAAAAATTTGTAAGAATTCGTTTTTGCATTGTTACAAGAAGAAGTACTGTTGATATTGTGGTCTTGTATTGTTTCTCTGGAGGATGTATGATGGAGATATTTCCTTCTTTAAATTTGTAGCTTTTTAATGCATCTATGTAACTTGGGTTCTGTAGTCTCATAAGCATGCTTCTCCTCAAAGTTTTCCTACCATTTTGTGCAATAGCTCTTGCTATTAGCTCTTGTAGATGTTGATACTGTCTGCCTGTCTGCATTAATAGTGCCTTTATACTGAAGATCTCAAAGCCCTTAGTTTTGTTTATCTAGGTCTCCAGTCTCCATTTGACAGATGAGAAAGACAGCTGGTAATTTTAGTCTCATCTGTGTATTTCCATAGATGAAGAGTTTACAGATTCTTTGCTAACTAACACTGTTAACTTTCAGGATTTGAGATTGCACAGTGTAAACTGCTTACACACTTGTAATGAAAATAATTTTTTCAGTGTTAGGAATTTGACACAAAATTCAGAGATTAATCATGTGACAAGATAAATTTCATTTTATTGTGTTAGCTTGAGCATTGTTCCAGTTTGGAGGTGCTGTCTCATTTGGTGACAATGTAATCTGCATTGCAGCTTAATAGTAGTTCTCCTTCAGGAGATCTTCCACGTTTGAAAACCTGTATAACATTCTGAATGATATAAATAACGTGAAGCAATAAAAAGGTAGATAAAAAATGCATGCCTTGTTTGATTTAAGAGGACACAGAGTATTTAGACTCTCTCATTTTATTGTTGTGTTTTTTTTTTTTTTTCAGGCAAAACACAAACGATTTTTAGGTCACTCTGCCCACTTAACTAATATTCGATTTACAAGTGGAGATAGATATGTGGTCAGTGCTGGAGGGGATGACTGCAGGTATGTATCCTTTCCATTATTGTCAAAAAGTACACAGCAGTGGGCACAGACAGTCCATAACAGTGTAAAGCTCGAGTTCAGAGTCTTCATCTTTTTATCTGTGCACTTGCGGTTTTTTTTGTTTATATATAAAGAAATGGGTATTTGCCACAAAATAAATAGCAGTTAAGATCTAGTAAATTAAAATGTTTATGTCTGTATTCAGAGCATCATACTTTTAACTGTATTAGCCATTTCTTTTTAACAGTGTTGTTAAACAGGTCTTTTATACCTCATATTTAATATCGTTTTGAAAACACAGCTTATTTGTTTGGAAATGTGTGCATATGCCTCACTGAGAGAGACATGGAGACTTGCAAGGAGGACACTGCATGAAGTACCAGGCATGAAATTCCCAGGATTGCAATGTGACATTCTACTATGCCCTGCATGCGTAAGAAGTGGTGCTGATCCAAGACACAGAGCAATCGTGTCTCTGAAAGACAAGTATCTAGAGTTTGTCAGAAGGATGGATTGTAACAAATATGGTGAGGCCGTTAGATTGATTTCAGTATCGGATAATCCGGGTTTGTATTTCACTCACTGCCAGATGTTGAAAATGAAATACGTAGATAAAAGGAAAAAGGGAATTGTTAATCAATGTACAGTTTCACAGTAAGATCCTGGGGCTTTAATCAAGAGATGTTATTTCTGACCTAGTGCTGTACATTGATCTATTTTCAGCATGAATGTTTCTTCTTTAAGTTTTGGAGTCTGAATATCATAAAAAAAAAAAAAGAGTATTCCATATTTTATTACTGAAAGAAACCATATATTAACTCTTAAATATATAGTATTTTAATAAATGTTTAATTATGATAATGGAAATGATATTTTTATGACTGGTAAAAAGGAAACATCATCTGGTGAAGCAGAAAATAATAGAGCTGATTCCTTTAGGACTTAAATATTTCTGTGTTTAGAGGCCTGGGTCACAGTCATGTCTGGTGAAAGCCGTTGGATATGCATGATCTTCATGGCTAATTTAGTGTTTTTGTTGCACTTAAACATTAAATTAGTTCTGTGAGCAAAAATAATTTGCTCACTTTGCGAGTGCCTTGCCCACAACCTAAAAGTCTAACTCCAATTTTTGCCTTGTGAATAAAAGTATTCTCAGTGGAAGAGAGATTATTGCTGTGTCGCTTGACTGAGCTGTTAGCCTCTGTGCTGGAAATGTGGACTAGGGTGAGGGTTTTATAGTCTTCATAATAGATAAAGCTTGGGATGTCACCAGTTGCAAAAATAGAATTTCATAGCAATATGAATTGATTTTATTTTCTCAGCATCATAGGGGGGATTCAGAGAGAATATAAACTTTCCAGACATTGTATTTTATACATTTGAACTTTTTAACAGAGTTAGGACTAGCAGGGAGAGGTCTCTACTCAGATTTCTCTCACGATTGTAAAAAAATGTCCAATCATATGCTTCTTTAAATGGATCTGCTGTCACCTCTAGCATAAGTGCATTTATTCTATCCTGCAACATAACTGAGACTCTAAATTGAAAAAACATTTCAGTGATAATGAAAACCTGAACAAAGCTGTGTTTTGGGTTTAAGTGAGGAAGATTTCATCAGCTGTTTGTCTAAATCATGTCATAGAGATACATTACAGACTGAACCTGTTTCTTAATCTGTGCAGTTGATTTTCATGCAACATAGGAGGGAACAGAAGTTGCTAATTATCAGCACTGCTCTCTTAATGACATTCTGCTGTGGATGTAAAGCTCTCTTTCTCTGTGTAAGCCAGCACTGCTTTAACAATGGCGTCTGTTTTGGTCAGTCAGTAGGCTTTGATATTATTCACCTCTTGCATTCTTTTACGCCAGATAAAAGTAAAAGATAAATAAATGTCATCTCTTCTTGTAAGCATCTTGTGTGCATGGTGGTTATAGGAGGAATGGGTGGGCGTACATATAGAAGAGAAGGGGGAGAAAAGTTAATGAGCCAGACTTCCATGCTCTCCTAGGTCCAAAAATGCTCGTTATGTGCTATACAAAGCTATAGTTACCCAACAGTCTTAGATAATATACTTTATATATCAAGCTATAACAAATACTTATTTTACAGAAGTTGTTTATCATGTTTCTTGGCATGAATGGTTCTCAGCAAAGTCTTGCCAGTCATGCAGCTGTTATTCTACAGGAGCAAAAGCTCTGTAGATTTGGTCATGAGTGTACAGGGAGACCTTGCCACTAACATTTTTTGACTTTAGGGGAATTGCATATCAGAATTGAGATTAGACCTGATCTGTCTCATAACCTTGTTGCCTGCCTGTCTGTTTTATATGAAAATTAATATCTGTCATTTAAATCTTATCTATGCCAGAGAAGTCAGTTGCAGTATGCTATTCTGTAGCTGAGATTCTATCCCTTATTAAACACATCTGTGCAGGACATCTTGTCTTGAAGTAAGATTTGTCCTGCCTCTACTTTAAAGTTGCCTTTCATCAGTTCAAGTTAAGTGGCTGTTAAGAGCTCGCTCATAGTCTGTCCTACTCAGACTGCCAGATCAAAGTCCAAATTTTTCCCCTCAAAATCCTGGTCTTCCAGCCTCATGATCTTCTGCAGGCCTTCACCCAATGTGGGTAGGTGGGCTATCGAGAGGTTTCTTCCTTGGATCCCTGTCACTGGTCATGTCCTCTTCTCTCCTTCCCCCCACACTCTTCATTAATGCTGTGCCTCTCCACTGATCATTTGCCCATTGGTGCTTTTGCCCTGGGGCGTCTCAAATGCCACACCAGCCCACGGTGAAGTACCGGTGAGAAGCTGAGGGCCAAATTGCAGCAGGGCTGCCCTTGGCAGTGCAAGGCTGATAGCTGCAAGGTGAAAGTCTGAGCCTCCAGATCTCCCTGCTTCTTCACTCTCTTCCAAACCTCACCGCTACTGCAAAGGGATGGGATGAGAGCTGGAAGGTGAGGAGGAGCTCTTTAAAAACAAAACCACCAACCTTGCTCCTCCTATTGCAGCCAGTGTTGGTAGCTAGTACTTTCCTGGCAAACTGCTCAGTGGTTTGCCAGGTAAAAGGGGGTCAGCCAGCTGGGAATGGTCATGAATGTTGAGGAGAAGAGTGAGTAGAGCCTCAGTTGCAGCTTTCTTCCTGAGGACAATTTGGAGCATATTTTGTAGGACAAACTCTGATTCTCTGCTGAAGAGAAAAGCTGGCTCTAAGCATGGTTAAAGATAGCAGCTTTGTGGGTTTTTTTGGTCTTTTTGTCTGTGATGGTGCTTGTTACTGTGCCTCATCTGCTGTTTACATTAAATGCTACTGTAGTAACTTGCTAATTGCTGCCACCCCTGCTTGAAGCATGTGTATACAGGAACAGACTGCCTGTTTCGGTAGGCAGTGGGAGCTCACGACTGGTTGCTCAGCACAAAGTCAGAGAATGACATAACCCTGTAGGATACGTCAGGGCAGAAGCTGGAATGTGGAGACTAGTGACAGCCTTTTGTTTGGAAGTGTCAGAGAGCAGAAATGGGGGCAGGAGAGTTCTCTCTGAAGCTGGAGAAAGCCTTTTCTGTGATTATACAGCACCAAAGAGGAGACAAAAGTTCTTTGTACAATTTAAACACTCACAGTGGATGATTTTGTTCTCTAGCTTAATTGTCTTTCTAATTCTTTTTCTGGCTAGCAGCGAACATATCTTTGGGATCTTTAAAGTTAGCAATATTTTTTTTGTAATAAAAGAAATAAACTGGAGAACTGATTCAGGAAAAACAAAATGACATTTGACTTAAATAGCTTCCAAGGGCACATTTAGTTTAAGTGTGCTTAGGAAAAAGAGAATGAGAGAAGGAAAATCCAGCTCCTAGGAGCAAACAAAAATTAAAAATAAACACATTTAGAACTGCAAATTGCCATAGTGCAGGAACTGAGGAATACAGTTGAGATTAGGTCAGGGAGAACAAATTAGCCAAATGTATTAAATCATTTAGACTTGAAATCTTGATTGTTTTATGCTTCAGGAGGTAGTCATCATATATGACTGATCTTGAAAACGAAGGTGAGAGATGGTGTAAAACTAAAGATAAAATCATTTGAGAAAATCAGGGCTACGTTGTCACTTGTTGACAGCAGAAGGAAAGCGTGCATTCACAGTAACTGCTGACTTTGCTCAATATCAGGGTTTCAATATTAACAAGATTTATTTCAGAATAAGTCTGATCTTCATACAAGTTGGGTTAATACTAATCTGGAATTGTACCACCAGAAAGCAGACACATTGCAGACAAGTTATTTCCTGGATCTGGAAACTAAATCAAAATAAAGGACCAATACCAAGAGCAGGAGTTCGATGGCGTTCACGGGTGGCTTAGTTTAAAGCTGTGATCCACTTCTCCCAGCTGCTGCCTACACCTCTCTACTTGACTTGCGAGTTTGCCAAGCAGGCAGTGTTCTTTCCAGACAAGCCCTCAGCAGCTGCCTGTGCAGCACCTTACCTGCTTCCTGGCTTGCACCCAGCAGTGTTCAAGTCTCCAGTTGCACATGGATTTCGCTCTAGACAGATGCACTGGAGCCCCTTTAGTGGGCTTGCTGTGCATGGTGCAGTAGTGTGCCAAGCAAAGGATCTTGGTTTCAAATGCAATGCTTAAATGGGCAAGGTGACATATTTCCCTATTTCATTATCAGTGTCACAGATGTGAGAGGCCTTAATCTTTAAAGATTTTTTTTTTTTTTTAAATCGTATTAGCATAAGCTATATACAAATGTCATCAGTGTTTTGGACAAAGCGAATCATCCTGTAGACTCTACAGAAGGGGAAGTAAGATCGCAAGTCACAAAATAAATGGCCACGTCAGTGGTTTGAACATCACTAGCTGTATTGCATTTGCATACTTTTTTGTTCTCATGGTTTTGTCATGTTACCACACAATCTGCCCTGTTTACCTAAAGTTCATAGCACTATTTGGTTTTTGCTCATGTGGACAGTGAGCTTGCCAAAGCCTGCTGTGTGTTCTCTATACCAATCACTGTGGTGTGGTTAGACCAAGCCTTTGGTTGTCTCCAGCTTCTGCCCTTCAGTTAACTTTGACTTCAGACTTAAACCCTGCATATCTCATTTCAGAAGATAAAAATAGTTTTAGGTGTATAATATGCATAAAAGCCACAATAGTTTTTCTTGCCAAAATCATTCATAAGTAACTAAAAATTAGTAGGTGGGTTTGGTGGGGAGTTTTTTCCAGTCTGCTTGATGTTAGAACAGGTAACCACTCACCGTTCCCTTCTCAGATTACCAACAGCGTACCAGTCATAACCTTGATCTATTTTTTTGTTAACTGTTAAACCAGCAATCCACCCAATTCACTTTTTCTGTGGGGGAAAAAAAAAAAGGCAAAAAAAAAAAAAAAAAGGCATGGAACATGTGTTCTCTTCTTTCTCCTAGTGTAAAACCAAACAACAAAAGTGTAAGGTCTGAGCATGGTGACAGTAGGCAATTCTGGTAATTTCCACTTCTTTTTGCAGTTATGGAACATAGGATGGAATAAAACCAGTAAATATAAACCCTGAGAAAAGGAAGGAAAACAAAGGAAAACAGAGGAAGGAATGCTCAAATAGGCAAAGGCAAGACCAAAGAACCAAAACAGGGTGAGGGGCATGGGACGTAGGGAGTCATGTCACTTTCTAGCAAACATCTTCTTTCAAATGGGAAGTATTCAGTGGCTGATTGTGGAGTTTAAGGACCAGAGAGCACCAGAGTGCTCAAGGAAAGGCTGCAGGCAACTTCGTTCTCTCTGTTTTGGGGAAGATGCAGCTGCTCCCATTCGTTGCTCTTTCCGCTCCCATACCTACAGCACAACTACTTAGTGCTGAATTAAGCAGCTAACACCAATGAACCACTGTTGCAGTGTATGTATGTTGGTAACAAAGAACATACTGTAAATATTAAAATGCTATGTAGTACTGAGAGCTCGGGTAAAAGAGTTTAAGGATGTATTTTAAAACGCTACTCATCTTTTCCACATAAACCAAACATGAATTGTTTTAATAGGCCTCTTCTGATTTATCCATATTTTAGTTTCCTGTGCAACTGGGCTTAAATGCATTGTTTAAACAAAAAATATGAAACCAAAGAAATGCTATACTTTAGAAAACTCTTCATAACCAAGTTGTATCAATTACTGCCTATTTCTTTTCTATTGATACATCATTCACCAGTTCTTGGTTCTGTTCCCAGACATGTACAACATTTAAGATGACAGACATTAAAGCGACAGCCTGTTTGTTCCTCAAATTCAAATCATACGTGAGCTGAATTTTCCTTCGGTGGTTCCTTGCCTTAGGCCTCCAGACAAAGGTATAGCAAGTCAGGGAAGCTGAGTGTAATGTAGGCCTATGAATACATATGAGTAGAAATAAATTAGTAAAAAGTTCTTGATTTTATCCCATAATAAACCATCACAAAATAAGGAAATAATTAAGGTAAACTTTATGTAAAAAAAAAAAATCCAAACTCATTACAGGTGCTGTTTAGACTACTGAACTGGACTTCTTTACCTGTAGCAACTCTTTGGAAGAAGCATAAAATCTGTGCAGAAATAGCTGGACTGGTGCTTTTCCATCTGTTAAGAGGACTGCCTCACATGTCCCAAACTCAGCTGTATGTTCCTATTGCTTGGTCTGTCTGGGTTTCTCTTCCAAAAGCCAAAATACGAGTTTCCTGAGTTTCTGTTGATTGTTGTGGGATAATGTCAAGACCCTACAAAGTGATTTTGCCCTTAATAGTGCATATCTTGCTCAGTTTGGGCACAGATGTCATGTAAGAGCTTGTTTAAAACCAAAAAAAAAACCAAACCCACCCCCAAACCAAAACCAACAAACCTCAAACTTTTTTTTTAGAGGTATCCTGAAAATTATTTTCATGTTCATTCCAGTGATGTAAAGGTGTGTCTGATTCACACCATTCTACATTCTTAAAAAAAAGCTAGTTGTACCCATTTCACTATTAAGTGTGCCCAACATAACAGGTTTTAAACTAGAGGATTGACATCATTTGTGCTTCACCAGTTTTTCACACAATTAATTCTTTTTTTACAGGGGACAAATGGTATGTAACTGCAGCTCTCATAAAGCTAGTGCCAGCTTCAGCTGCTCTTGGGGGCTGAGGCAGGAGATGAGTGCTTAAGGAAAAAAAATGTAGATTATTGAAACAAGTATTGCATTGGTGGGTTTGGAAAAGGGAGGTAGGAGGGGTATTTTCGTTTCAGTTCTCTGCAGGATTATAAGCCTTTGGGGGTAGGGGGCTGTTTCATGTAATAGCCTCCAGTTATTCATTCATTAGCTTTTGCCATTACTATTCTTTTTTTTTTCCCCCACAGGAGCCCTTAAAGCAACTCCCCCCCACCCCCCCCAGCAGTGGCTGTGAGAGGTCAGCCAGCTTTAACCACAGCTTCACTGTTACTGTGGTGATTTGCAATACAAAGTGTTAATGTTGCTGAAAATGAATTTTCTGTTAACTTAGTTGCAAATTCTTGAGATTTGGGGGGGGGGATCTTTCATGGTCAGATGAAATATAGGGTATTTATTCTTCCCAAGAAGCAAAGCAGTTAAATACCTTTTTCCAGCACATTACTTCAAGTCTGAGTATGTAGTGTCCAGCTATGGAGCTGTAAATGGTACTTCTGTAACTCCATGATTTTTTCAAACACCAATCACACCCAGGACATGCTCTATACTGTACTCTTTCGGAATTTAATAAATATACTTTCTAAAGAAACTCCAAGCATGAACACAGGCACAAATTGCATGGGGAAAAAAAAAAAAAAAAAGGTTTTCTGTACTTCTGTGAAACATTGGTGCTGTTGGGTAGTACTTTCCACATTTCTGGTCTGTTTTCCTTTACGTGCTACTACTTATCATTGTGTTGTGGTTTTAGGTGCAAAATGGCTCCTTTTTCTTTTTAAAGCAGTATCTGGTTATTTATGCTTTTTAGTTCAGTTACAGGTATACAGCATATTATATTAAGTAATGGAAAAGCTGCACTACTAATTTGTGAAAAAAGTTAATGCATTTTTAATGTAGATTTCATATAAGAATACACTCAAGACCACAAGGAACACTTAAAATAATGTAACAAAGTAAATGCATTAGAACCATTCCCTTTAAAAAATACACACACTTTAGTTTTGTGGCTTGGTCTGTTCACTTTATTTTTAGCAGAGAAAAAGCAGCAGCTTGCCTTATGCTAAACATTGTACAGTAGGTTGTAAAACATCAAAGCTGTTGAAATTGAGCAATGGAGGTAGTATTAGTTTTCTGCTGTGCTTACAAATTATCTCCTCATCCCACACTGAAAAGGAAAATGGCATCATGGTGGCAGCTATTTCTGAAAGGGACAGCTAATGAAGGCATTGGAAAATTCTATAGAAAAATAATGTAATTTGCAGTCTTTCATCTGGAAATCCATTTCAGCATTGCTCCTTATAATGCAAGAGCCTATCCTCTCCTCCTCTACTTCCCTGTCAGGTCACCTTAGGAAAATATTTTACTGTAGTTCTTTAAGCTTAAAAGCCAGTTGTCTGTTTAGATTTGTCGTGTTTCATTATGGAGTGTGTCAGATAATCCATGCCTCTTGCTTTAACAAAAAAAAAAAAAAAAGAAAAAAGTATTTTAAACTAGTCCAAAGGTATGGTCGTGTATTACTGTAATAAGGACCATGGTTTTAAGTGTACTCCATTTTGGTTTCCACCACAAACATCTAATCCCTGTAACAATGTTGTATGTTTATTGAAAGTATATATATATATATATATAAAAAAATTAAATGTCAGATTTTTGCATTAAGATTTTTTTAAATTTGAATATGAACTTTGAGTACTTTATTTCACAAAAAAAATGAAAAATACTTTCCTGGAGTGTTGAGTTTCAGAATTCAAGACTATATTTGTCAAATTTAAGTTTAAAAGATGTAGCTGACATTGTTTTCTGGTATCAAATGTAAATATTTGTAAAAAGAAATTCTTTTGTATATTTTTGTGAAAAATGTAGTTCCCCAGAAGATACAAAAGATTTAATAAAAAAGTGCATTTATGTTACTGGTTAATGCTTTTCATCATTATAATACCACTTAAACGTATTTATGGTCACCTCCTGGGATTATTTTTTGCAATGTATGTCACACAGGAACTTTCTCAAAGGAGGTAGTTACAATGAGATTCAGAGACGTACCTTCTCTCTTCCTGGTGTAAACGGAGACATCTGAAACCATTTATTTTCAAGTGAAGGGGTATTTAGTTTCATAGGCTCTTTAAATGGAGCCCAGTACAATAAATTGTTTAATTGTTCTTGCTTATGAAACATTTTTGGTCCCTTACTTTCTTAAACAGGGAAAAAACAAAGATATCAGGGGTATGATGCCTATTACACAGCAAAAAATGCCCCAGAGACAAACCATTTACACTCTTTTTCCCTAGGAGCAGGTGAAGAGTTCAGTCACCCTTCGCCAGGACAGGGGTTCAGCTGTATGCGCTGTACCAAACATATGCTGAACAAAAAATACTTCTAGTATGATCCAAATACAGGACTAAGCTTTCTCAGACCTTCTGATGCTACACTCACTTCTTCAACATACCTAATCTTAAGCAAGAAACATAACCCAAACAGAACACAAAATGTGCTTTGAAAGTCTTTAATGGAATTTAAAGTAAAACTTTCCTTACACAGACATTTTCTTCTTACAGTGTAAAAAAAATGTAAAATTGCTCAAACTTACAAACTTGGAAAATTAGAGACATTTCAAGTATGCAATCAACTTCATTTTATGAAAACAATGTATATTAAAAGTTCAAAATGCATGAATTTTTCTAACATCCTGTGCCCCTGGTGGTTAATCTTCCTTTCCACTACTGACCAAAGGAGGCGAAGTTCAGTCCCAAGTGGTATCATTCACTGAGGGGGGAAAAAAAACCCAATTCATGTAAGTAACAATTCTACCACTCTGTAAAGATGATTTGAGAACTGATCTGTGTCCTGCCCCGTAACAATTAAGACCTTTGCAGACAAGATTAGCTGGAGTGGAAGGCTCATGTATCTTTAATACAGACAATGAGTGCAGCTTTGGGAAGTTTGCTGCCAGTTTATGAAATCATGGATAGACAACAGGATGGAGCTGTTCTGCCAGAAACGCTCTGAGAAGCCTCTGAATGTTTGTGAAAAAGACAGCTTGGACATAAGATAAAACAAGAGTAAAGAGCTGATGTTGGATATTCAGCTTTGTTCAAATAAAACTCAGTAAACACAACATGTCCCTGTCGGGATTCCAGTGACTGCCATACTCTAGCTGCAGGACAGTTATTTTTCAGTGTTGCATCACATTAGCTAATGTTTATACTACTAAAACCAAACAGTACAGAGTTCTCTTTAAAAGGAAGATGCCTATAACAGGTATCTTTCTTCATATAATCTTCATTATTCATCACACACACATTACTCCTGTGATTACTCCTGTGGGTAAAATTACATTTGTGACACAAGTCATAACATACACTCTAAACCTAATCAAGAAAAATAAAATTTGAAAACTAGCACCTCACCTGGTTTGAGTCCGAGTCCATTTCAAGGCATGGCGTGGAGGTACAGCAATAGTTGGGTGGTAAAAAGTGCAGTCTGGTCTTGTACACTGGGTGTTAAATCTACAATGCTAAAAATGAAAGATTTCAGAAGAGGCTACTCGGAACTGGCTGCCTGAACTCCTGACCTCGCTGGCTCCTGTGTGTTACATGTCAGTCTGTATCTATATGACATACCTGGCTGATGGCTGAGAACAGCTACACAGACTGGTGCCATCAGTGCAACCCAATAACAGAAGGAAAGCCTTTTCCAAAAGTTTTTAAGGGTTAGATGCTCCAAAACTGCCACTGCATGGACAGCTGGAAGCTCCTTGGCTTTTAAACGTTAACAGAGTTTAGTTTCAATTGATCTGTGTGTACAAGTCAGGAGCGTGACACCGCATTATCTGCAAGACAGAGGAAAAGCCGGAGTATCTGGCTAATAACAGCTGGGAACAGAGTCCTGGGGCCCCAGGGCATTTCAGGGTTGTTATGGGTTGAAAAAGCACTGAACTTACTGGTGTAAGAATAGGCAGGGACACAATTCTATGGAATAGAAGTACCCAAGTTATAAACTCTTGTACTACATAAATTACATGAATATACTCCAGGATAACTGATCAATCTTTAAAGTTCTTGTATACTGCAGCACATCCGAATGAAGAGTCAAGAGTCTGAAATTTATTCCTTCCATAGAGGCTACAAGATGTCCTCCACCCCCAGCATCCTGGATGGGCAGATTCCTGACAAGTACTATGGCCAGCTGCCTGTTTAAAACTTCCCAGAAGCATCTGGTAGAAAAATTATTTAACAATATAATTTTCCAAATTCTTTAAGTCACTGCTTTTGCATAGTCTGTTTCTGAGTTAAAATGTGAAAAGTAAAAGCAAAGTGTGAAATGCTAGTGACATTTCCTGACCCAAAGTAAGGTACTTCAAGTATCTTTCTGGAAAGGAAGGGAAAAGATAGGAGAAAATTCTTACTTTTGGGTGGTAAAATGGACATTCCATTTTCTTACAAGCTGGAAAAAACTTGCACAGCGGACTACTGGAAGTTACAGACAGTGTGGGTAGTGGTGCTAAGAGTAGAAAAAAACAGGAAGTGAGTCTGGATCAGAATAAACTGCTTTTTTAACATAGTTTCACACAAATATATCAATCCTTCTGCAAGAAATTACATTTTATAATACACCAAAATTCTGCAAAAACTATGGAATGCGTATCACCAGGCACTATGTGGATCTCATCCTGGGGTAGAACAAGACTATCAGGTAATCATTAGTCTCGGTTCTTCACCATTTCAGGAAAGTACCATGGTCATCGCAACAATTCCAACAAATTAAGCCAAGATTCTGGTAGGCAGAGACATTCAAATGTTAAATTCAGGCAGCAGCAAGCCTGTTAGCATTGAAGCTAATCAGACCGAAAGGCACGGGCAGTGCACTTTCCAGGAATACAGAGGAGCTGCTGGAAATGATACAGGAGATGGATAAGCACATTGTAGTCGGCCTTCTGGCAAAGTAACAAAACTGCACCATGCTATGACTAAGTGCTAAACCGCTTCCTAAAGATCATGACCCTAGTGGAGTAAAGGCCCTCCACTTTGGCACTGGTGAAAGGCTCAGGAATACCAACCTGTAATCCAGAGCTATTGCCTTTGCTGGGTAACCTCACCCCAAAAGCCATCTCATCATTACATAAAGATAACTCCTACGGTGTCATTAAAGAAAAAAAAAACAACATTCATACAGAAACCTCTGTTTTCAATTTGTGTCACAAGCTCTTGGTATAACAGGTGAAACAAATGTATAACATGAAACAAATCTGAGCAAAATTGCAGTGCTAGCTAATCCCTCCAGAAGAAAGGACTGCCTGTGCAAGTCACCACTGTGGCCTTGCCTAGATTTCGTATGGACTCTTGCAGAAAAACATTCAGGGATTTGTCTGACAACACTGAGTTTTTTGTTTTCGCAGGCACACTGGATTATTATTCTTCATCCGGTATTAAGAGTTGAAAGAAAATTAAGTCATATCAAGCAAAAATTATTTTTTCCACCATTGTCAGTTTCTTCTTCCAAATACACTGTTTTTCCTTCAGCACTTTCATTTAAAGCTCAGAAAAACAAGAGGTGCTCACCTGGTTTAGGAGGTGGATGGGGGGTTCGTCGACTGGCATGAGTGTAAGGACAGTCTGGCTTAGTGCACTTTGCATCGTATTTACAGTTTGGATGGATGAACAAGCATTTATCAGCAAATTTGCAGTTAGGAAAAACTCTGAGGGAAAAGAAATTAAGTCATAAGCCCATACTTGGAGCAAAATCCCCAAGCAGCTCTTGTGCACGAAAGCCAGAATATCACAGAAAGCCAGAACTACAACAGGGCTTGCGCACGTGTGTTAGTTACTTCCAAAGCAGAGCATGCGGGTGTAGTGTACTAGCTGCACGCACACAGGTCCGTGTTCACCTTCCCTGCGGACACTCTTTACATGCAGGAAATAACTGAACCACTTCACACTCAGTGGCGTTTGGTAGCAACCTACTTGTTGCAAGCTAAGGCGCATTATTTATTCTTAGTGTGCAGTGCAGAGCAGCAAAGGGACGGTGAATTCAGACCTTTGCACAGAGGGACACAGAACTGACTAAGTAATATGCTTTGTTTACTGAAGAGAAAGCGTTATTTTGAAGGTAGTTATGTCAGATTTTAGAAGAAAATTCAAATGTCTGAGTAAATGAAGCTACCCAATCTGGTAACATTTATCTCAAAACAGAAATGATTTTTCTAGACTGTTGCTGCTTGTGGAAGAGAAGGCAAAGGACAGCACACATTCAAGAGTTAGCCTTTGGTTTCAAATTAAAAAAAAAAAAAAAAAATCACCGCATTACTATGTAATGATACCCTAACATGTTCAAAAGTATTCTGACAGCTAGCAGGAGAGTGCCTCTTGTTTTAAGACGACACAGATTCTCACATCTCTAAGCAACACAAAAGCACCAGCCTGTATGCTAAACTAAGCTTTCTTCTGCATGAGCACAGCTGTGACTCTACTTATTAAAAACGTCACTGTATTCTGACACATGGTAGATGGGAGGAAAACACAAGAAATGACAGTGTGAGAATCTAGCTGTGATCCCTACCCTAACACACTTATGCTGCCTTGAAATATTTACTAACGCAGAAGGGAAATCTGTAGCACTGAAAGAAAAATAAAAGTAACATGTCAAGTGCATGAGTTTTGCACTACTCACTTGCAAGGTAGTGTGGGGTGATGGTACACACATTCATCTCCATTTTTACAGGCAGGCCAGTACTTGCAGCGCTCAAGCACCTTCTCTTGGTTTTGCAGCACATTTAACTCTTCCATATCCACTAGGAAGGAAAGAAAAAACGGAAAAAAACAAGCTGGGACCTTTATGATTCTATATGCAATTTGGTGTACACAATGTAGCATAATTGAAATTCACAGTATTTCCTATTCTCTCTCTCCTTTTAACCCCATTCTTGATAAGCCTCTATTAATCAAAAAAGTCATAACAATAAAAATTTATGGACAATTATATCTGAAGAAAATTTCCAAAACTATGAAGTGAAAGAAATTGTAATATTGGACTGACAGCAGCCTTTTGGTGATAAAAGATCAAACTTGCACTGTTTACAAGCAAAAAAAAATTAATTTTCTTCACAAATCCAAATTCAGGTGTGAAAGTCAAACAGACCAGATCTTGATCAGACAAGACAAAGATTCTTCAACTGAACCTCTTATGACTGTTCCGCTGAGCCATGTGTTAATAATAGCTATGCTTCCTTTCTCTGAGATATTTCCGCCTCTAGAAAATTATTTCAAGAGATAAAGTAAAAAAATCAACTTTTACACTAATCAGATATGATTTATTAGTATGGGGACACACACTGAAAAAGAACCACTTTCATGTAATTTGCTTGGACAGATACCACCTGAACCCAGACTCCAATCCAAAATGTATTTCAAGAAATTCCAAGCTGAAACATTCAATACCTTCACTACTCTTACAGGAATCGGGGACTTTGACTTTCTATTTAACATTATTTCTAAAACCTCATTCTGCAAATTCAGGCAATTAAGCACATACCTTCACTGTCGTCTTATCTTCCCAGACCTGCCTAAACCTTTGGCTTTTCAAAGCTTTCCAGGACTGCTAGACTTACCCCTCTGATCTTGTTAGTGACACACTTGCTCCAGCTTCATTCCATCCTCAGCCTCATTTATGCCTTCTCCTTGCAATGCACCAAAGCCAAATAATGCTATGCTAGTGCAAAACCACACTGCTTGTACAAATCACTTCCACACTGACCAGATTCTGTGTGAACTTCTGGCTAATGTAGCTAATCAAGTAAGAAACCTTAACAGAGATATAACTTTATCAGCAACACTCTCCTGTACCAAATAGCTTTAGTCGGGAGTATGAAAGAGACTATACTAGTAAAAGCACAGATTTGCAAGGGTAGTACTCTAATACGTATTTCACTGTACTACTAAAACTCTGCCAATGCATACACTCCTTTCTTCTTTAATACTGCCTGATACGTGCAGTACTTCTGCAGCCAGTGGAACTGAAAGGATGTGGACTTAAAAGATCTTTTGCTTTTCCCCCGTGATTCTCTCATAATTGCATTACAGCTGGATCCATGAAATTTAAGAGTTCTCTGTATAGCATCAAATACTATTATTTATTTAGTTCAGAAAATCTGGATGCATTGCTACTATGGAAAATAAAGGTCTTTATTTTCATAAGAGAACCAAAACAAAAGAATCCAAGCATGACCTATGCTTGGTCTATGACAAAATAATATCCTCTAAATTTTTCATCACTGCGTCAGCACTCTAAACAATTCAAACATATGCTTCAGCAAGCAATTTCCCATGTTATTCAAAAGGTATCCTGAATACACAAATCTTCAAGTAAAATAACACACTGTTTAAGTTCTACTTTCAGAGATTCTAGCAACTTGATCCTATCAACACCTTATACTAAACAGGCTTCTTTTGATATCACAAATCTAGGCAGAAACATTAATACCACCTCACGTATTTTTTAAAGTTTAATGCATGGCAAAACATTCATCATAAAATCTCCTGTCCATCAGCATGGGGACAAATGATAACAGGTCAACCAAAAGTGCAGATTTCTGGCAATGAAGACAAATTACATTTTCAAAAGAAAAACCCCAAATTTTACCAATATTGAGATGTGTGGAGAATTACCTATGTGCCATATTGCTCTAGTTTACCAAGATAAAGGCTTCCAAAGATATGACCCCACTGAACTACCATATTTCATTTGCCTAAAAAACGCTCTAATTTGAATAATAAACACCATCACTTTGATTTCTTAAGAATGACATTAATGCTAGATCCTGTTGGTAAGCATAATTACCATCACAGCTTTCCAGCTGCCGGGTTACAATTTGCATCTGCTGTGCTCTAAGGCCTTTTAATCCTTTTCCAGCACACATATTTTGGGTAACTGGCTTTAATCCTTCAGTTATAAACATATCTTCCTCTTCTTGATCAGAAAGGTATCCTGGTGGACTGGGCACGCCATCCAGCGTCACGATGAACTTGGGACTAGCAGGTTTCTCTGGCTGTGCCAGCTGGTCTCTATCAAACAAAGAAATGTAGTAAAAATAGATTTTCTGACTTGAGAGGTTTGAGTAGAAGTGAGCTGCACTAGTAACTAAAAGTAGTACAAGCTAATCCATGGAGAGTCATGCAGTAACCAACCTACTTTTAATACTACTAATAATGTACTCTAATTAGCAGTTTGCCTTCTAGTCTCCCTGAAGCACTAGTAAGAAATACAGCCTTCAATGGCATACAGCAGAGAATCTGGCAGGTACATTTCAGTTTGTTGCATTCTGCTCAACAGATAGATCCAAAAGCTCATTTACAGACATAGTTAAATAAAAGAAAGTGATTAGTCTTTTGAGGATTTTACAGTTTTGAGACAAAAAAGTGAGGGTAAATGCCATTCTTGGAATCATGAACCTTTTATCACACAAAACCAGGTGTCTCCTCAAAAATACTGAACAGCTCATTATGAAACACTGGGTGTAAAAGCTTTTAGCACTAGGAAGAGAGAACTGAAATACTGACATTAAGAACTTTGATGCTCAGCCTGATCCAAAGATCATTCTAGCCTAATATCCTGTATCTGACAGTAGTCAATGTGGATAGAGGAGGGAGTATAAAAACAGGGCACACATATGTTTTCTCCACTGTTCCGCTGTCCCACCCACTTCACCTGAGGGATTTCCTGAATAGCATGTGATTCTAAATATTTGGAAACACACTATGGAGTTCTCATGTTTGACAAACAGTGATTTTATCTAAGCCACAAACAGCAATCTGACTAATAACAGTCCTAAAAGTAGTAATTTTTTACCGTGTCTGTATTAGACGTCCTGAGAGTACCCGTATTGCCTCTGTAGCCCTCCTTCCCAATTGCTGATTCTGCGGCACTATTTCCTCTGATAACTTGGGCTTCTTCAGGATAAATGACCTGGTATCTGTGTGGACCATAGACTCTGCATCATAGTAATCTGAATTGAGAGAAAAATTACATAGAAAAGAGGAACATAAGGTTGTAGTTGCATCTTACTTACAGCACGTTTTTATTCTTAACTTACAGCATATTTTTTAATATCAATTTACATTGTTGACAAGCGAATTTTGTTTTAATTTCTTACTAGTAGCTTCCAGAAAACATTTTTACTTCCATGCTTATTCCACAGAAATGAATCGACAAGAGCCATAGGCCATATTAGGCCAGACCAGGAAACTTTGTTACTGGAATGGCTGTGCTGAAACAGCACTGAAGGAGGTCCACACACCTCCCCAGTATCTCTCGGGCTTTGAACACCTACTGATGTTAACACTTTCATTACTTAGAGATGTAGAAACTAGAAAATTCTAGAAATCAGTATAATTAATTGAAAAGGAAGTTACATTTTAATATTCACTGACCAGTAGTGTTCAATTTGAAAACCAGCAATTTTTATTTAGGAATAAAAGATCACAAGACTTAACCTTGAGTCACTTGCAAAGTATCTTCAATCACAGGATCAATCTGGAGCCGAGAAGAGAGCTCCCTTTGTTCAGCTCCTATAAAAACCCCCAGTAATTAGAAGCATATTTTACTGTATGTCAAAATTAAACTATAGATTAAAGACATGAAGCATACTCTTCTAATTCCTTTGATTAAAAAAAAAAAAACCCACACAACAAACTTCCACACTTCTAACAAAAAGAACGCATTCTCATTGTTATGAACCCCTTTCTCATCGTCTCAGAAACAGTAACAAGTTTTCTCCAGCATTTCAAAATCTAAATACTGAAAGACTAGTCTTTCCCATAATCATTGCTCAGGACAAACTAGATCTGCAGGTATGGCAACTTCTAAAGGCCAAATTTCTCCTCATTTGTAGAGGTGTTGACTATTCAGAGAACATGCACACAGGAAAGCAGCTAACAAGGAACTACTTTATAGTCTTCTTAAAAGAGGTGGAACAAATCAGAGTAGCACTGTTCTATATTTGACTTACAGTTTGAAAAAAATTATTTTGCTTCCTGTAGGTTTCCTAAGCGAGCTGCCATTTCCATTTCAATGGCAAGCAAAAATATTTAGCATAAACATTTTCTGTACATTAATTCACAGATTTAAGCTGCTTCTTACATACTTTACAGATACAATTTCAACTATTATGTCGGCAGAAAGATTCCAAATACATCCATGTGAGAAATAAGAGACTGAAAAAATAGATTTTTTTTTTCTAGTAGTGAATATTTAGCATTCCTTAACAATGACTATGAGCTGATGTAACAAAGGTCTTACTCAAACTAGATTTCACTCAACAATCTAAATATCTAAACACAGCAATAGTGAACAAACTTTGTTTTACAGAAGTCATTTTCCACAGTCTTATTTCTATGATTCCTTGTAACTAACACAGACACACACACTTCTTTATTTGTAACAAAATCTTGCTGAAAAGATATACTGATTGCCTTTAAATGTTACCCTGTTTTCCTTCAAGAGGTGGGTTTTTTTCGAAACAGAAGTAAAAACAAAGCTTACTGTTCACACGCTTATCCTGGTATCAGCTGTCCCATAACAGCAAATATAATATTTCAATATTTACACAAAAAAATAAAACATTAGAACTATTTGTGTGGTAACAATACGTTGGAAAGAATCTTTTAATGCTTCATAGGCTGCAAAATTATTTCAAATGAAGAGTATCTTAACTCTCACATAAGTTTCATGACAAAATTACTGCTACATGATATTAAGGAAACGAATGCAAAGGATGGGGAAAAAAGAAGTTATCCCAATATAAATGGATACATTTTCTTATGCAAAATTATTCTTCAGTGATACGCCAGAATGCTATACCACCCTTTGCTTACTGATTAATTCCTCTGAGGTGATCTCTCTGTGTGTGTATATACACACACACGTACCTATCTTACAGCCATGCTTTAGAAAGCTTCTTGGTTTTCAGGCATTTCCACATGCAACTTCTGACGCTGACTAAAAAATTAAAAGCATTTCTTTTCTCTGCTCAGCCTGCTGTAAAATGACATTCACTGGTATAAATTTTTAAAGAACATGATCAGATGACCTTGAATTCCTTCAACTGTCTGCTCCTTTGGCTCTTCTACTTGAAGCTGAGAACTCGGAGCAGGTAGTCTGTTTTGCACATGGATTACTTCTAACTGAGATTCTTCTGGGCTAATTCGAGTTCTTGGTGCAACTGGAACAGTCTGTTTCTGTGGAACTTTAAATAAAGAGACAATGGTAAATCATTTACATACAACCCAATCATATAACAGTATTATTTTATATACGGTGCTAAAAACTCTAATTCCTACACACACAAAAAAAAAATCCCAAGCACCTCTCTTCACAAAAATCACCTTTAGCTACTTGTAAAACTGTTAGTGTGAAAACACATTCATGCATGTGCATAGAGCACTGTATGAGTGGCACCTCAGAACATCTACTTGTAAGACAAAACTGAATGACAAGGATTAGAGTGACATCAGCAAAGTATTCATTCGTCCACTTCTACACATAATTAATTTGGTACTTTCTTATGGTATTGAGATCACTTTTCCTTCCAGCTTTCATATAAACAATCAATGATTATCAATGCATACTTTTCATACAGTGTCAGCTACCCTATGCTAAGGTGCTTGCAAATAGAATATAAAACTTGATGACAGCAGAATCATAGAATCGTTTGGGTTGGAAAAGACCCTCAAGATCATCAAGTCCAACCACTAACCCAGCATTGCCAAGTTCACCACTAAACCATGTCCATAAGTGCCACATCTGCACCTCTTTCTAAATACCTCCAGGGATGGTGACTCCATCTCCCTGGGCAGCCTGTTCCAATGCTTGACAGTCCTTTCTCAGTGAAGAATTTTTTCCTAATATCCAATATAAACCTCCCCTGGTGCAACTTTCCTCTCATCCAAGTGATTGTTACTTTGGGAAAGAGACCAACACCCACCTCGCTACAACCTCCTTTCAGGTGGTCGTAGCACGGAATTTGGGAGTAGCAGGATGACAGGTTGGCTTCTTCACTCGGCTTCTGCTAAGACCGTCAGAACTGGTTGTGAAAAGCTAAGCATATTCTTCCCTTGGCTGAGTATCACATCAGCATTCAACTTCTGACACATACAACTAAAAGGTAGCACTCAGTACTGGATTCATCATTTATGATCCTACCATTTTGTTCTACATTTGTATTTCAAATTAGCTTATTTCCATATTCCATTCAAAATACTTAAAAAATTACATGAAATATTACCTCTGAAGTGGAAGAATCTGCATGACACTTCAGATAAAATTCATTCATCGCCTCTGTATTAAACCACAAAGTGGTTCTTTTTGGTCTCTCCACTGAAATATTCTCATGTTGGTAAGCCAAACTACAAGCTCACCACTATTAAAAACCAATAGTTTTAATCAATTTTAACATTTTCTGGCTATGTTCTATTTCCTGCCATATTGCTGCGTACACAGGAAAGAGCTTCCTGCATCACCTCACAGTACTGTTCCCTGTGTTGCTGCTTTTTCCACCATAAACACTCCTTGCTGGATAACTGGCATCAGAACTTAGAGGCATCAGTGCTCCCACCTCTTTTCTTAACAAACTGCTCATTCTGCTTACCATCTAGAATGAAGACAAGCTCTTAGTGCTTGGGAGGCAGTTATGTTATTTGCTATTCATGAAGCAGCATAATTTTCTTTCAGAAGTTCTTTTACTGTATGAAATATATTTTGTAAGTAGTCAACCAATTCAACAGTTTACTAGCACTGTTCTTAGCTATCAGTTCTAAGCTTGGCCACAATCTTTATTAGTCATCCATACAATTGTTTTAAAACCAGCTCAGTCTATATCCCACTTCTAACATGCACGGATACCTCCTCCAACTCAAGAGCCTTTGAACACAGAAAACTCCATACACATCTCATGCCTTTAGATCTACTTATCAGCACCCGTGCAACATTGAAAATACAAGTATCGACAAGAAAACAGGGAAGTTCTCAATAACCATTTTGTAAATATGCTTAATGCAGAAGGAAGATACATGTTTCTTACAGTTAAGTTTGCAGGTTTTGAGAGAGAGAGCAGGCAAGAGATTTTGAGCAGCTTTCGGTCTTGCTCCAGATGGCATAAAAGTCATGGTTTAGGTAGTTTAGTGAATGCTTCTTCCCTGGCAATGTGCAATGCTTCCTGCTGACAACGCTAGGTTTATTAATAGCCAATGAAACAAAAGCACACAAGATAACAGCTGGATTTGCCCTTCTTCAGCAGAAGTCTCTCCTAGCTAGGAGAACTAAATGCCTACACACAGGCAACTGCTCAGCTGCTGTACCAACTTCTACTCAATAACTAAAACCACTGAATTAAAATTGCAGCCTCACTGTTTGAAGACAATATACGGTGACATATCAGTCAGTATGTTGCTTGTTATTTTGCACTTCTATTACCTATATCCAGTGCATTTTGATTTTTTGCTGTTTGGCTTTTTTCTCCTCCCCTCTCAGAAGGGAGGAGGAGAGTACAGAAGGGAAAAAAGATCAAACAATCTGCCTAATTCTGAACACTTTCCCCTTGGCAAGTATCAACTTCAGAATACTTCTGGCACTTCCATTTTGTATCTATACACATTACAGACTTAGTATCTTGATTAATATATTTTAAATAACTCTTTCCTCCCTTTTTTATGCTTTCACAATTCATCACTGAAGATTAATGGAATGTTCTAGGGACATGGAAAATCCCTTACATGTATCACTGACATGCACTATTTAACATTCTGCTTTACTCCTAAGCACTATCTTTAGCTTGGATTGGTAAAACAGGGCTTGGAAATATACACCTTAGCACAAAAAAAAAAATAATGCTAATTACCAGTGGAATAATTAGTTGTTTTTGTAACCGATTCTTGTGCTTCAGAGATTGCTTTCAGTATTAAATTCTTATTGGCCTGTTTTGAAGGTGGCAATGAAGGTCTAAGGGAGATAAAAAAATTAATTAATTGTACATGAATTGCAACAGCAACTGTATCCATGGTAAACACAGATATTTCAGCAGCTTAACACAGTTATGTGTAATACCGATACAAATCACCACCTAAAAATCACTTTATCCATATTTGTTTTCAGCTTGTTAATCTATTCTCTGAGTGGATGGGGAGCCACAAAACGCTCTCAAAAACAGAAGTCCAGAGGTGTGATTTTGCCTCTCAGCTTAAGCTCCTGTAAAACCATGCTGCATCTGAAAGGCACAAACTCTGCCATTTATTTCCTCCCACCTCTGCCCCTCACATGCCTGTTACTACATTTGTGTTGTCACTAGTAATTATGCAGCTGCCCCAGGGAGTAAGACCCAGCTGAAAACTGACTATCAAAAACATATTAGCTGTAAAAAAAAAAGCTTTCTGTTTGTCTTTGAACATCAACAATAAGGAAGTTTAAATCAGATAAATGTGCCGCAGTGCTGAAGATAAATTCAATAAAGTGTATTAGCTTAAAACAAATCTTATACAAGCTACATTGTAGATCAGTAGAACCATCTCTTCCCTAGTTTAAATGTTCTTTCTCTTACTGTTGAAAATCAGATACAAACCACTGATGTACTTTGACTGACACCTGACATTCAGACAGAATTAGGGAGCAGAAAAAAGGAAAAACCTCTCAAGTCCTTTCGAAAGTTAAAATCACCTTAAAAAAAAGTGATAATTGGTTTGAAAACTATTTGTGAAATAAGAACAAAGCTATTAAAACGCTTGGAAAATTATTTTACCACATTAAATACCTGGTCTGAGGCATGCCAACATTAATGTTCTTTTGCCACTAAACTTCTCCCCAATAGTGTAAAATTTCACATTCCATTGCAGCTTATGCACAATAATAAGAACAGGTTGAAAAATCAGAGGAAAAAGGGTGTTATAAACAGACATCTCACCCAGAGTTCTGAGATAGTACCAAAAAATATAAAAACAGCTTCCTGAATTTTCTCTGTCAATTTTCAAAACTGGGAACAGTTCTCCCCAACTTCCAAAGTTTTTGTTCATTAGATTCATTCTTGAAACCACACAGAATCACTGAGATCTTAAGTACCTTCTTTCTGGCTTCGCAGGTACAGACACGCTGCTGGAGATGCTTCCTGTTCGTGATCCATAGTCGTCGTCCTCCTCCTCGTCTTCCCCATCATTAAAGAACTTTTTCACTTTGACTACTGAGCTTACAACAGGCAACCGTCTCTTCCTGGAGCTTTCTTCCTACAACAGAGCAACCAAAATAATTAAGCATATAATGTGTATTAATAAGCCAGCAAAGAAAATATTGTAATTCTATGTATAGCCAGAAGATGAAGAACTTCCACTCAAGTTGAATAAGTCTAGGACCACTGTACTGTCAGCAGAAACAAGTGACAGCACTAGAGAGCATGAAAATCAGACATTTACACTGAAACATCTCATTAAAAATGTAACTGTAATTAACATTTAGAAAAGGAGAAGAAGAAAGTCTAAAGCACAGACAATTTATCCAACATCTACAGAAAAAGCAGGATTTTCCTAAGAAATTCATACTATCCTTCAAGATGCACCTGTTGAAAGTCTGATAGAGAAAAGTGATATCAGTATGAATGACTTTCTCCTCTGTATCAGCTCTAATTTTACATTAGCATGAGGATTAATTTCTAGCAAGCTGACATATTCCAAAGGACGCTAATAGCTAAGCAGAGCCAGGATGGTCCAGTTTAGGCAGGGCAAGATCCCTGTTCCAACACAGCCACTTATCACCACCACAGTGCACGGGGTAGTAACAAATTTAAATGCTAGGCTGCATGAAAGCATAGGAGAAAGCACACATCAATACTTCCTATAGGAATCATCACTCACCACAGAACTACACAGGAGCACCATGAGGCATCTGGATGCCAGGTTTGTATGCAGTACCCTTTAAATGATCCTATATCCTCCAAGGAGATAGAAACATCCTAAGGGATGGACCTGGACTACACCAATACAGCAAATTCGTACAGTAAAAAACCCAATACCTAAAGAAATGACCTTTTTAAAGGTAAAACTTCGGAAAGCACAAGAACTTGTCTAAAAGAAGGTAGAATACAGCACAGGTCCACAGTTCTAAGAAATGCTCCTCCAACAGCCCTCTTCTGGACATTATTCATGAAATAATAATAGAAGAAAATCACAAGACCTTTTTCTAACATTTCCAAGGAGAGAGGTGACTGTCACTCACCAATGATTTATGTACAGCCCTAAACAAATCAGAATATTCTCATTCTCACTTCCCCATCCTAAAAAACAAAGATACCAGCACATGTATTCGTAAAGCATTCTAGTTTTCCGAATGAAATTCGTTGTCGTTTGTACAGAACTAAGTAGTAGCAAAGAGCTATATAAGCAGTAACAAACACAGATGCACTTGGAATACAAGGTATGTAAAATTCCTGCTTTGTTATGACATTAGCAGCTGTAACAATCTTCATTCTTCTCACAAAGGGCTCTTAACTGGTTCATATGTGTAGTCTTAAAACTATCAGCCAGGACTATCACCCTGCCTGGCTTAGTCTGGCCTCCAAAGTACGTAGGGCAGTAATCACCTTTCTCCTTGTACGACACTCACCCAAACAGTTCTTAAACGCAATGGTTCCAAATAGTATAATAATATAAACCTAATAAGCAACATATCCAGGCTTTCGAGACTAACGTATATCTAGCATATGTGTGAATAAACAGCATCCCAAAAATACTGATTTACAGAACTGTGTAAAGCTGGAGATTTACATAGCACTTACAGAAGATCATGCTGTTCCAGTGATCTAGAGATGAAAATTATTATTTCCGATTCATCACATGCATCATAGTGTGCTAACCCATTAGTCTAACTCAATATGGCATGAAGATGTATGAGCTAATTAACTCTGAGCTGCAGCAACCTGTCTGATGTTAAAAAGAGACCGCATAGTTTATCAGTGGACTCAAAGAATGAAAACCCAAATCTACTGGTGGCAGTGACAGAAGTCCTTTGATTTCTCTGAGGTGAAGATTTTACTGGAAGTATACATAGTAATTTAGGTTCCTAGCAAGTGAAAAATATCACAGTAGTTTAGATCATACTAACCTCGCTGCCTACTTTATCAGCACTAAGTTTGGAGGTGGGTCTGTAACTTTCTGCTAAGCTGCCAAATGCTTCTGGATTGCACGGCTGGCCTGTTTCCAAAGACCTGCAGCTTTGTGCGTCTAACTGCCAGCTCCCCTGTAAGCTGCCCTGTTGTGACAATCTGTGCACATGTGTATTGCCATCTGCACTCCTGCTAGCTGGTGGTCGGTAGATTTCAGCAGAAGGACGAGAAGAACCGTAAGTTACAGTTACAATAGGTTTCTTCCGTGACAAAGGATTCTCCTGCACAAAGTTGAGGTCTTCATCAATTAGATCATCTGGTTCAGGTTTAATGTCAATTACAGCTTCAGAAGGTGACAATTCCCTCAAAGGCTTGACTGTAGATGTTAAGCGGGGTGCAGAACCATCTTCACAAGACTGCCTGATAAAATAAGAAATTGCCAACTATTAACTCATCTCCAAAGAAAGCTCTGGAAAATGAGAACTGTCTTTTAAATAAAGCCAGAAAGGGTGAATCATTAAGGTATTATTGTTTATACACATCTAACACACTGATTGCTATCTTTAGTTTGGTTAATTAATCTAAGCCCATATGGTCCTTAAAGAAATGGAACTAAATTCCTGATTTAATGTTTTTTATGCAACAAATTGTAGCAACACTTTACTTTTCAAAACTACTTTGATCTTTCCAAGTAGCCGTGCTCTTCAGAATGCTCTTCACACAACTACTGTCTAAATGTGTGTTAGTAAGTAAGCAGAAGCTTTACCGTGAAGCAGTGTTCCTTTGCTCCTGTGAGCTAGTTGAAACTCTTGAGTCATTTTTTTCAGTCCGAGTGCTGGAAACTGCAAGAGGTGGCAAGATATCCTCACGCCTCCTCTCATCGCTCACACATGAACTGCTTTTGCTGGAAGGAAGGTTGCTCTCAAAGATACTAGATTCTGAAGATTTTACACTAGTTGGTTCTGTGGAGACATTTTTACATCAAAGCACAGCAATACAAATTTTGCAGTAAATGTAGCTAAGAAACTGCAAACAAAACATTGCACAGATCTGAAAACACAACAAGCTGAAAGCTCTTTTGGCTGAAAACATCAGCGATAAACACCAAGAAATAAATTCTGGACTCAGAAATAAATTCTTTATCTCAAAACATAAAACAATTTTCTAAAGAGTCAGGACCCAAAAGACCATATAAATTCAAAATTAACAAAATGGTCAGCCAAGATCTGTTTTGAAACTCATTAGACATGCAACACTATGCAGAAAAGATAAACCTACTTTCACTCAAAATTAATTTTCTTGCTTACCAGTAGTCACGGACCGCAGCTTATCCAAAACACCATGGAGCCTGAAATACATGGGGGACACAGAAGGAAGCAAGAAAGAAAAAGGAGAAACAAAAGAATTTTAGCTTACATTCACAACAATCATCTTTCAGAAACCAGCTGTATTTCCCCCCCCCCATAACAAGCACCTCATTCATCTAAGACTTCACTTTCCGTTAACTAACATGTTTAACCTCAAAAGGGAGGCTTTAAGTATCTTGCCTCCAGTGAGTCTTCATACATGCAGGTAGGGTATTCATCACATCATCTGCTTTTGGCATTTACTTGGTTTACATAATTAAAGCCAGTACTTTCCACTCTTTCATTGCAATCAACAGTGTGAGTTAAGTATCTTCAAAACGAGTGACTCAAAAAACCTAAGGTAGAAGCCAAAAGTATAGCTGATAATTTTACTTCATATATGAAATTAATGAAATTAATTACACAGCAGTTAAACATAATTCTAAATAGAAACCTAAACAATATAGAGTTCACAGCACTTAACATACTCAGGATTCTTCCAGCATGCTTTGTATGTACCAACAATATTCTTTGAGACACATCAGTGAGCAAAAGCATTTCAGCAAGGTGCCAAATTTGACGTTTGCCTGTGAAAAAGGCACCAAGCTGAAGCAATACAGAAAATCAAAAGGCTATAAAATAATAAAGCTGTTTAAAAATAAATACACATTACAGTGAGAAGAAAAAAAAAATTAAAAAGAAATCCCAACTTAAATGCATATCCTACTCAGAATTCAAACCTGACCATGGGCATCGCCATAACTTTGAATGAGTATTAGAAAGGAGTTAAGGAACAAGAACATTGAAAACTGGAAAAAGTAAGATTGCATGTGCCTAAACAAAGGCTTATATTCACCTGTTTGTGATTTTTCATTAAAACACTCTTCAGTTTTGTCAACTGAGCTCTGCTGATGCATATCAGTTTTCACACTGACCTCCAGATAACTGTGACCTGACACTTGCTTCAGAGTAAGAAGTGTTGGCCAGCCAGCAGGACTGTCAGGTCTGCCACAGAATTGCTGTGAAACTTTTGCCAGATGACCCCAAATTACCAGCTACAGGACAAATCAAGGGAGGCAGACCTCGTTGAGTATTGTATTCCGCCAGAGACTCAATGTTTAAGAATGTAAACATTCTAGGTTGCCTTTAGAAGCAATAAAAGCATATAAAACTTCCAACTACAATGATATTTAACTTTTTTCCACCAGTCTGCTTACAGCTAATTGCATAGGTTTCATCTCGGTTTCTTTTTCATCATTCTTTTAACCAATACCTTCTTTGTTACCCAATACAGCACTCTGACATTGAATTTGTATTTATAAGCAAATGTGGATACTGAATTGAGATTAGAAGACTCATTACACTTGGAATTTAAGCAGCTGTCAAAATCAGCAGGAGGTATAATATCTACGTATAGCTGACACTCAGTTCTAGATATATATATATTAAAAAATAATCTTAATTTCTCTTCCCTGCTGAAATTTGCTTTCTCTACATCTTTATTATTTTTTTGAATAAAGTTTTAGTTTCATTTACAAAGCCATAAAAGTGTTTTCTGCTACATATTACTGTGTTATTTCTTATTGTATATCAGGATTCAGTCAAAACCCTAATATTGGAGTTACCCCCATCAACTTGTAAACCTCACTAATGTGTCTAACTGATTTCCAAAACCACAGTGAGAAAGACAACTACATGACTTACTGATACAGTGAAACCCAAAAGTTTTGCCTAGGCAGGCCACAAGAGGGAACAAAGAACAGAAATGCCAGTGTACTTTTAAAAAAAGGGGTGCATGCTTAATTGCACTCCTTTCTTATATTTTTGACAAATGCCAGGAAAAAATTTAAAAATTGAAAGCAAACTCAAATTATATCAAGTAACACTGTTACATGGAAAGTTTAAATAGTTAATACAGTGAATTGTAACAGCTAGAACTAACTTACACTTTTTGTCAATGTTTATGATTTCATAACATACCCAACTTCTAAAATGTTTCTCTCTGCTATTTAATAGCATAAAAGCTCCTAATCAAATAAAGGGGAACTTGACTAATCACATAGAAGAAATACTGGAAGTTAATGTAACCATTCAATATGAAAATTTCAAACGAAACAAACTGAAAAAGCAGAAAAAATGTAGTATTTCTCTAATCTATACAAACCAAAAACGTTCCTTAAAACTATATTCGGTTAGAGACTCAGAAATAAGATTAACTTGAAAAAACACACAACTCAGAAAGCAAGAAAAATCTCTAGAGTGAAATATCTGCTTGTATACTGTGAAACACGGAGTTAAAGGTTTATACTGTAAGCCAAATTCAGTATTAGAAAATGCATGAGAAATACCATGGCTAAGGCTGTCATGCAGCATAGCGTAACCCATGCTGGCAGGAGTTCAGAAAAGATATGTTGCTAATTTGTCCTGCTCACAATAATTCTGAGGTTCTACTTTTATTTTGTAGAGCTGGGTGGTGGTAATAAATAAACAGCCTGAGAGGTGGGAATACGTAAACATTTGGTGCTAAGCCTTTTCAAAGACAGCATACAAAATTAGATTCACTACTCATCTGTCCCGATATAGTAATTCCCATGCACAACAGCAATCTGAAGCATAAAATTAGCATAAAAGCAAAGAAGTTTGTCTTTGAAGAACTATTTCACATCTAAGTACTCTCATGCTCACAGTGGGCTTTGCAGGAATAGTCTTTTTTAAGTCAACATATGGCCCTCACTTACCCGAGTATTTCACACTTCATTCAAAAATTTGACTGGACTTACAGCAAAGAAAGAATATAAACCTTCCAGTGCTTTCCCACTTAATTATCACTGCAACAACCTAACAGTTGATAGACTAATTTACTTATTAGACCTGCAAAGGAAAAGTTTTGATTAATGTAAATTACACAACGGGGAAAGTAAGTAACTTCTTAAATTCTCAGGTTTCACTTATAGAAAGCAGTGCTGATTACTGGTAAGAAGTGTGATAAGTAGCTTACAAACATACCAGACAGTAAACCTGACAGTATTGTTTCCAAGGAAAAGGGAAAGGTCTTCTGTCATCTGCTCCTGACTCTTCTTATTGGCCACCATAACCATAATATAATCAGGGAGCTCTTCATCTAATAGAAAGAGAAATATTGTTTTAAAGTATAATAAATCATAAAAGACATAGTGAACTTCTTTAAACATGTAACCAGATTTTTTTTTTCCAGTTTTACTATAAAGACTCCACAAGCAGATTAGGTAAGCAAATTAACAAGACTTCCGTTTTCTCTGAAGTTCAATACAAGTTTCAGCTATGAGTGAGAAATAAAAGATCATTAGCTTCACAAAAGCATAAACTGAAGATAAGATCAAAGTATTTTAAAAGTGAGTAAATAAAACACATAAAGGACAAGATAGAAGAAAGGCACTCTGTTGCCTATATCCTTTTACTTGAACACTAACAACTGTCTACAATTTTCATCACTTCAAATATTGACAAATACAGTACCTTATCCTTGTCAAATTTCCTTTAGATACAGAGATCAAACAAATAAATATCCCTTTCTGATCTGTGCATTAAACAAATCAAAATTGTATTAAGTTCCAGATTTTCCATCTATAAAAAAAATCCATTCCCTTGCTGGGCTGTTCATACAGGGTACGCCTAGTCATCAGAATAGACAGGAAGGTGCTCAGAATTTAATACATTAAGGGTTTGGGGAATGTGGTATTCGGCTTTTTACCTTGGCCTAGCTCTGATCTACTCTGAAGGACTGAATGGCACATTTGTTGCTCAAGGGCATTAGGTATGCTTCTTGAGCACATATTTCCATTTAGTTTAATCAAACACCTCATGTTCTCCAATACCACTCCATGACATGAACATAACAATAGTTAAGTGAAGATAATTGGGAAATCCACCTCAAATTGGGCATTTGAACCAAGGCACTAACTCAGCTGTGCTCATTTCATCAAGTTAAGTCTGTACACAACATTAAAAAGACCTAAAAAATGAAAAATCTTAACTAGAAATCAAAATACAAATCAAAGGAATTGCCTTTCATCTATGTACCCTGTAAATAATTGATCTGTACCCCAGACTACAGAAATAACATTCATACATTGCACCTGCATTTCACTATCACTATTCAAGTGTTCCAACATAACATGTTTCTAGCCTAAACCCTAACTTTTTTTGGTAGGGTTTTTTTTATTTTATTATGTAAACTACAAGTTGCACAAGATAGGTGGATACCCAGACCTAGGAACTTAGAATAAACTTTCCTTTTTTGGCCAAGCTACTTTTAAACCTGATCAGCTCTTCAGGTGGTTCAACATATGATAAAGTAACAAAGAGACTTTTAGTATAGATCAAAACATAAGTTAGCACAATTACCTGTAACAGTACGATAGAAAAAGGAAAGAAAACAACTGCTTCTCTCAGTGACTGTGTTGGCTTATGTTAACTTAAACTGTATGTAAGACTACAGTCTTTTGAAAACTTTGATAGTTGATGAATATTTTACTATATTTTGCTTTACAGATATGAATTTTTCCTTTGTAAGTGCTACACAACAAATAAGTTTCAACATGTCTTGTTGTAAAAGACCTTTTAAAAGAAAAGAACTAGCAGTTACAGAAAGAAACAAAAGCATGGTTCTTGCTCACAGAGCCTAGAATGAGGGAGAACCTATTTTTAACCGAAAAGAATAAATAGTGTGTTTTTGAAAAACATTACTTGAAAAGTTGTCTAACATACTCTAGTCAAGAAAAGAAACCTGAAAAATGACAGAAATTTGGAAACAGTTGTTTAAAAACAAAAAAGAGGCCAAGGGAAGTCAGATTTGGCAATAAAGAATACAGAGTTATTTAAAGAAGATCAGCAGCAGACCAAGAAGAAAGAGCAGACATTGTATGCTGATCTTGGGAACTGCATTCTCAATACAGGAAACAGAAAGAAAAGAAAAACAAAGAAAGAATAATCACCCATAGTTGGAATCAAAGAATACTAGTATTCTACCATCCCCTTGGTATTAGAGATAAGAAAGATTTTTTTCAGAAATGCAGGAAAAGGCAGACAAAGAATCAAGGACTGAGAAGCTGAAACCTAGAATGATAGCTAAAAAAACAAAAACAAGTTACCGAAAAAGACAACTTTTGAGATGGTGAAAAAAGACGACCTTACAATGAAAAAATTCTAAACACAATTCCTTGGCATCTGCTGAGTTCAGAATGTCACCTCACAGGTAACTCCCTTCAACAGAGTCAATACATTTTGATTCCATAAATACAATGGTCTCCTTTAAATAGGAAATAAGATGAATTCAAGATCAAACTACAAACTTTGAACTTGGTCCTGCAATTCATGGTATCTCTAAACTATGCTCTCAACTCCTTTCCTTTACCCGGGATCCAAGCATCATCACAGACAACAAGGCAGTTGCAGGACTGAGGTATTCTGCTTCCAACAGAATAATACTGTGTTAAGTTACCAACTTCTACTGCTGTAAAAAACAGCTGCTCTTAAGTGCAATATCCATTTAATACTGGATTCAGGAAAAAAAGAAGCAAAATCCCCACAACATTCACACTGCCCATCTCTCTCTCCTCACAATCCAAAATAAAATCTCACCCTGCCTCTAAGATTCAGTTACATATGTTTCATGAAGACTAGATTAACATAGCTCTTAGTTTTTCCCTTAACAGTCAAGCTCTTACACTTTGCAGATTTGTCCTACATAATGTTTCTGACATGGCCTTTCCACCTCCTAAAACAGTCAGCCTATCTCTGTCGTACAGTAATATCCTTTCCCCTATTTGTGACAAATGTCTCACCTTAAATTCAACAGGCTGTTGAAAAGACTGACTCCACCTCAGACTGGTCACAGCTAACCGCTGCTATATTTGTGAGGATCTTGCTTTGTATAACGTTTCTCCTTGTGCTACAAAGAAACTTCCTTAAATATTCACAGACACCTATTGTTTGTTTTTCTTTCAAATCCCTTGCCACCATTTCTCCTTAAAAGGGGAGACTGTTAGCCGCCTTAGTTATTTCCTCTTAGTTCTTCATACATCAATGTCCATGTACTGCCTTCTCTTAGGCTTGGACTATACGTATTTTTCTTTCATACTAGTCCAACACTTCAGATAACTCACTCATGCTTAGGGCTTCTGTATGCAGTAACACAAGTAAGAATAAGTAAATATGCAGTTCCATTAACTAGCTGGTTGTTTCCTATCTAACAACAACGAATCTAAAGAAAATTGCCAAACACAGGATAAAACTTACCAACATAAGCCCCCAGCTCCTGCAACTTTCCTTTTATAGCACCCTAAAAAACAATGAAATAGTATTTAAAGAATAGAGCAACAAAGTACTTTTAACTGCAAAACGGTGGGAGGCTTAGCAAAGTTTTTCTCATTAACTGTTTGAACATGTTGTTTTAACATGTTATTTTTCCTGTTCTCCACCGCTCATGATATAAACGTTGAACAGTGAGGGACTGATGGCAGAATAGCAAAACCTGCCAGAAATCTCACACTCTCTACCATTTTTCCTACATACCAGTTCCTGGTGCTACCAGAGAACCTGCGAGTCCCAGCCGTCCTTTTTTAAGCTGAGACCATCCGGGCTCATAAAATAGAAAGAAAACGAATCCCGGATGGTTTGATAAAAGGCCGTTCTCGGCTCAGCAAGAAAAAAAACCCGCCAGGATTTTCAAGCCATGATTGCTGAGTGAGAGCAGCTGACAACCTGACAGTACCGGGGTCTCACACCCGAACGCCCGGTCACAGCTGCTCCCTCTCCCGGGCAGCCCCCGGTGACGGGCCTGTGTCCCCGCGGGCCGCTCCAGGGCGAGAACTCCAGCTGCGGGGGAGAGATGGCAGCTCCGGGGTACGGCGGGACCGAAGCAACGCTTCCCAAAACAACGACTCTCCTGCTCGCGCCCCTCTCCGGGGAGCCCTGGGGCCGAAGGCCGCCCGCTGCCAGGAGCTCCCGGTAACCCCGGCCCGGGTGGGGGTTCATTCCGCCGCTGCCTTCCGCCGGAGGAAGGGGTCTCGGCTGTTGCAGGGCCCGCAGCGGCCCCGCCACCTCCGCGTCTGAGGGGAGGCCGGAGGGAGCCCGGCGCCTCAGCCATCGGCCGGGCCTGCCCCCCCACAGGCGGGGTCAGGCCCCTGCCGCGGGTGGAGAGGGAGCGACCCGGCTGCTTCTCTCTCACCCGGATCTTGCGGCTGATCTCGGTGCCGATCTCCATGGTCGCGCCGCGCCGTGCCCCCTCCCCTCCCGTCCCGTCCTGTCCCGTCCCGTCCCGCCCCGCCGCGGCCTGCCGGCTCCGCTCCCGCCGCAGGCCGCGCCGGCTCTGCAGCGCCGCGCCGGAGAGTGCGAGGCCTCCGCCTGCAGCGCCCCCTGCCGGGCCGCGGCGGGACCTGCGCCGCCTGGCGCCGCGGCGGGGCCGGCGAGGCGGGGACCGCCCTGACGCCCCTCGCAGCCCCCGGCTCCTCCCCGCGTCCCTCGTCGCCCCCTTCCCAGCCGCCGCCCCGGCCGCCTCCCTGGGGCTGGGGGCGCGCCCCGACTCGGTCAGGCAGTGCTCCGTGCGCCCCGCGAGCGCTGGGGCGGCCCGGCGGGTCGGGTAGCCCTGAAGCGGTGGCGGCGGGGAGAAGGGGGACGGGCGGCCCCAGCTGGGCGGGCGGTGGGCGGGGGGACTGGGCCGCCCGCCAGCCCGGTGTGAGCCCGCGGCTGCGGCCTGCCTTGCTCTGCGAGCACCGGGCAGCCGCCACACGCCCGGGAGTAAAGAAAACAAATGTCTCCTCTAGTGGATTTCTAAATAATTGCGTGTCAGAGGCTCTGCTCTTAGTCTCATTGTCACATTCAGCTTTTAAATTGCCTCTTCATTCATTCCTGTTTTTTATAAAACTGGTTTATAAAGTCCTGCCACATGCCTTAGGATGAGTATGAATACCGTAAGATTAACTGCAAGGTTATTTTAATAATCTGCAAAAGTACAAAATTTGAAGATTTAAATATCTGTTAAAAACCAAATGTATTATGGTATAGCAATACACAAAAGTATTGAAGTCACTTTCAATGCCATACTACAGCTATACTATAAAAGTATTTTACTATTGAATTTTAGTTTTGTGATCCCATGTTAGACTGATAAGCCTTAAAACTATGCCTTTTTTTTTTTTTTTCTTAGAGGTT
Organism: Strix uralensis; assembly: GCF_047716275.1. Taxonomy (NCBI): domain Eukaryota; kingdom Metazoa; phylum Chordata; class Aves; order Strigiformes; family Strigidae; genus Strix; species Strix uralensis. Next base: position 113,415,609 of record NC_133975.1, on the reverse strand, counting down.
GCAGCATCTATTAGTCTTCCTGCTACAAGGGAGGAAGAACTACGTGGAAGTCATGTTTGAGCCATACCATTTATGTTTTGCACCAATGTCCCAGCTTCACTTCAGCTGATTCAGTGAGTAGTAAATTACAGAAAGCCAAGCCTACAGATAAAGGGCCCTTTACAAGTAGTGCCACTAGGTAAAATAATCTCCAGGCATTGTTGTTAACAGCTGTATTAATCTCTTTCTGCATCACTGCTCCTAATATAAACCAAACATCATACAGAGATAGCATAGACTAATTGTTGCTAATGATCTGAGCTGTTTGCCTGACTGTACTTATACTGGTGTTACAGTGAGATACAACTAGTAACAGATTAGTTTAATTACAACATTCCATTTTAACCTTCAAGACACACATTTTGCTCTCAAGATTTCAAATAAGTTGTATTACTTTATTATTGGAACAAGAAAAATAATTTTTGAAGGACAGAAATACAAATTGAGTTTATTTCATAACTAATGGATTTACTTTAGAAAGAAATACTGCTGAAAAAAATGTATCATCTGTGAATAACAACAGGAGCTCATTGCTTCAAGTTCAGCACTGCGTTATGTGTAGGAAAACTGTCTGTTTTCTTCTAATAAGAAAATTCTGTAACTTCAGTTATTTAGTATGGTTCAACATTTTACAGTGCCTTATGAGTAAAAACGAATCTTGCAAACATGAAATTTCAAGCTTCAAGCATGTAACAGACATATTGTATGCTCATTTTTCTAGCACCTTCCATTCTATCCACTACCATCAAGAAATATGTAATGATGCATAAAGACCCAGCTACATCTGCTTTTTTGCAAGTAAGAAATAAAATGCTGAAAAAACAGGGAGGCCTCAGACACAGAGCAAAACCACAGAAGTGGTGAATAAAGTGAATTTGTTCAGAGAACAGCTTTAAGAGTCACATGTAGAATCAAGAGGTATTCTGACTTTTCAGTTCATGAAGTCACTATTTTGCATGGCTAGTGAGTAAATCAAGGTATTTTTTCACATGACTTCTTCATTGTTTCAGCATCCTGGGAATGCACCTTTAACTAGTAGTTTCTGGATTATCCTGCCTGTGTGTTTATCACAAATGGATAACTCTCCACTAGGCTGAGGAGTACATACATGCCTGGAGGGTGACTGATTCTGCTTCTTATTTGTCTCACTTCCCACCTTCTGTCTCACCATTAGTCAATGCACAGACCTGATGCTGGACAGAGTTCCCAGAATAGGAACAAGGTGGGTACTTGCATCAACCTTCACCGCATTCGTTGGCCGATACATTCAACTGCAATCATATATTTGGACCAGGATGGAAAAAAACCCAAAACTGTTCCAGAAGGGAAGATGTCAGTAAGAACAAAGTAGGTTTATCCCTGTTCCACTATGGGCAGACAGCCAAATTGGCAGAAACTTTTCTCTACTTGTAGAACAAGGGCTGCAACATTCAGCTGTAGGACCATAGTCTTTTCCTCCCATAATCTTCAACGAGAGAGTAAAGTGTACAGCAAAAGATGTGGGTGTTTCTACCCATGCACATCATGAGTGTTGACGGGGGTTAAAGGAGGAGAAGCAGAAGCACTGTATAGTGTCCTGAGGCAATCACTCTATGTCTTATTGATGTGTCTTTATCAGAGGTCATCACATGTTCAGGGGCGCCTTTGTCTCTTTGTCCTATTAATTAGAATTGATAGTTGGAGCAAAGCAGGTAATGGAGAGCTGCTGAGGCAAAAAATGAGATGGGGCAAAATGGAGAAAGTGCAGAAAAACAGTTAGGATACAAACTGGGGTTATAGGAAGCAGAAGAAAAAATTTAATCCAGGTAAGTCTGAGCTTCAAAAAGAGAAAATGTAAGCTGCAGAGGAGCATATGGACAGTGTCCTACTTGCCTCTTTTAATATGATGCGTTGTCTTTAATGTAAATGCAAAGAGAGAAAATACAGGAAGGAGTAACTGTGGAAAGGAAGAAAACTTACAGATGTACCTTCTAGGCAGGGAATCAGGCAGGAAATGGGTGTGATCAAGATTTAGAATAGGAAATGTGACAGATAAGAGAATTGAGACGTTGTTTCCAGTATGAATTTTCTAGAAATAGGAAGGGTTGTCTCTGTTACCCTGAATTTTCATGGCTTGGTCAGTTTTCTCCAGTAAGTAACCCTAGTTCTGGCCTGTAGCAGATACCATTAGAAAAGGCTATCCAATTAGTTTAGTTCAAAGTTAGTTTATATTATATATAAACTAATCATTTTAGTTTATATAAACTAATATAAAATTCCCCTGAATGAGTTCTTTCAGTGGCTTATGGAATGCTCATCATAACTACGGCTGATGTATGGGGTCGGGAGAAGAGATATTCCCCTGATTAGAGGAAAGGACGTTGTGTCTAAGAGAAATAACTCAGAAGAATTCATCGTAGTACAAAATTACCTACATATTTCAGCTGAGACTAGTGTCCTTCTGAGTAACATGCTATTTGCATAGCAGATCTGCAGGTTAGACCTGCTCAGACTGTAGCATGTTTGTGAGCTTTACATTACCAAAACACTTTCTAAGTTTTACAGTCATGAGTCAGCGTTCACATACTCACTTTACCTTTTTCCTCATCCCTGACGTGTTTCAAGTTTGTATGTACTTTTACCAGGCTCACACAATGTGAAGAGCCATAAAATTCCAAATTAAAGCAATTGCTAATTTCACATGCACACACACGGAGATCTCCACATATTTGTGGAACTGGAGTGCAGCCCCTTTATATGATGTTTGCATTGGTTAAATGCTATTAATATTACTTAATTGATATGCATTTAATGCTTGCTAAGACAGTTGTTATTAAGGGCATCATTTTTACTGACACCTTTGGGTGTTTTAAATCCAAGGAAGGGCTGAAAGATCAGTCTTTAATCTGAATTTTCTTCCTGTGTGCATTACCAACAGCTGAAGCTTTTCAAGGACTTTTGTTTTTAGCTGCAAACATAAATGTATGTGCATAGGTCACTTGGTATGGTACATATGGATTAAACCTTGAAAATATTTCCAAGCTGCATGAAAATAAGACCAACAAATTTTTTGGTAAGAGATTTGCCTTAATTGGGAAGGCTTAAAATAAATGATCATATGATTAAAAAAAGCAAGGATTGCCTGCTATTTGTTGTAACCCCTATTTCTGTAATGCCCCTGTAGCCAGAGAAGCAGCTGTTCATTGCTGACATTCTCCCTGCCAGGCATTCCAACTCTCTGAGGTAATGGGCTACAAGCATACGGGCCTTCGCTTTAATTCTTTCAGCGTATCCTTCCGCATGGATAGAGCAAGGGGAACGCCTCCAGGAAAAGAAATTAAATGCACACACACTGAGGCACACGGAGACGGGTGATTTGAAAATATTCCTGAGAACAGAATTTGCACTCATGCAGCGCAGCGTCACATGAAAGAGGCTGCCTGAAGAGCTGGCTGGCACAGGTTTATTTTGTTGTAATATTTTCTTCCACCCCCAGCTCTTTACCCAGTGGAATGATATCCAGAGCAAGTTTTTTGAGACAGGAAGTGAGGAATGTTTTCACTATGAGTGATCTGAGAAGAAGGTGGGTTAGCCGAGATAGCAGCTGTTTCATACAAGAGGAACACAGTAAGTCAGTTCCCGAGGAATACCGATGAGATGGCTCTGGGAGAAAAAGTCTTGGAGTGCTGTGGGGGTTTTTCGGCTACACGTATGTGAAAGGAGACTCGGTGTCTTTGAATCGCTGCACAAGGTAAGAGAAAAACAGCAGGCACAGCAAATAAATAGCGGGTGATCTTCTCTGCTGTGTACAGTAAGACTGAGGAGTTTCAAGCATTTACTTTTTGAAAAGTAAAGGCTGTAGAACTGTTCTTCTGGAGGTGGGGGAGGTTTGAGATGGACACTTACTGCTGTTCTTTCAGTCCAAGAGTCATGTCAAAGATTAACTGGTAAAACAAGGGGCGGGTGGAGTATTCTGATTTTTTTGGCTTCCCAAATACTTCTGAAATAAATTTATGTATTTTAAGTATTTGAAATAATAGGAACCCTTTTTCACCATCATACATTGCAGTTTTATTTTGTACGCTGTCATTCATGCAGGCTGTTTAAAAAATCTTTGTAAAGTAAAATGCTAATTATTGAGGGGGGAGAGGGAGGTGTAGGTAAAGGGGAAAGATACCACAGTGCTCAGTAATCACGCGTCAGTCACAGCCATGTTGCTGAAATTCTAATACAACATTTTTGAAACTACGTGTCTGTGTTGAAATATAAATGTACAAAGTTTGGCCACAAAAGACATTTTTAGCTGTTGTGTGAAATTCCAGGCTTGCTAAATAAAGGCTTATTATTGTAGAGGTTGTCAACTGGATTTGTAACTCCTGACGGTATGTAGTGCCTTTTTGCTAAAGTAGCTCTGTAACAACGCAGATGTGTCCAAATTTAAAGTAATGCAGATGGCAAATATGAGAGCACCTAGCATTGTAAAATGCACAGCTGCTGAATAAGAACAGCACAGCTGTGTTTGCAAGAAGTACACATAGCTAGCAATAGAAGTTAATGAATGATACCTCAGTGTTATTTATCAAACTTGCCTTTATTCTACGATATTATATGTCAGGAATTTTTTTTTAGTTGGTCTTCTATGACATGGGCTGGGAGTTAGTTACTTAAGTCTTCCTTGTTACGAACGTGTTTCAGAAGTAATGAAGATTATGTCAGACATGTACTGAGTTAAAAGGAAACCGTTTAGGGTGAATGCTCAGTAGAGCAATAAATGCAAACAACAGATCATAACCTGAAGAGCACTCCTGGCACATTCTGAAAATTCTGCTGTAAACTTCCTTCCTGTGCTTGCATTGCTACCTGTCTGCATAGCAAAATAACTGAAAGGCTGAGATTACCTCATGTCAGCATTAGATGGTTTGGAAATTTCACCTGTTGGGTCAGCCTCTGGTTGGTGATTTTTAATTTTTTTTTTTTTTCCATGCCCTTAGAATACTTTTCTAACGGCCTGATGGGGGCATAAAAGTTTGAAAGTCTTTCATATTCAGTGGTACTATAGAAAAACTGAGATTGAAACGGCACTGCACTTCCGACTGCAGCTTTTGAAAAGATGAGCAAGTTGGTTTCTCACATTGCTGTAGCACTGAAGAAAGTGTGTAACTGTGCAAAGAATGTATTGGAAAACAGGCTCGGGGATGAGCTGAGGTCAGTCAGCCAAAAGTTACTCTGCCAGGAATAAACCCAGTGCGAGATTCTGCTGGCAGTGGGCAGGAAACTAAAAGCTTCTGTCTGTAGAGCATTCCCTGCATGCTGCTCCAGGGGGGCAGGATTTGGAGAATCAAAGTGCAGAGCAAGTGATAAAGTGAGGAGTTCCCATGTACCCCTAAATTTTTCAGGGAAACTTTTTGCTATCAGTTGTTATTCTGCAGCTGCACCCAAAACCAAATTAGTTGGTGTTTGGGTCAGAGTTTTTTTGATTCAATTAAGTGGTTAGCTGTTGAGGATGGGGATTGTGTAGAATGGTAGAACTGCTTCAAGATTATTAGAAACATGGTCATTAAATGTGTTTATTCTTTGGAGTAGGGTTGCAAAGGTGTCATTGAGGAAGGGTGCTGGGCTGTGTCCTCTTTCTTCCTGTTTTAGGCCTTTAGCGCCTTTCCACCTCCCTTTTGTCTTCGTTGTGCAAGGGAGTAGGGAGTCTGATACGAGGTTTTCAACCTAAAGAGTTTGCAGTTGAGTAACATTAAATTTCTAGGTATGTATATAAATGTACAAGTATTATGTGGCACTCTGTTTACAGCTGTATCTTCGAGTTTAAAAACAGGTGTGCTAGAAAGACTATTTCTTCTGATTCCCCCACTCCAAGTAAATGGATGTCTTCCTGTTATTCCTGTCTGATACTTGTAAAAGTCTTCAGCAATCAAATTATGCTTTTCAAGATGTGCTACTACTACATACCAGCCGGAGAAAAATGTAGGTGGTGGTTTCCTTTTCCCTGTCAGGCGGTGCGGCGCTGCCACTAGAGGTCCGCAGGCCGAGCTCCCACGCCAGTAGCAGCTAACAATGAGAGGAAGGAGCCCAGCTCTCCCTCGGGGGCGGCCCGGCCCGACTGCTGCGGGCAGGGCAGGGCAGGGCAGGGCAGGGGGCTCGCTCCGGCCGGCGGGTGCTGAGCCCCGCGCTGGTAGTGCTGCGGCGGGGCGGGGCGGGGCCCGGCCCGTGCCAGGGGGTTAGGCGGGGCCGGGGGCGCGCCGTCCCTGTCCCTGCGGCGCGGCGCTGTGAGGGAGGCGGTGCAACCCCCCAGGGGCGATGGTGGCTTTGTCTGGAGTGTGTGAGGCGCTTTCACTTCAGTGGCAGGTGCGGTGCCCAGCCTCGCTGAGGGGACTGCTCTCAACGCGCGTAATTCTGCAGACACCCCTCCCCCACCCCCCCCACCCCGGTGTTTAGAAGATGTTTTTATTTTGCATGTCGTACTGAAAACCAGCACGACTAAGAGCGACAGATTTCTTAGGCTAGGGTGTGTGCGGTAAGAAAACACTTGGAAGAGGAGAAAGGCGAAGCTTGTATGTTACAGAGTTGATAGGGGGCGTGAAGGTGTTAGCGAAAGGTGGGGAAATGGGTGGCTACCTTTAGACTGGAAATAAGTATTTTTTTCAAGGAAAAACTAGTAAATAAATGGTTCTCAGAATTCGCATACTCTCTTGATGAGGCAAAGCATAACCTGAAACATCATCTAGCATAAGAAATAATGGTACAACTAGCTGTAATTCAGGGAAAATTAGAGGAATTGGATTTTAATTGTCTGGTAGGAAATAGCTAAAGTGTGAGCTTTAATGCCTCTCTTCCTGCCTTTCTTTTTTTTTTTCCTTAATCGTTTATGGGGCTTGGTTTTGTGTTTAATCCAACAGACAGCGGCTGAGGCTGCACACTGCTCTGAAAAACAATCCAGATTGCTGAATTCACTCTTAAAAGAAAATGGCTTTGTTCAGTATTAGAAATACCTTAGGCAACTCAGACTTCAAAGAGGTATTTCATTTAAATGCTGATTCAGTTTAGAAATACTTATTTTAAGACATTGCAGTCAAATTTGATTGACTCATTATTCACTTGCAAGTTTAAAAAAAACCTAAACTTGCTGAAGACCAGTGCTGCCTGTGGAAAAACCAGAAATTCTGGTGCTTATTTCATTATTTGAATGTATAACAGCTCTGCATTTTTGAAAAGTAGACTGATTATTTAGATTTAGAAAAAATATACATGTTGTTTTTCCCATGTTACCATTCCTTGTTCGCTCAAAGTATTTCTGATTCTTGTATTTATTCTCTCTTTTGTGCCTTACTAGGATTCCAGTGGATGCCCCTTCTACTTGTCTCTTGGTGGAAGACTTGCTTGTCTTTAATGGATACTGCTGCTGCTGGTTGATCTCTGGAGACTTTACAGCTCCGTACCTTCTGAGAGGAGATAGCTACTTGTCCCCTCACGAGGTCCTGGTGGTAGTAGCTTTTTATCAGTAACCATCTGTGGGGGAAAAAGAAGATGCCTCTACCTTTTGGGTTAAAATTGAAACGAACTCGACGTTATACAGTATCCAGCAAGAGTTGCTTGGTGGCTCGTATCCAGCTGCTCAACAATGAATTTGTGGAGTTCACGCTGTCGGTGGAAAGCACAGGACAGGAAAGCCTGGAAGCAGTGGCTCAGAGGCTTGAGTTGCGGGAGGTAAGCAAACTGTCAAGTGAAGGCGTGATTCTTGTCTCTGCTGCTAGGTGGCCTATGTGGTGAATCCTTACCATTTGGGGCGATCTGTTTATTTACTGGAGCAGCTATCCAGTGTTCCCCTTGTTTCCTCACCTTCTGGTCTTGATGGGGACTTGGATTGCTCCAAAACAGTTTCAAAACTTACCTTACAGAGCTAGGGAATGCCCGAGGGGAGGACATGTGAGAAGTGGCAGTGAATAGAAGCTTAGAGCGATAGACAAAGCGACTGTTTTCTAAACCTGATAATGCTGAAAATGGTGTTTAAAACAGCTCGCAAAGCAACCAAAAAATTTTTCGGCCTAAGCAACATGGTTAAGAATTACTGCAAGACTTGAGACAATTTTTAGCAAAGGATATGAGTGTTATTTGTGTGTATGTTTTTGGTTTTGTTTTTTTTTTTTTTTTTCCTGATGGATTAGTGCTGTGGAAAGAACCCAAAGCACAAAATGTGATGTGTACCGGTGACCAACTATTTGTATTGCTTGTTCAAATACCACGAACATGTTTGCAGACACTGTCTTGGAGCAAGCATATAGTCCTTTAGATCGAGTGCAGGCCTCATGAGGAAACATGGTTTGCACTACTTGAATCTGTATCTATCTGTGTAACCTGCCTTTTCCCCCCAAAATTCCTTACTTCATATTTTGAAGGATCCTTTTGCAATTGAAATTTACTCTTCTCCCACACATTTATTGATTATGCATACATCTCCTGTATTGAGCGAATTATTTCTGAAATGCTGAGCTGCAAAATGTTGTTTATAGAAATCTACATTATTACCAGCATATGAACCAATGTAATTGTTTTATAATTTTGTTGAACACAGATGGATTTGATAGCAGTGGTTGAATGCTCTTGATCCTGTGTAAACTGACATTTCACTAGAGTCTTAAAAGGTTTAGTTCATTTTGTAGTCATTAAACTGTGACAGCATGTGGACGGGGGAAAGGAGAGAGAAAACTTGTAATAAAAGTTTAGTTTTGCTAACATTGTTCTCAGAAAGATGCTTGTGCTCTGTTATGTGGTCTGCCATATAAAGGTGTTTTAAATATGGGATTCGAATACAGGATGAAAACCCCAGACTTATAAGGGTAACCAAAATAAGAGTAATCATGAAAATAATTGTTGTCTAATAACTGTGATTTTTTTGAAATGTTGTATTTTTATTGTCAAGCAATGGCAGCTGCTTATAACTCGGTCCTGCAAACATCTATTACTGTTCACAGCATGCATTACTGTAGGATTTCTTGGTAGAAAATGCTATATATAGTCAGTTGTTGTAAGAAATATTTTTTTTTCTGTTTGGAGAATAATAAATGAAGTAGATGTGAATTCATTAATCTTGAATTGTTTGTTTACAGTGGTTGTTTTCAATCCCGATATGCATTCTATTAGATTCTCCAAACATTTTTTTTTTTAGTGTACAGTTATTTTGGAAAAATGCAATTCTGTGCACCAGTGTGACATCTTTTTTTTTAATCTTGCTCCTTCTAGTAGTAAAGGAAGAATCTAACTACTCTTGTAGTCTTAGTGTTTACTGGGAACACATCAGATATCATATATTTAGAATTCAGTTATTGTGGTGTGAGTGGAGATTGTCAGTTTTATCTATGCGCTTTCAGATGTCAGTGCTAAGTCAACAGAAGGTAAAGAATTTTAACTATATTTGGTTTGCAAAATGCAAAGGCTTTGTGCTCCTGAATGATGACTGCTAGCTTTTATTGAACTAGTCACAGAGTGTTGGAGATGCAGTTTTTTTTCAGCTACTCTTCATTATCTCTTTCTTTGGAGCTACTCCTAAAAATCTTTTTTTTTTTTTTTTTTTTTTAAAAAAAAGATGGCAGTTCCCTCAATTAAGAGTCATATATCAGACTAAGGGAGTTGACAGTACACTATTGAACTCTGAGCAGATTCCTTCAGTCATGCATTCTTGCATGGATTATTTTGGCAGGAAAATGTGTTGCAATAAAAGGGAATGGAAAGTAGGGATATAAATTACTTTCCAGAGCTTGCATTTAAAAAATGTTGTTCTGCCTTTAAATAGTTAGATTGGCCAAGCAGATACTGGATCATTCCTGACTGCTTGCTTAGTAGAAAGTTTTCAGAAAGAAAAATTTGTTCAGCACTTTCCTTAAATCTGCAAAACCAATGTTAGACCTGGATACTGTAAAATACTAAGTACTTTGTACAAGATGTTGCATATTGTTAATGCACTAAGCACACTTAAAGCGTAAGTGTGAATTCAGAGTGTTAAACGTGAAAGTATGACTGTTTATTTGAATACTGATACTTAACATAGTTACGAAAACCGACGCATCGGTTTCGGATTACCGTGTATGGGCTATACAGTTATGACATGCCGTTCCCATGCACCTTCCTAACAGTTTATTGCAGGAGGTATGAGGGGAATCTCTACCTTTTTACACACAGAATGGTAAAACTTGTAAATACCTCTTTCTCTCTGGTGTAGTCTGCAATTACTGAATTTGGGCAGTGAATTGAATGGCTTTTTAATGCTGTGCCATCTTTTCAGATACTTGTTTTAACAGATCTTTATGTAAAGGAGTAGTCTTCAAATTATGCTTTGTGTGGCTAAACACTGGTTTTCTTTTGATTTTCCAATTAGTACTTCTCAATTTCCAAGTTGTGTACTACTATGGACACATAGTTAGAGTTTAGGGAGTCTTAAGTATGTTGACAATTTTTTTTTTTACCGAATGGTAGACTTTACAGAAAAGTGAAATGAGTGCATTAAACTAAGAACATCTGGTATTCCCAGAATGTGATTCATCAGCAACGGGTATGTAATCCATCTCTCTTAAACTGAGGAGCTGGGGAAAGGGAACATACGTTTTTATAGTTCAAGCATTTCTGACGCACTGTTGCAGAACTTCTAAGTTACTCAGGACCCGGATAACCTTGATTTCTTGTTTTCTATTCACGTCCAAAGCAAACACAGGAACTTGCATATGCACAACACACAACTCCAGAAGTTCCATACCATTGGTTTTTGTACTTGGGCCCAAATGTCTACCACATATCTGCAGTTAAGTCGGGCTCTCTGCTTGTACACAGTAGCAGAATTATTATGTCTTTTATCCTGTGAGAGAACTATAACCAAACTTGATTTATGCAAAAAGTTGGATATGTTGTGGAAAACCGTTCTGGAATGACAAGTTTTGCAAAACTACTGAGAGCTCTGATTGTTAACTACATTAAAAAGTATGTGCAACACTGCTAATCTTGCATCTAGGGCAAGAGTATACAAATTAAATACTTGAAAATATAGAAAAAACAATTTTAAGTGGTAATATAGCTAGGTATCTATAGGATGTTTGGCAGGAGATGTTACAACTGATTTACTTCTCTTGCTGAATCTTCTTTTGTTTCTGTTTTCTAACGCCCCTTCATTCTGGTTTAGAAGTGTTAAATTCTGCTACTGTGTACAAGCAGAGGGTCCGACTTAACTGCAGATATGTGGTAGACATTTGGGCCCAAGTACAAAAACCAATGGTAGGGAACTTCTGTGGAGAGTATGTGTGGTGCATATGCAAGTTCCTGTGTTTGTTTTGGACGTGAATAGAAAACAAGGAATCAAGGTTATCCGGGTTCTGAGTAACTTAGAAGTTCTGCAACAGTGCTTCAGAAGTGCTTGAACTATGCTGTAAAACTTTGCTCTGAATTCTAAAATACCGGCTCTTGTTTGGAGAAAACACAAAAAAATGCCTTTAATTCAGTATGGTGATTCTTAAATGTGTGTTTTGCATACGTAAAAAGTGTTTTTAAATAAGACCAAGTGCAACCATAAATATTCTTACCTCTATATGTACCAGTAAACATATTGACTGGCAAGTAAAAGTTGGGCCAAGTCATGATAGAGGGGTCACTAACATAATTATGTTTATGCTTTGTATCAAAGTCTGATGAAATTTTAGCTAATGCTTGGAGAAATCAGAGAAGAAGCAGTGCTCATAGTTGGACTGCTATGGTTGCCTCTCTGAACCAAATTTTCCTTAAAATTAGGAAAGGAGAAATTGTCTTGGAGGAAGGTATGTAAAGATGCAGACCCTCAGTGTGTGATCTAATTATTCTTTAAAAAGCTACTTTAGTGAAAAACAAGCTTGATTCCATCACAAACATATGTATAAATGTGCCATAATTGTAATTTAGGAACCAAGATAAACTGAAGGACAGAGCAGTCAGCCAAAAATCAGTAATTTCCTCAATGCAGTTATTGTAGTTCTTCCTTTTACTGAAAGAAAAAACCTATATGTTCAGGTACAGGATTTGTCCTCAGTCTTATTACACTGAACAGCACAAAATTCAGGTTTTTCCATGAAAGCAGTAGGGGCAATTAGGAAGCTTTGCCCATAATTTCTTCAGCTTTTTTATAAAATTAGGTCAGAATTTGAATATACCAGTTAATTGTGTTTTTTCACTGTCTGTGAATTGCTGTACAGTTTTTTACTGATTTTGACAGAAGAGTTTTTCTTTACTTCTGAAGCGAAGACCTTAACTTATTATTTAGTATTTTTAGACTACTTTGAAATTTTGAATTTAAGCCTCATGAATGGGAACATGATACTTTTTTAATGTCAGTGCTGTGTAAGGTGTGAGTCAAAAGCAGTTGTGTGAGTCCATCCTTCTTGGAGTCTTGGGCAGTGGTGGGAAAAAATAAGATGATTTTCTAAAAAAAAGCATGTTTCTACATTTCTTGGTCATGTTGATAACTGACCTGTTTCTGAAAGAGGTTAAAATAGGTCTTGACTATAATGTCTTCTATGCACTATGAAGGCATTGCTCTTCAGCTTGTAAATTAGCTGGTTTACCTTTCTCTAATGTACTGATGAGTAGAATCTGCCTTGCCTGTCGAAAGACCATTTATTCAAGATATTTGAAGGGTGTAAAACACAGTGTATTCTAATTTGTGCAGTGTTTTAATTTGAATAAATTAGAATATGTCAGATTGCCTTCCAAAGTATTGATTTTGGTTATTTTTATTTTTATTCCTGCTGTTTTGCTTTAAGCTATAGTTGGCAATTGCTTTGTTTAAGTAGCATTTGGGGAACCTGTGTTGGAGTAGTTAGGAGAAAATAATTGTGTGTATGTGGGTGTTGGAAAAAAGGTTTGCATTATGAAAGATCTAAGACTTAAGAATAATTTATCTCTGTATACGTATAGCTGCCCTGCTAAATACTCCCTCCTGCAGCTACAGATGAAGATCTTGTCAGTACTAGAAAAACAAAAATAGTATAAGCAAAAGTACCCTAAAGTGAGAAGCTTCAAATGGGAAAATGGAGGGATTGTTATGAAGCTAACCGGCAGTCCTCCTTTTTTTGCAAGAACAATTGGTCACGGTAGTATGCAGAGGAGTGCAACTTTCTACTCAGTGGCTGGTACATGGCAAGACTCACAGGTTTTTTTTCTCCACCACTTCCAGGAAGTCTTGGATCTTGTACACTGGCCAGTCCAGGCTGCTCCAAATCCTTTCTCCGCTAGAGATTGGAAAGATTTGTGGAGGAGGTTGTCTGCTGTGATAAGAGTGAAGTTTCTGGAGAATTTTCAGGGCCTCTTGTCTCCTTCTGTTGTTCTTAACATTGGGCGTAGGCTAAAGCTTTCACTTGGTATCTGGCAGTTGTGCATAGTGCAGGATTATTAACCCAGTTCTCCTGCAGTTTATTTAAACTGTGATATCCTGATGGCAGGAGCTGTTTTGTATCCAAGCATATAATAAAGCTAGACACAGTGGAGCCCTTGGGCTAACTGGGATTTTATAAGTACAACTGCAGTGCTTATCCTTCAGTAATGAGAAGGTGCTTTCAGCACTCTGTTCAGGAAAGTCTTATAGCTTGTTTTATTTGTATGTGCAGGTGCAAAAGAGGAAGAGCCTAAAAATATGTTTTGATTACATTCTTCTGTAAACCCTGTTATTGTTTTCTTTTTATAATTTCTTGATTCACGTTTTAGGATGGTGATTCCTCAGGCTGCTGTACCCTTGAGGCAGGTAGCAGATTGCATTAATTAAAAGACATTGTATTAACAATTAGAAAACAATTCTCTTTTCCAGTCTATTTATAACCTGTGAGATATTCTGTAAGATTTGTAATATAGGATGTGGAAATTAGCTGGGGAAATACACAGTTAAATACGTAAGTTTGAAGTAAACTTTGAACACTGTTATGCCTCGGGGGAATGTGTAGTAAAGTCTATTTGTCCTCTCTGCTTCCACCCACAAAAAGTGGTTGTTTTTTTTTTTTTCCCTTCAGTCTGGTGTTTTATAGAGAATGATTTTTTTTCTCTAATCATTCTCTATAAATGGTGTTTTCTCAACATCCTAGGGAACGTAACTTTTTCTTTATATTGGCAAAAAATGAAAGGCACAGTCGAGTTTGGGGATCATAATAGGTGCTGTTAAACTCAAGTGAGAAGATTACACACATTTGATATCTGGCATATGCATTTGTCATTTTTATTTCTTTTCTAGGTAGTGTAAACTGTGACCAAAACGGACCCTGAGATTCTATATTAAAACATTTTTTTTATACTGCTAATCAGAATAAGTGGTATAGAGAAATGACGATTAGATTAGAGCCAAAGTGAAATTATATTAGGGATAAGGCTGATCTGTACTAAGGAAAATAAAATGAAAGACAGCAGTTAGTTGCAGCTAACTAATATCAGGCAGTTGGTACAGGGAAGAAGTACTATCTCATTGATTCCATTTCAAATTATAAAATAGATGAGGAACAGCAAAGTATGCTTAATAGATGTGGAAACTGATGAAAATGTTAAGATTTAAAGCTCAGTTTTTAATGGGTTTGTAAAAGATAACACCTTTTATTTTTTTTTTTTTTAAAAGTGTTATTTACATCCAAGAATTTATCAGTAAGCTGTTTCTTTGTCAGCACCAATTCTATAATGACATAAAATCACATAATAGTTTGAGTTGGAAGGGACCTCTTGAGGGTTGCATGATCCCACCCTTTGCTCAGGAAGGCCAGCTTGGATCAAGTGGCTCAGGGATTGCCTGAGTGAGTTTGAGTACCTCCAGGGATAGAGATTTGACACCTTTTTGGGCTACTTGTTCTAGTGTTTGGCTAGTCTTGTGAAATTTTTTTGCCTGATCTAATTGGAATTTCCCACATTGCAGTTTGTGCCTAGTGCTTCTCATTCTTGTGCAGCGAGCACTTCCAAGAAGAGCCTGTTTCTGTATTCTCTATACCCTGCTCTTAAGCAATTGAAGTTCACAGTAAGATTGTACTTTAGTCTCTTCTTAAAGACCAATCAGCCCAACTTCTCTGACTCATCATACATCATGCTAAAAGATATAATCTAGTCACCTACAGTAGTGTAGTTTTGTGGCACTTGTACCTGATGAAGCTCCTCTGCTTAGTTTAGGAACTCTGGTTGACATCATGGATTAAGTCACTAGCTCCAATTTGAGCTATAATGCTGTGTTGGGTTTTTGGTACTTTTGTGTTCTTGATAACTCTTGGACTTGTATGCAAAAATGCTTACTGTTCCTGTCCGTAGTGACAGAAAGCAGCTAAGTAGAAAGTAACTGCAGAAATTGCATGTTCTTTTTATTTCTAGTTGATTTTTTTTCAAAGGGGTTGGGTCATGAATAAGTCACTAAAATAAATGAACCTCAAAGTAGCGTTAATCTTAACAGCTTAACATATTTTAAGAATTATGTCATGACATTCTTTTTAGCATTGGATGTTGTCCTGAGCTGCTAATAATAAAATGTTTTAGCAATGAATAAAATTGGATTCTATTTTAATCAGTGAGAATATTCCAGGGTGCATAAACTCCTCTGCAAACTCACAGGATCAAATTCTGCCCTTGAAGTTAAGTGAAAGGTTTGCATACAAGTCAGAAGACAACTTTGGTCCATAGTGTTTTGCCTGGTTTTCATTTTATTTTTGATAGTCCAGATTGGAGGAGTTTGTAAGGGAAAATACTATGGTAGAAGAATCTTATTTAAAGGTATGCTGGATTCCAGAGAATACTTAAAAATGCGGAAGCATTTTTCTTAGTCTGTTGTGCCAGTAACTCAGTTCTGTGTGTAGGCAAGAAAAAGTGGTCAGTGTTGTAAAGAGACACCAGTGCAAGTGATAATCATGCCTTAAAAATAGGCTATAGATTCAGTTTAGACTTCAGGGTGTAGAACCAGGAGTATCTTACATCAGAGTTTGAAACAGTTGGGATGTTAGCAGAAGTTTGTGCTCTTTCTTTCCTTACCTTTCTGTTATGTATTTGTGCTTCTTTGAGGCTTAAATACACCAAGGCTGCAGATGAAAGTTACTCAGTTAATTAGAAATTTTTGCATACATTTCAAATTGGTTTCCAAAAGTGTTTGTGTGCTATCTTTTACAGAAGTCTTTCAACTTTGTTGGTGTGCTTTTGTGGTTCTGTAGCTGTTACCTGTAGGTTTCAGTCTCTGCCTTGGCCTCTGCTCTCACCCAGAAGGTTGTGGTTTGATGTTTCAGATCACACTCAACCAGGGTCTCATGCAGTTGACCTGTTGGCCAGCACAGTAGGCTTTGTTTTTTTGAATTTTTCCTAGCAAGTGAGATCAAGTAACTTACAGCATATAGTTCAACTTTAACTGTTATTTTTAAGTAAACTAGAGGACCAAAAAATAGTGTCTTGCATTATGTACACATTACGTTTATAACACTCAGAAGTTACAGGATGTCACAGCATCACAGGCTGACTTTGGCTCCTGCGATAGTGCACGTGATATTAACAGTCTTGTAATGAAAGAGAAATACATTTTTTTACATGCATTCCTTCAGTCTGCAGGAAGGATTGAGGAGTAGTCATTTGGTACATTTTTATCCTCTTCAGTGTGTGATGTTGCAGTGAACATAGTATTTTTTTCTTAATAGTGTTTGTGTGGTAGTACTGTTATAATTTGTAACATCTTATGGAATCTTAAGATACTATCTTCTCAATATCCTTGTGGGGTGGCCAAGGTTGCCACACACTACATCTTATGATTGGGGGATTGAAGCACAGATATAAAAACAAATGTTGTCTAAAGTATCTGCAAACTTTTGTGTGCTTGGACTGAGAAATTAAGAAAACAGTGTTTATAGTATTTGTATTCAGAGCCATATTCCTTTTGTCCTCTTGAAACTGGAAGTATTTTATGAGTTCTTAAATTTGACTCTTGGTTTTCAGAATTCAGAAGCGAAGAGCAGACAGTGTCCACCTGTGGAAAATTTGATTTGTTGGATTTGCTTTACAAGAGAACTCTGTTTCTACTGTTGGAATACAGTCTTGTTTATGGTGATTTTTAAACTTTCCCAACCACAAAACTATTTTGTATATACCAGCACTTTGCCTTTTCTCCAGGTGTCTTCTTCTATACTGAAAAACTGCTTTTTCCTTCTATGAACAGTTCTATTTAAATTTAATTTTTGTATTACAGCCTGTCTTTTTATCAAATAGGACCAGAATTGTCTTAGTTCGTGGAAGGGATCTTAAGGTTAAATGGGCAGGCTTCATCCTAACTTTTTTTTATCTTCTGAATACTGATTTTGCAATTACATGGTAACAGTAATTTTAATTTAGACAATTTTTTTTTTTAAACACTGGGGAAAAAAACCCCATCAAAACCTACCAACAACTGTGTTGATGCTAATTTAGAGGCAAAGAAGTACATTATGCCAATATACAGTGTCAAAGGAACATTATGCCTTAGAATTGTCTCTAATTTCCCAGTTTTGCTAATTTCTCACAGAAAATGCTTTTATGGAATAGGTGGTTCTGTTAGTTTAATGTTACACCTTGGCTTTTGTGCCCAAAATACTTAACGATCTGTGCTGATATGGTCTTCACTGCTGTCCTTGAAGTTTGGGATGTAGCATACCCGCCCGTGCTGTGGTAGTTACATGCATAGTCAGCCTGTCAGAGATGTAAAGGATAGCCAGAACACCATAAGGGTAGACCCTTCATCCTGTTTAGACTATAAACTAAGAAGATGTATGTGTATGAGTTTTCAGATGTGTATATAGATGAGTTTTCACAGGAAAGTACTAAAGTGGTCTATCATAGAATGGTTTGGGTTGTAAGGGACCTTAAAGATCATCCAGTTCCAACCCCCCTGCCATGGGCAGAGGCACCTTCCACTAGACCAGGTTGCTCAAAGCCCCGTCCAACCTGGCCTTGAACACTTCCAGGCAGGGGGCATCCACAACTTCTCTGAGCAACCTGTTCCAGTGTCTCACCACCCTCAGAGTAAAGAATTTCTTCCTTATATCTAATCTAAATCTACCCTCATTCAGTTTAAAACAATTACCCCTTGTCCTATCACTACATGGCTTTGGAAAAAGTCCCTCTCCAGCTTGCTTGTGGGCCCCCTTTAAGTACTGGAAGGCTGCTATAAGGTCTCCCCGGCGCCTTCTCTTCCCCAGACTGAGCAACCCCAACTCTCTCAGCCTGTCTTCATAAGGGAGGTGCTCCAGCCCCCCAGTCATCTTTGTGGCCTCCTCTCGACCTACTGGAGCAGGTTCATGTTCTGATGTGGGCCCCAGAGCTGGACAGAGCACTGCAGGTGGGGTCTCACAAGGGCATAGTAGAGGGGGAGGATCACCTCCCTCGACCTGCTGGTCACGCTTCTTTTGATGCAGCCCAGGATACCATTGGCTTTCTGGGCTGCAAGCACACATTGCTGGGTCATGTTGAGCTTCTCAACAACCAACACCCCCAAGTCCTTCTCCACAGGGCTGCTCTCAATCTGTTCTCCGCCCAGCCTGTGTGTGTGCTTGGGATTGCATCAAGGACCGTGCACTTGGCCTTGTTGAACTTCATGAGATTTGCACAAACCCACCTCTCAAGTCTATCAAGGTCCTTCTGGATGGCATCCCTTTCCTCCAGTATGTTGACTGCACCACATGGCTTGGTGTCGTCAACAAACTTGCTGAGGGTGCACTCAGTCCATGTTGCTGACAAAGATGTTAAACAGCGCCAGTCCCAACACCGACCCCCGAGGAATGCCACTCATTGCTGGCCTCTACTTGGACATCGAGTCATTGATTGCAACTCTTTGATTGTGATCATCCAACCGATTCCTTATCCACAGAGTGGTCCATCCATCAAATCCATGTGTCTCCAATTTAGAGACAAGGATGTCATGCAGGACGGTGTCATAAGCTTTGCTCAGTCCAGGTAGATGACCTCAGTTGCTCTTCCCTTATCCACCAACACTGTAACCCCGCTGTAGAAGGCTGCCAAATTCATCAGGCATGATTTGCCCTTAATGAAGGCATGTTGGCTGTCACCAGTTGCCTCCTTATTTTCCATGTGACCTAGCAGTTTCCAGGAGGATCTGCTCCATGATCTTGCTGGACACAGAGGTGAGACTGACTGGCCTGTAGTTCCCTGGGTCCTCTTTATTTCCCTTTTAAAAAGTGGGTGTTATGTTTCCCCTTTTCCAGTCAGTGGGAACTTCACCAGACTGCCATGACTTCTCAAATATAGATAGTGGTTCAGCCACTTCATCTGCCAGTTCCCTCAGGACCTGTGGATGCATCTCATCAGGTCCCACGGACTTGTGCACCTTCAGATTCCTTAGATAGTCTTGAACCTGATCTTCTCCTACAGTGGGCAATTCTTCATTCTCCCAGTCCCTGCCTTTGCCTTCTGTGTCTTGGGTGGTGTGCCTGGAGCACTTGCTGGTGAAGACTGAGGTGAAAAAGTCATTGAGTACCTCAGCCTTCTCCTTATCCAGGGATAATCAGATCTCCCATTTCCTTCTGAAGAGGGCCCACACTTTCCCTAGTCTTCATTTGATCACTGATATACCTATAGAGGCTTTTTCTTATTGCTCTTAACATCTCTGTCCAGATTTAATTCTATCAGGGCTTTGGCTTTCCTGACCCGATCCCTGGCTGCTCAGACAGTTTCTCTGTATTCCTCCCAGACTGCCTGTCCTCGCTTCCACCCTCTTTAGGCTTCCTTTTTGTGTTTGAGCTTGTCCAGGAGCTCCTTGTTGATCCATGCAGGCCGTCAGGTGGTTTTACCTGACTTCGTCTTTGCTGGGATACATCGCTCTTGAGCTTGGAGGAGGTGACCCTTGAATGTCAACCAGCTTTCTTGGGCCCTTCTTCCCTCCAGGGCTTTATCCCATGCTACTCTGACAAGCAGATCCCTGAAGAGGCCAAAGTCTGATCTCCTGAAGTCCAGGGTAGCGAGCGAGCTTGCTGTGTGCCCTCCTTGCTGCCCTAAGGATCTTGAACTCCACCATTTTGTGGTCACTGCAGCCAAGGCTGCCCTTGAGCTTCACACTCCCCACCAGCCCCAGCTTGTTGGTGAGAACAGGGTCCAGCATAGCACCTCTCCTTGCTGGGTCCTCTATCACTGGGTGAAGGAAGTTATCATCAATGCATTCCAGACACCTCCTGAATTGCTTATGCCCTGCTGTGTTGTCCCTCCGTCAGACTTTGGGGTGGTTGAAGTCCTCCATGAGGACCAGGGTTTGTGAACACGAGACTGCTCCTATCTGTCTATAGAGGGCCTCATCTATTCAGTCTTCCTGGTTGGGTGGCCTGTAGCAGACTATAATGTCAGCTGTCTCTGCCCTCCCTTTAATCCTGACCCAGGAGCCCTTGGTCTGCTCCTCACCCATCCCCAGGCAGAGCTCCATGCACTCCAGCTGGTCATTAACATAGAGGGTGAACCCCCTTCCTTGCCTCGCCTGCCTGTCCTTCCTAAAGAGCCTGTATTCTTCCATTCCAACACTTCAGTCACAGGAACCATCCCACCACATCTCCATGATGCCAATAAGATCATAACCCTGCAGGCATGTGCACATCTCTAACTCCTCTTGTCTATTTCCCCATGCTATGTGCATTTGCATAGAGGCATTTAAGTTGGGTCCCTGATGAAGCTGACTTACTGGCTGGAGTGACTGGAATTCCTTTGTGCTGCTCTTCAGGTGCTCTACTGCTGACCTGTGACCCCTCTCCAGGCTCTGGGCTTCTATTGCTGGCACTGGCATCAAGCTGATAGGAGAGGGATGGATTGAGGTTCCCTCCCCTGGCAACTTTAGTTTAAAGCCCTTTTCACCAGCTTGGCAAGCCTATGACTGAAGATGCTCTTCCCCTTCTCTGACAGGTGGACCCCGTCAGTCCCCAGTAGACCAGGTTTCTCAAAGTGAGTCCCATGGTCTAAGTAGCTGAAGCCCTGTCTGTGGCACCAGTCCTATAACCATGTGTTGATTTTCCAGATTCGACTGGTCCTTTCAAACGCCTTCCTTTTTGACCTGGAGGATGGATGAGAAAACTACCTGTTCTCCAGAGTCCCTTACTGCTGCTCCCAGGGCTCTGTAATCCTCCTCAGACTGTTCCTGGCTGTATCACTGGTGCCCACGTGAAACAACAGCAGATAATAGTGGACTGTAAGAGGCTCATCAGTCTCTCGGTGACATCCCTGATATGAGCCCCTGATAAGCAGCACACCTCACTAGAGATGCATCTGGTCAGCAGATGGGTGCCTCCATACCTCCCAGAAGAGAGTAGCCTACTACTGGCACCCATTGCCTTTTCCTAGTTCTCTGGTTGTTCTATGGAGAGCAGGTGGGGCTGCCTTAGCTCCAGTGTGATGGGTCTTTTCTCTTGAGTCTGCAGGGCAGTGAAGTGGTTCTGCAAGGGCACCTCAGGCTTCGGGGGAAGTCTCTTCCTCCTGCTGGTCCTTGCCGTTGCAAGCTTCCATTCTTCTGCATTACTGGCCCCCCTCCCTCTCATGTATGCTGGTGGGGGAGTTTTTGGCTGTGGGTCCAGTGCAGACTGTGCATGGAACCAGCTATCGAACTCCTCCTCACCCTCCCTGATGCTACGCAGCCTTCTCACCGCCTCCTGCAGCTCAGCACCTGCTGCAGGACACCCTCCACCTGGGCACACCGTTTGCAGGCAGGTCTGCTGCCTGTCCCTGCCCCGGGAGAAAGGTCCAGGCCCTTCCTGCAGCCTGAGGCCTGCACTGCAGCCTCTTCCTTCAGCAGCTCCGTCTGGGGGGAGGCATCGGCTGCTGCTGGGGTGGACGGTGCAGACCCCCCAGCCAGAGCTGCAGCCTTTGCTCTCCTGAGGGTCAGGCAGGATGAGTGCCCTTGAATGAGTGGCTCTGCAGTGTGAATTTAGAACTGTACTGTGGAGTTACAGAACAATATTCTGGTCCAAACTCCTCCTCAGAGGAGATCTAATCAAAGTTAGATTGTGTTGCTCAAGATGTTGTCCAGTGGGATTTTGACATTCCAGGAATGGACATCCCTCAGTCTCTGGGGCACTCTGTTCCAGTACATACTGTGTTTTGTGTTTTGGCTTGGTCAAGAGTTGCCTGCTCAGGCAAGGTAGCTTGCTGCTGTACCTGCTCATTTTCTTGCTTGTGGGATGAGCCATACATATGCTTTAATGAGCTTGTCTTTGACTGATCAGCTGTCCTGTGCTCTTTTGTCCTTCAGCATCCCATGTGAGCCTACCTGCCAGTTCACCAGAAAAGCCATACCTTGCTTTCCTGCTGTCCAGTGTCATTTTCTATTTGCCTTTCTCACTTCCCTTAGTTTTCCGGTCACACATAAATGCTTACTACTAACATTTGTAAGTTGCCACAGCAGGTCAGAAACTCTTTGCAAATAAAGAATGGGTTTGGTAATGTTTTAGGTATGGGACCTTATGTATGTGGATTGCTTATCTGGAAGTAATGTCTGCTTTTGATATTAAATGTCTTTCCAGTTCTCTAAGTTTTCAATAACCCATAGCCTTAGTGTTTTAAAAACTTTATTTCTCAGTAGCAAGACTTTCATACAACATATTTTATCTAATATTGCAATATTAATTTTTTTTCATCATTGAAATGCCTCTTTTTCAGATTACATATTTCAGTCTGTGGTATTATAATAAGCAGAATCAGCGCAGATGGGTAGATTTGGACAAGCCTCTGAAAAAGCAGCTGGACAAATATGCCTTGGAGCCAACAGTGTATTTTGGAGTAGTGTTCTATGTGCCTACTGTTTCTCAGCTTCAGCAGGAGATTACCAGGTAAACTTTATAGGTGTGCCTATAATTTTTTCAGCGTTCTGAAATGTATGGTTTATTTTAAAATCATCTGCTTTCCCCTCCCTCACCTCTATAGAAATGGAAATTATTAGTTTAGGCTGAATTTATGTTCAAACTGTGTCTTTATTTATTTTTCAAATATTTAAAATGTGTGATAAACTAAGCAAACAACTTTTTGGTGATCTTATGAATCTAGTCAAACCTATTTTCAGTAATAGGCATACTTTCATGGTCAGATTTTTCATTGTTTTAATCCCTTCATGTTTGTCTGTCTGTTTAGAAGAGCCATATGTGGCTTTTGGGGACATCCATCCTGCACAAAGCACATGTGGATTTTATTGAGCTATGTTTTCCTTTATTTTGCTTTCAGTACTTTCTGTACTTTCAGTACAATACATTGGCAAACTACAGGCTAAGCTTCAGCTTGTGATTTTTTTTTTTTTTTTTTTTGTTTGTTTGTGTATCACTGGGCAATGATGTTAGCTTTGATATGATGTATCCATTTCTACTGTGAATCTGGGGAACACCACATAAGTGGTGCTGACCGCAGGGGAAAAGTAAAATTGAGCATATATACTGGCCAGTTATTCCTATGAGCCTGTACATTGGCTTCTAGTGTCTTAATGTGTATGGTTGTTCTGATGTATTTATTATTATCACTACAAAACCAGTAACTGGATTACAAACATATATTTGTTATTTCAGAAATACATGTTTGCATTAATCGACCCGTTTAAGCTGGTAACTTCAAGTTGGCCCTCCTTTGAGTGGGGAGTTGAACCAGATGATCACTTAGATGTCCTTTCCAGTTTAATTTATTCTGTGGTTACGTGAAACTGTCTTTATAAACTCTGGTGCTAAAATACCTTGCCAGAGACTAATTGTGGAATGAAAGCTCTTCAGGGAGATAAGCTTCTTGGTGCAGACAGTGGTGCTGTAATGTATTGCTCAATGCCTGGCAGCTTTAGTTTTTGTTTTGTGTGAATTTCTGTAAGCTTATTTTCTTTCTGAAAACTCTGAAGTTTTGGGTTTTCTCAGCAATTTTACTGGCTTAAAAAGTCATCCTAGTGGTCTTTTTTTTTTTTTGAATGTCTTTGGTTCAGATTCTGTGCTTCTTGGTGTGCTAGGAGGCATCATGGTGTTGCATTAAATAGCTAAATTGCCTGAAAAACCTTGAATATTCTTCTCTGGCATTTATTTAAAGAATATGATATTTATTCTGGAGCTTTAACAACAATTTTGCAGTGTGCAGCCACATAGAAAGAAGGAGTTTATGTGCCAACCTTATACTCAGGTCCTAGAGGATGGTACTTGCTTTGATGTAAGATAGTGAGGGTCTGGATTAATTTCAGAAATCTGTGGATTTTTTTCATGGCTTTTCAATGTAAATGAGATTAAGCATGTTTAAGCAAATGATACGTTTACTGTACACCAGGAAATGGAAATGTCGTAAGCAAAAGAGATGGTATTTGTACTATCATGAGGTAGTGTCAAGATTCTTTGTCTGTGTGTTTACTTTTAATAGCAGTTCTATGGAAAGAGCTTACATTCTACTGCTTGACTGGGAAGATTTATTTCCCCAAATGCCTTGATAGGCGGTGGCTTTTTCCTTTCCTTTTTTAAGGCCTGGGTTTAGTCCCAGCTGTTATGTGTGTTGTATAAGGATGGTACCTACTGTCATATGGCATACTGCTTTTTTGTAGTAGGATACAGAAGAGTCTAAACAATGTTTATAAAATGTCACTGTATTAATTAGTGAGGGAAGAGAGCCGTCTTTTAGCCTGATGAAATTTGTGTGGAGTTTACCGGACCTTTCTGATCACTGAATGAATTGCAGCACATGCTTCCATGTTCTCAGTATTAAAGCCTTACTTCACAAGAATTAATATACAATATGAGGGTATGGTAGTAGATAGAAATCTTGGAGATTCTTTGTTTTAAAAGGTAGCAGTATTTGATTCTGCAGTGATATGTAAAACCTAAGGGAAGAGTTAACAAAGACCATGAAATAGTGGGTCTGAACGATGAGGAAGGCTACCCTCCACAGAAACTGGGGAATGCAGAGAAGAATAGGAAATGCAGGCATATCTGTCTGCACTCTCTTTAAATTAAGAACCCCATGTTAGCTTTTTCTTTTTTTTTTTTTTTTTCTCCCCATGTAGGTATCAGTATTATTTGCAATTAAAGAAAGATATCTTGGAGGGCAACATTCCTTGCACACTGGATCAAGCAATACATCTGGCTGGTTTAGCTGTTCAAGGTAAGTAAGGCAATTGTGCCAATTAGCTAATATTGTATTAGAAACTTTGGTGATACATTGTCTATTGCATGTTTTCTATTTATTGCTCAAAGACCCAGTTCAGTAAGTTATGAAAGGCTTGCTCCTTAGAACTTTGTCAAATGAGCTGAGGAGGGGGAAGAGTGGAATCAGTGGCCCTAAACTTGCTGGTATTTCTGTGCAGTCCTCAGAGGTGTAGCTGGCTATCTAACGTGTATTTTCAGGAGCTGGGTTTGAGTTAGACATCAGAGTTCCTTTGGGAGCAATGACTTTAGTCGTCTGCTTACATTGACAGACTTTTCATCTGTTTCTGTTAATGAAGGCTCTTTATTCTGACATGGTAATAAGAGAAAGGGACATAAATAAGCAGATGTGTCTCTGCTTTCTCCCAAATGTCCTAACACCTAAGGTTATTTCAAGTTAGTATGCAAGACTGTTAACAATTCCTATGTTCAAATTGCTCCTGAAGACCCATTTCTGTGATACCTACATGAAAGTGGCTGCTTTATTTTTCCTAACTGGGGTCAGATGGGCTAGAGTATACACCAGAGAACCATCAGTCCTAAGTCTGTCTGCACTGATCATGTCTGGTGTTCCCTGCTAACATGCTTGTTTCAATCTTAAATATCTCAAAATAGAAGTTTTTAGTGGTAATGTTTAGTGTGTTTGTATATTGCTTCACAGTGAACGTCACTTCAGTATATCTAACAGCAATTGTAACTCTGCCAAAACTGAAAGGACTTCAAATCATTGGCAGTACATACAACTTAAGATTTTTGTCTTGTTTTAATTATATGTGTTGGTAGTATCACATTGAAGACGATGATTATCTTTTTTGCAAATGTGGTTACCAGTGGAATTGGGTGAATTATATTAGTGCCTTGTTTATATAACAGTGAATGTTTAATCCAAGCCAGGATTTAATGGTCTTCAACTGACAAAATCTTGCTTTTCATATCTTTGGACATTGTAAATGTCTCTCTGCTCACTGAGTTGTTTATAGAAATCTTTCAATATAATCCTCTTTCCAGATGGAAAATATTTATCTTTTTAGTTTTGACATTCCTTTTTCAGTCTTGTATAAGAGAGAAACTGTGTTGATAACACAGTGAAAAAAACAACTCAGAAAAAATGCAGGTTCTAAGTTAATGTGCTCCAATGACTGAAGTAGCTTATACCAGGTAAGTTAGTTAATTTTAGCTGGTGAATGAACAGAAGCAGTTGTTTGGTGTTTCAAGTGAACTGGTTTCAAGAATTTTCTGATTTAAAATAATTACAATAGGCTATTTCTAAACACTGTTTTATCTCAAGTGCTGTGTTGGTGTAGCATGTCACAAGTTCTCCCCTTTCATCATAAATAACTTGCATATTAATTGTAATGTTTAATATAGATTTGGTTCCTAAATGTCTCTGAAATGATACTATTGTGGACAAGAATCTGAGGTAATGTAAATAGGATCTGCATACTTGGGGATTGTGTTCATGTTTTTGGGAGCAGCCAGTCTGTACAGACTGCTGTTCCACTGTTTCTCTTGTGAGAATGGTACATAACCTTTCCAATTTAGATTCGTTTATTTCTCTTCTTTGAAATGTTGGCTAGTTTTTTCCTGGAAACAGAAAAGAGGCAAATTCCTTGGGATGCCCTTTGCCATGACAAAATCAAAACTGTTATTAAAATCAAAACTCTTGAGTCCCTTCTGAGCATGCCTCTGAGTCTGGGAAGGCTTCTAAGTCCCACTTTCTGCATTTCTGGGTGCAGGGAGCTGTATAAGGCTTGAGAGCAGAAAGGTGCTCCGGCCGCTCAGTTGCAAGTTAGAGCAGTTTGCCGGTGCTATACTGCAAATAATTAAGTATTTGACAGGAGGGAGTAAAGAACATGGAGCCAGACGCAGGCAGTGGGCACAAACTAAAATACAGGAAATTTCATCTAAACATAATAAAAGTTTTGTTGTGAGAGTGGTGAGATGCTGGAACAGGTTGCCCAGAGAAGTTGTAAAGTCTCCATCTTCTGTGTTTAAAACTGGACTGGAGAAGGCTCTGAGACAGTCTGCTGTAGGTGACCCTACTTAGGGCTAGATCTCCAGAGGACCCTTCCAACCTCAACCGTTCTCTGATTAAAAAAACCAAACAAATAAAACCCCAAGGAACGAAGGGTGATTGTTTTATCATTTTTTCTCCTTTCCTATCCACAAGGAGTGTTACCAATTTTTCTGAACAAGGTAAAAAGATGGAATGTGTTTTTACTTTTCATCTTCATAAACATTACTGGTTAGTTTGTTCCGTTGTTTTACTTTCAGATCGTAGTTCAATAGGATGGAGATTTGCTACTTGGAGATCCTGCTGCAATTAATCGGGTATTGAATCATTTTGTTACAAATGTTTGAATCCAAGAAATTTTTTATTTTTTAGCTGATTTTGGAGACTATGATCAGTATGAATCTCAGGAGTTTCTACAAAGATTTGCTTTGTTTCCAGTGGTAAGTACTTACTTTAAATTGATACATTTAAATTCTTAAATTGATAAATTTAAATGTAAATCTTTCTTTAGATTGCTAAATGTAAATCATCATTAAAAACTCCATGATCCATCTTGCTTACTGCTCCCTAGACCGTCAATTTCAGTAAAGGTTTTCACTGAGACTGGAGTGAGGTATGATACCTTATATTACACTGAAGCACAGATGTTCCAAGATCTTTTCAATTTTATTGTATATTACACTGAAAAGAAGGTTAGGGTGGAAATGGGAAAGTGAGTAAAACCACTTCAAAACAGTGTTTGTGATTTTTGTTTTTGTCTGTGCATATTACAGCATCTGTGCTCCAAGAATAGAGTGTAGGGTTGATTCGTCTATGCAAAGAAACTATAACCATTTAATTTTGTAAAATTTTTTGTATTTCATTCTATAAATGCTATCTTACCTTAAGGGTTGGCTGCAAGAAGAAAAAATACTGGAAGAAGCGACACAGAAAGTTGCCTTGCTACATCAGAAATACAGGTAAAATTTCTAAAACTCTTTATTGCTTAATTTTGATGTGATTGCTTCAATAGCTCAGGAGGCTGGGAATCTCAGAAGACAGTTGGACTAAATTCACTTTCCATTTAAATGAGTTTTTCACCGATACATCTACATTAAAATTAAAGGAATTTTTGCTGAATAAACACGAAAAGAGAACAGAATGATTATTATATAAATGAGAGGATTCTGCTTGAAAATTGAGAATACAGGACACAATTAAATAGTGTGACTTCACCTGTATAATGTTTCTGAAACTTTTTTATGTGAAGTTGTGACCTCAGTAAGGATGTTTCTTGATAAACAACATTGGCACATACTGAGGGCAGTAGAAATGTAGTCACTGTGCCAGAATGCTTATGACCTTAAGTAGAAGGTGGCTAAGATCCAGTAGTCCAAGACAAAGGAAAGTTAAGTTCTCTGTTGTCAGTTCATCAGTGAAAAATGTTTGTGACTATATAAGTAATTATTTTTTCCTGTATTGTTACAAAATAACAGTTTGAAAATTTCAAATCCATTTATCTTTGAAATGCTTTTGTAGCAAAATGGCATGGTTAAGGTTCAGCAAAGAAAACTTAGTCTGCACGATGTTTGGAAAGGGTGAAGAAACCGAGAGACTGATGGTTGAAAAGGTATTGAGAGACATAAGAATGAGCATGACAGGGTTTTGCAGGTAGAAATAATGTCTTTTATGAGATCATAAAAGGTAGGGAAACACAAACTTTTAATCCGTGTGACACTACTGCAAATGTGTGAGAAAACTCTCTTTGCCAGTTGGTTGAATTTAAAAAAAATACCACCTTTACCTACAGATCTTGTCCTTCTCATGTTTTCAAACCATCACAGTTAAAGCTCTGTCAACATTTAGAAAATAAGACTCTCTTTCCTGACATGTGAAGCATCAAATTTCATATTGGTCCTAAATATGTATACTGCAATAGGAGAAATTCAGGTCTTGAACATGTGTGCCAGAATAATCATTCTGATAAAGTGAGAAAATACGGTGACAATGATGGATTTGAAGAAGAATGTGATAATTGTCTGCCATTAGCAGAGATGATAATTTTAACTGGTCTTTGTTGCCATTTACCCCTAGAGATGCCAGAGAGAAAGAAGTTACTAGAATCAAAGTGTAAAGGTTGAGACAAATATATCAGCCATTGGTACAGATGAAAACAACATGATTTGATGGTTGCCTGGATGTCTTGGGGATGCTTTTCAAGCTTTGACAGTGTCAGAGTAAAACAATGACTTTTTCATATTGACAGTACTAGCTGATTGCTGTTTTCATTTGTAGAGGCCTTACTCCTCCTGATGCAGAAATGTTGTATATGCAAGAAGTAGAGAGAATGGAGGGCTATGGTGAAGAAACCTATCCTGCAAAGGTAAACAGGGCTTTGATCTTAGTCTTGGTTGCTTTTTTTCCATATGTAAAAAGGGTTACTTCCTGCCAAAAATAAATAAAAACCAAAAACCACACCACCCCTTTTCTCCTCGAGAATTTTAAAAGTAGTTGCTTCTCATGTAACTTTGCTTTCAAAGACTTTTTTCTGTATTTGCGTAAGTTTTTGCAACTTCTTACAGGACAGTCAAGGAAGTGACATATTCATTGGGGCGTGTCTTGACGGTGTCTTTGTGAAACACAAAAACGGTCGTCCTCCTGTTGTATTTAGGTTAGTATTGTTCTTAAAATATCTTTGTGCACTTCGCATTTTATGTTCCTCACTAGCATGAATGACTCTTAGATATGATGTGTATTTATTCATTTGATAAACCCGAATATAGTCTTGTAGTTGTCACGCTACAGTGAATTCTGAACTCCATGGGAACTTTTCAGTGTATTGGCTGCAGGATGAATCTCTTTAAGCCAGATTAATTCTAAGAGATGAACATTTAGTATACATTGCACTGCAAAACATTTATTGAGTAAAAAAGGAGCAATTCTCTGCACATAGAACATCTTAAGTCCTGAGATGGCCATGTCAATTTACTTAGAAATATTCAATTGTTAAATTATCTAGGAGTTCCTTTCATATATTATATATAAAAGAAATAGAAGAGAGTCACATAATAACATTTGTTTCATTATTTTGGATCCATACATTGTTTTAGTTTAATATTTAATGTTCTGATAGTTAAATTGTAGACATAGGCATGTCTGCAACTTACCTAACCGTTAAAATTCAGTCTTCATGTGAAATGGTCTGATTCCCACTGACTTCAAGAGGAGTTGCTTGGTGATCTTTGGACAGAATTTGGCATAAATTTTAAAAAATACATAACGAGTTGTTTTGTTTTTGTTTTGCTTTGTTTAAAAAGAATCTTAGTAGTCTGTAGTTACCTCTAGAGCTTTATTCTTAGTGAACTTTAGTCTTCTAGAATTGAATTTTTATCTGAGTATGAACAGAATCTTGAAATCCAACAGCTGCTGGAACTCATGGTGAATTTCTGGGGTTAAAGAAAGTAGCAACCATACTTCTTTCTGTTAGTGGTTTTGTTTAATAGAATTTATAAATTCAGTATCATTAACTGTCCTTCACAAAAATTTCTATCTCTGCTGCTGATAGAAGAGCTGATGCCAAGTTCTTTTTATTTGTGTGGAGTGGTAGAAGTGCCCTACTCTGCTTTCTTGCAGAATGAAGCATAAGAAAAAGGTTGCACATTGGAGAGCATCAGAAAGTATTCATATTCCAATTTTAGGATCCAGTTTTCTGCTCTATTGGTTATTTGTTGTATGACTATGGGCAGCTCTACCGGGGATAGATATATAATGGTATTTGGGTGGCAAAAAAAGCATAGAAAAATGACCCACTAGTACAATTTACAAAGGCTGGGTTATGCTTCAGATTGGTTCAAGCAATTTCATAATTGTGTCCATAAATGGCTATGAACCAAGGCCTTAAATTTGAGGGGTCTTTGTTCTACATCAAGATGGGGACACTAATGTTTCTCTACCTCACGCATATGATGGTGAGTAGCTGTAGAAAATGCTATTAGCCACATCTAGATAATGAAAATGGAAGTTGTATAAATACCTTTAGAGAGAGTCCTGTATGTAGATCATGCTTTTTCCCTGTGTTTGTGCACTGCAGAATATTCTTTTAATAAATCAATTATATATATCTTTATTTACAGTAACATAATAATAATGGATCAAACTGTATTTATATTTAACAAGAAGTTAAATAAATATATGGTATTATATTCCTTGCAGTCTAGCTTTTTTTCATCTGTCAATATGCAAGAGAGTTCTAGAGCCTTAATGGCTTTGTTTAGTGTAGATTTTTTTTTTTTTTCCCCCAGAATGTATGGTTTGCTCTCAAGCAGTCAGGACATTATAATTTACTGATAACCGAATTTGTCTGAGGTTTGTTTTGTTTTTTTTTTTTAAAAAAAAGGAATACTTGAAAAAATTTCAAGTGGAAGACAAGTAAAAAACTTACTACTGTACACGTGCATCTTAAAAAGAGTTAGTCACATATATATTTTCCTTGCAGCAGTCATTTAGTGGGTACAGAAGTGATGGTCTGCAGCTTGTTCAGATAGATTGATAACTTTTTATTTGTCCTTGGTTCTTTATCCATGTTCTTGGTGGTGGTTCTGTTCTTCAGTTGCATTTTCTGTGGTTTGAAAATAAGAGCTTTCTAGTCATGTTCTATACCTTTTGTCTGCAGGTGGCATGATATTGCCAACATGTCCCACAACAAATCCTTTTTCGCATTAGAGCTGGCAAACAAAGAAGAGACAATCCAATTCCAAACCGTGAGTGGATTTTTACTTTTATTTTTTTCACTAAACATGAATTAAGACTGCTAATTTTATGTAAAGGATAAAAAATACTTTTTATATATTTAGTGACTTTGAACTGTACAAGTGAGTCAAGGGTAATAATACTGTTTCTGGCTGGCTTCGTACAGGAATGCAGTAAAAACTGACTTTTTATGTTGAGTACATTGGCAAGGTTGGTTCAGATGGTCATAAACATTTTCATCCATTCCAGTAAAATTTCCAGCATGTGTGTTTTAACTTTTAAATGAGTGGCATTTAAAGATAAACATGGTCTTAGAGCTTTGCTGGAATGGGCCACAGTGTTCCTTGCAAAATTAATTTTATGTAGCATCTACCAGTTGCCTTTGTCAAGAGGGCAGCTGTTGACAAACTTATGGCATGAGATATATATATATATACACACACACACTAAAAATTGTGTTAGTGTTACAGCTGATAAGACTGTCTTCCAACAAAAGGCTTCTACTTTCAACTTTCATAAACCTCATAAAATTGTTAGGCTAGAGTGCATGTTCAGGCCCACAAAGTACAGTCTTAGGGAAAACCTGATGACAGTAATGAAGTTTTATTAAAAAGAAATCAGTCAATGCTAATTTAAAAATTTTAGTGGCTTGTTTGAAAGCTAGTAAAGGGTATGCATATTTGGTCTAACATGCAAATTTTGTCTTTGTTTTTTGGCAGGAAGATATGGAAACAGCAAAATATGTGTGGAGGATGTGTGTGGCTAGACACAAATTTTACAGACTAAATAAATGCAGCCTGTAAGTAGAGTACATTAGAACTCTTGGTGCTCTTGAAGCTTCCATTAGGAAGTGAAATCTTTTATAAACTCTGTAATGTCTTTACTGCCCTTTTTAAATGGTAGTGATTGGGGTTTTTTCTTAATATTTTTTGAGAAAATACTTATCACTAGTTTCTCAAACATGTTCTGCTTTATAACAGAGGACAATATTGAACACTGAAATCTTACCAAAAGTAATAGTGTTTGACCCCTGCTGCTGGATCTCAGTGCTGTGACAGGCTGTAGTTGCTTTGGGGTCTACTATTGCTGGAATGTTTGTGAGCTGCTGGAATCACTGGGATTTTGGCCTGAGTTTGGGTGAACTGCTCTGAAAGGACACTCTAGAGGCCTTTAAAAGGGCGGGAAGTGTATGTGAAGCACTCCTGAAATGTGCTGGATTGACAGCTGAGAGGTATGTGGTCCACTGGATATCCATGGAATCTGTATAGCTCAAGTAGCACCAGTGCAAAGTAAATTTAATACAATTCATCAAATTAAATTTAAATAGGCTGGTCTCCAACTTGTAAATCAAGGGCTGGAATTTGAGGTACTCCACTGGTACAGCTTTCCTTCAGTTAAGTTACTTCAGTCAAAGAACAGAGAATTAGACCCAGTGAATAGTCTGTCATAAAAAAGCATGATTCCTAAGTGTTCCATTCCTCTTTGTACATGAGAAGATAGCTATGGAGGGGTTGGTCCAAAATTTGCTGAGGCCAATGAAAAGATAATGGAATATTTTGTACCACAGATGACTTGCTAGTGTGTTTAACGCTAATTTATTTTGGAGTAGAGTAGACCTCATACCTCCAAGCTTGTAAACCTGGCTGCCTTTTGAGAGGGATAAGAAATATTGGTGGTAGTAGTAGTAGTGCATTTGTGGGACTTGTGCATTGCTATCTGAGTAATGTCAGTTCTATAGTTCTGTATTGAATGTCAGTCTTTAGGATAACTTATTTTAACCCTTTCACCACAACATGGTTTTATTAATAGGTAAAGTCCTCAAAAAACTTTTCTGATTATCTGCAAGATTCTCTGTCATCTGCTC
The DNA here is from genome assembly GCF_047716275.1 of Strix uralensis. Classification (NCBI taxonomy): domain Eukaryota; kingdom Metazoa; phylum Chordata; class Aves; order Strigiformes; family Strigidae; genus Strix; species Strix uralensis. Next base: position 113,381,873 of record NC_133975.1, on the reverse strand, counting down.
CTGCTGCTGAAAACTCTTATGCATGCCTGTATTAAGTTCAGGGGTCTTTTTCTTAATCTGTACATACCTTGTCTTTAGAGACTCCCTGGACTCTCCGCCTGAGGAGGGCTCTCAGAAATCTTCCCTCATTCTTTCCCTTCCACGCTTTCCAATCCTTTCTCGTCCTTCACTTCCCAAAGGGTGAGCTGAAAATCCATCCTTCTTTCTGCAATCTGGCAGTTCCTGCATTTGTATTATTCTGCTGTCTTTTGACCTCCATCTTACTGCAAGATGCAAAGTACAAGTGCAGTGTAGGGTGGGGAACAAGGAGCTTAAGGTTTCTTAACCTTACATTCTGGAGGCAATCCAACGAATTATGAAAATTTATTACCATTAGCTTGAATGTTAGAACATACAAATGCTTATGCAGTATAGTTGTGCTTTCCAGTTCCTGTAACATCTGTAATGTTACATTCTGTAAACAATTTTATGTCTGGTCTTGTAGAACAGGTAACTTACAGTATGAGATTTTTTATGGGGTTCAAATTTGGAACTAGTCCCCAGTTACTCTGCTGATTTTTCTGCCATACTGCAGTGTTTCAGGGACATCTACTTTTTATGCTTCATAGAAAAGAAGCAAAGAAATAATGGAGGTATTTTGATCCTGGTTTTGTGATTCTGCTCATACTGTCTGCAGTAGTGGTTTATGCACTGAGCTCTTTCCTTTTGAGATTGTTGGGAAGGACTGTTTAACACAGGGCCTGGCTCCAAGAAATGTAGAGTGATTTTTAACTGAAGTTGGGAGCACTTTCCAAGGTTTGAAATAGGTCTTAGTGTTGTTAAGAATAATTTCTTACCGTAAAATGTCTTCTGTAGACAAACCCAGCCTGTTACAGTGAATCCTGTTAGAAGACGGTCTTCGTCCAGGATGTCTATGGTAAGGCAAGCAAATAGTTTTATGTTTGCATTTTTATGGATTCCAATTGACTTTGAATCAGACATTAGTTTCCTTCAGTGAAATAAAACGAGCAGTGAAAAGATGAGTCTAGTATGTGAGGAACTCTTTCTGACTTGTAGAAAAAGCTGCTATGTAATATCTGATTAATGGAATTAAAATAATTGCAATGAAAAGTATTTTAAACACTTATATTTTTAGTTTGTTTGCTCTGTCTCTAGGAGACTCTCCTAGATGTCAGATGACAACCAAGAAGTAGTCTTGGGTTGGCGGTGTGAGGTTTTGGTTTTGTTTCCTTTTTTTGGTTATTATTCCTTGTGTCACCTCATAGGAGAAGCTTACACTGGAAATATAGAGAAGTGGTTTAAGACTAAGGCTTTGTGTGTCTGTGTATTATACATTATATATTATATATATTATATTATACATTATGTGTAAAAAACACATCTTCAAGACTTATTTTAAAAATAACTCATGAGTTTTTAACTAACAATAAGATGCTTGCTTACTTAGCCAAAGCCTCAGCCTTATATGATGCCTCCACCACCTCAGCTGCATTACAATGGTCATTATACTGAACCATATGCATCTTCCCAAGGTAAGCTCATTATATCCAAGGCAACACTACACAACTTTAGAATGTAAAATCTATAATTTGCATTTATAGCTACTTTAGCTGGAGCTGAAGAAATTCATAGGGTCAACATGGGATAGGTTTGAACTACTTAAGTGCTTGCTGCTATTCTAGGCGTATAGGCTAATGTGAAATAGAATTATAGAATATTAGAATTGTTTACGTTGGAAAAGACCTTTAAGATCATCAAGTCTAAACGTTAACCTAGCACTGCCAAGTCCACCACTAAACCATGTCCCTAAGCACCACATCTATATGTCTTTTAAATACCTCTGAGGATGGTGACTCAGCCACTTCCCTGGGCAGTCTGTTCCAATGCTTGACAGCCCTTTTGGTGAAGAAATTTTTCCTAATATCCAACCTAAACCTCCCCTGGTGCAACTGGAGGCCATTTCCTCTTATCCTATCGCTTGTTACCTGGGAGAAGAGACCAACACCCACCTAGCTACAACCTCCTTTCAGGTAGTTGCAGAGAGCGACAAGGTCTCCCCTGAGCGTCCTTTTCTCCAGGCTAAACAACCCCAGTTCCCTCAGCTGCTCTTCCTCTGTATCCTCTCCTATGGGATATGAGCAGTTGATAGCGTATACAGCAACTATAGACTGTGGTCCCTTGTGTGAGTTTAAGCTGACCCTCATTTTTTTGGTTCACGTACCAAACTGCTATGTTACAACGTTGTGAGATCCTTGTCAATATTGATCTTAATAGCTGCAAAGAGTAACTGAGCCCCCAGACAATTCAGACAATTCAAAATTTTTTTAAAAAATTAAACCCAGGATGCAGGAAGAGAGAATCTTCTCTCGAGTTTGCTAGACTACAAGGTGGTGGGGAATTCAAAGGCTGCAGAAGTCTGCAATTTATGGAATTGGCATATATTTGATTGAAAAAAAGGAAAGAAAAAAACCCGAAGCAAATCCTAATTAGAATTCTTAAGAAATGCACACTCCTAATCCAAGAGGTTTACAGTGGAGTCATGGCTGCTTTCTCTCCTTTTTTTGATTGTTATACACTGTGGCTTTAATTAACAAAGTTTTGCCCTGAAAGGCTTAATCTAATCTTTTGCAAAGTTGCCTTGATAGTTTTGATAGGGACCTTCCAGTCCTACAAGTCAGCTGGATAAAAAAAATACTCGTAACAACTCACTGGTAAGGGAATAAGCATGTTTTCTATCTAAATAGTTACACAAGTATTCATGAAGTTACAGGTATATAAATGCAGAATATAGCTGAATTCTTTCCAATATAGTGTTGGAATTATTGCTGGATATTTGCTACTGCACATGTCCTATTTTTGAACAATTTTTTCACAAACAAAAGAACTTTTGATTGTCAGCAAATTCATTAACATAAGTGTGGCAGTTATTTTGGTGAACCTGAAGAGTTAAATCGTGAAAGGCATCTAAAGCCTGAACTGAATTGTTCTCTTCTGGAGTTTGGCAAATTGTACTAAAATGAAGTAATGGTTAAATTATTAAATGTATGTAAGGATGTTTAAACTGTTATGTCATTTTCTTTACTCATCAAAGTGGGTGTATGTTAATGTGCAAACAATATATGATGGTGGTTTAAACTGTCTCCAAAATTGCTGGAGAAAAGTTATTTTTTTATTTTTATTTTTTAAAGATATTGTGGTACTATATCTACTTATGCCCTTGGAGGGAGGGGAGGGAAGAAGAGTGCGGGGGGGTTTTGTTTGGTTGTTGTGGGGGTGTTTTTAGGTTTTTGTGCTGTTTTTGTTTGCTTTTTGCTGTTTTAAACTGATCTCTAATGATCAGTTAATGGTTAGTGCAAACCCTAGTGTAGATGTTTTTTTCTTTCAGTTAGTGTGGTTTAAGATTGATATGGATTTTGTTTAACTTGGGCTGAACCTATCCTAAACAGAAGAAAGCCATTCTTAAACTGAAACAATGTTTTCCAATAGGAATTTGCATCATCTGAATGAACATCATAAGTTTCTGGTATACATACCTTAGGTATCAACAACAACAAAAAAGCTGGAATTGTTTTATTTTTTTCTTCCCATTTCAGTACATAGCTAAGAATAATTGAGATTCTGAAAATCTCAAACATTGGTTAGCTACATCTTAATAGAAGATATCTTTGTCTGATGTCTTGGACATAAAGATTGTTCTTAAACTTTACTTTCAGATAACCTCTTTGTGAGCAATCAGAATGGATACTACTGTCACTCTCAGACTAGCTTGGATAGAGCCCCTCATGACTACAGTGGTCGGATCCGCAATGGTAGTGTCTATAGTGCGCATAGCACAAACTCCTTGAACAATCCACAACATTACCTGCAGCCGTCCCCCATGTCCTCTAACCCAAGCATTACTGGAAGTGATGTCCTCAGAACTGATTATGTCCCATCACACAGACATAGTGCACTAATACCACCTTCTTATCGTCCCACACCAGACTATGAAACTGTGATGAGACAGCTCAACAGGGGTATGGTGCACACAGATAGGCAGAGTCATTCAATGAGAAATCTTAACATCAGCAATTCATATGCTTACAGCAGGCCTGATGCCTTAGTTTACAGTCAGCCTGAAATACGAGAGCATGCTCACTTCACTTCCCCACAATCTAACCATTATCCATTTAACCTGAACTACAGTTTTCATAGCCAATCGCCCTATCCCTATCCTGCTGAAAAGCGCCCTGTTGTTGGGGCAGTCAGTGTGCCTGAGTTGACAAATGTGCAGCTCCAGGCTCAGGATTATCCAGCACCGAATATAATGAAGACCCAAGTCTATCGACCACCTCCCCCATACCCATACCCAAGACCTGCAAATAGTACTCCAGACCTTTCACGACACATCTACATTAGCAGCAGCAATCCAGATCTTATCACAAGGCGAGTCCACCATTCTGTCCAGACATTTCAGGAAGACAGTCTGCCTGTGGCACATTCTCTTCAGGAAGTCAGTGAACCTCTAACATCGGCACGCCATGCTCAGCTGCAGAAAAGGAACAGTATTGAAATAGCTGGCTTGAATCCCAGCTTTGAAGGAATAAGAATTAAAGAGAGGACCATGTCAGCTTCTGCAGCAGATGTGGCTCTTCCAAGAGTTATTGCAGAAGGGTCACAGCCCAACATTCTGATGGAGAGAACAAAGCAAAAAGAAAGTGAGCAAGAAGAAAGCATGAACTGTGATCATAAGAAAACCCTTTCAGATGCTACTATGCTGATTCACAGTAGTGAGGAAGAGGAAGAATTTGATGAAGAAAACAAGGCTAGTACAAGTCTTTCTCCTCTCCCTGAAGATCAAACCCAACTTTCATCTCTTATGGGTGGTTATTCTCATGATTCAGTACTGAACTACCCTTATAGCTCTGTTGCTTCATCTGCTGGCCCTTTGCATATTCTTGAGCCTAAATTACATATTACAGAGACAGAAAAGAGAATGAAAGATATGAGTCCCGTTCATTTACTAGTAGAAAGCCAGGTACAGAGAAGAGGGGAAGGACTGCTTACTCCATCTATGTCGGAATCTGATCTTACAACATCAGGGAGATACAGAGTAAGGAAAGATTCAGTAAAGAAGAGACCTGTGTCCGATCTTCTGTCTGGGAAGAAGAATATTGTGGAAGGCCTTCCCCCGCTAGGTGTAAGTGGATACTATTCCTCTTGTTTTGGGTTGTTCTGTGGTGGGAGTTGTGTGTGGGTTTTGTTTGGGTTTTTTCTAATCAGCCTGAGATGCTTTTAAAATGTGAATGAACAGTTACCTTAAGCTTGACCTTTATTTTTCTGTTCTTCCCTGATTAACTTTGTTTAGCTGGCTTTTGTCCACTTCTCTGCCATGTCTGAGTTCTGTTTGTAATAGTCCTCCCACACAAATCCAGCTGTGCAGCCTCCATCCATCTGATACACCTAGCCTGGCTAGCAACTGTAGAATGAGCTAGTTTAAAGTCAGTTCTAGATTCCAAATTCTGTCCTACCTATCCTTATCTGGAACAGAAGCAACTCTTTCCATTCCACTACCAGCTTTCTAATCTTCCTCTCCCTGAAAATCAGGTGTAGCTGAATGTTTTTTTTTTTTTTATTCGTTTTCTTCTTCTGACCTAAGAGGGGGACCTGATGCATTAGGCAATAAATTTCTTCCTTGCATTCTTTTCTTTCCTCCATCCCTTCCCCTTTTCATATCCTTTCCCTTTTGCTGTCTCTTCAAGCTATTTTTATCCCACTAAAAGTATTTCTTGCTTGCCATGTCTCTTTCTTCTACTCCAATTATGAAGCCATAAATAGTGAACAACTGCAAGTTTCACCTCCCCTGTAATTCCCATCTCATAGAAACATCAATGTCTGTGGGACTGTACAATTTCACTGACAGTCCTTACCACTCATTTTGTTTTAAACTTTTGTTCAGTTTTATGTACTCTGTGGCATATTTCAGGTGCTAATGGAGGAAGACCATTTTTATTTTGCCTTTTTAAATGGATTGTTGTTAACTTTGCCTGGCTGAGTTAGTGTCGAATAGTTTTCTGTACAAATTGGACTGCAGTGGAGCTACCATGTAACTTCTAGTGCTGTAGTAACTGTTACAGTTGATGCTGCAAAAGCTATGCATTTAAATAGTTACTGTTCTCACAATTTTTTGTCAGACTTGCTGTACGTGGAGCTGAACACATTGAAATGAACCTTCATCAGCTTCAATTCATTTTATAATTGTGTATGTTTTTCTAAATCTCCTTCCTTCTGTTTGTTATGTGGATATAGGAGAAAAAGGTGATACCTTTCTCCTTGTGTTCACATTTAGATAGTCACTTACTATTTTATTCTCCAAAAGATACGTTTTCCTTCTGATAGCTATGTAAATGTTCAAGTCAACCTTTGAAATGAAATTGATATTAAAACTTTTTCACTGGAAGTGTTCAGTAAAATACTTTCTAGTTCAGTAACACTTAAGAGTGCCATTGCATAATAGAGTATGTTGCCTTTCTGTATTCAGTATTGAGGTGCATATCCTGGTAACAAAGCTGACCCCTACCAATGTTTGCCCATTTTGCGTTTCAGTGCACTCTTACTGTTGTGTTTGTGTTCACTTCTCTTTTAAATGTGGTCTCATTCTCTTAGCTTTGTCTTCCTATTCCTTGCTACCATTTAGCTTTTGAAAGCATTGATCAGCATTGATTCAGGCAGCATATACACTCATATTTTCAGTGTATTTTTGTTAACAACCAAACTTAGCAACTGCAGGAATGATGAAGTTTTCTCTTACACTTTCTAAAGGAATCATTTGAATTTATTCTTTCATAAAAATCCCCCTTTGTTATTTTTCTCAAATAATGAATGTAACTTCAATAATTTAGATTCATGCCCTGGTTCAGGGCTCAGATCTGTCTGCAGTTCTGTGTTCATGTTTTGTACGTGCAGTTTGTTGTAAACTCAGTCAAACATTTTAACTGTATCCAAATATCTTAAAGGTACATGCTCATTGTTATGCCCACTCGTAGGGAAGAAAAATACCTGCAAACTGAATAGTCTAGTAAGGAATCATTTTTATGTGTTTTTGGGGTTGGAAAGTGATTTCAGTTCTGTCCAAGAATGTTAATTATCCAGAGTTGTCACCTCATACCCTCAGTTGTAAGTTTTATAGGGAACAATATTTGTCATTCTCATGCAGTTTCATTAACCTGTCTGGAATGAAGACAGACTTGTATTGTGTCCTTGGAGGAATGTAGTCCCACCACCCTAATCTCTCACTGCAGTGCTTACAAAAAAAAAAAAAAAAAAAAGGTCAGACCTCTTTGCAGAAGGAGTCAAAGAAGTATCCTTTGCTTAATTGAACTCATCTGGTTCCTGCTTTATAACTTCATCAGATATTTCAGAATATTTACAAGTTTTAGCTTTTCTTTTTCAGGGTATGAAAAAGAATAAAAATGATGCAAAAAAAATAGGGCCTCTAAAGCTAGCTGCCCTAAATGGACTAGCTTTGACTAGAATGCCTCTGCCAGATGAGGGGAAGGAAGAATCAACAAGAGCAACAAATGATGAACGGGTATGTTGAAATTTTTTAATGCTTGATTTCTCTTTTACACTAAATTTTTCAAAATGACGTGTATGAATGGTGCCTATGTTGACTTTAAAATCTTCGTATTCAAAGCAATACAAATACTGAGAATAGAAACAAAATGAAGAATGAGACTTCTGATTGATATGTCATTGCTGGAAGTATTTGGTATAACTCAGATTTTTCCTTAAGATTTAAGATGACAGTGATTTAGATTATAGTTTACCCTTTGAACGTATAGGAAGCAAATTAATTAGTATCTACCGATACATTTTTGTGCCAAGTCTTTCTGTTTTCTTCCTTAATTTTTGGGGTTTCCAGGCTGAAAACATATGAAAATTGAAATTCTGAGTGCGAGATGGAACTTAGTTGTGATTGTTAGTAATTCATACGATTTTTAAAATAAATTTTGTAGTTAAATTGTATCCCCAGGGTACAGCTTGTGCAGAATGTATTTATCTGTTTTTCTCAAGTGGATCCCTGAAAATATAGATGGAACTTGTGTGATCTGCAAAAATTTTAAATTCAGTAAAAGATCTCAGATCACTGAGAGGATATCAGGTTCTAGAATTTGAGGATCATTCTTTGAGAAATAGAAGACTCCATCTGCTTGTGTCAGGGTCAACAATGTCAGTATATACTTCAGCCTGCGTCCTGTATCATTAAATATCTGCAGGAAAGTGACATACAGTCAATATCCAGCCTGTGAAGGGCTGTGTAGAACAGTGTTGTCATCACACATCTGACCAGGGACCAACTAGATGCACCAAGGCCTACAGTAATTATTGGATATATTCTGCGACCAGTGGTCTCCCTAGAATCTGGTTCTGAGCATGGCTGGGCATCCTCAGACCCCCTCTAGCTCAGTTTGTTGACAGTCCCTGGGCAGGAATTAGAACCTGAAGGAGTAGTCCTGCTCTCACCAGCTGCAGTTTTAAGGAACAAGCCAAGAAAATTAATTGCAAGTCATATAGTAGAAATTCAGTCTTGTGAGTTTGAAGGCTTGGAGTGAGATCCATAGGAGGGGGAGATTTGACTGTTCCATTTCAACACCGTTGAAGTTCTGTTTGGATTATATATACACTCCTTAAAGATGCTAAGGGACAAAAAATAACACTGTGTTATTGAGATACAGTTCCACATTTAGTACCCGTGTTGGTTATTTCCTCTTACAGCCATCATCTCTTCCTGGAATGACCGTTACTGAATTCAGCCATATTATTATTCAGCTACCTCTGCCCACAGTGTTGAGGTAAAAGAAGAATCCATAAAGTCAAGTTATGAAAAAGACATGTTACGAAAATGACACTTTCTGTTCAGGCAGTCATGTAGAGGCAGAATAGATACCATGAAATGGAAGTAATTCCTCAAGCAGTTGTGAAGAGGCAATGCAAAGCAGACATGTGACATGAAAGGAGTCCAGACTGCAGATATTTTAAAAGATGACTTTAAAGTTGATTCAATGCCTGTTTCATTGCTCAGCTTCATGTTATTATCAGTTTAAATGAGGGAATTTAGCCTAAAGATAATAAAGGAGTTTGTACAGTTGATGTATTGATGTGCAAATTGCATATGACTGAGGTTTTACACCTTCCTCTGCAACATTTGGCAGTACAGTTATGTGATACAAGATACTTTCCTGACCTGATACCATGGAGCAGTTGCTGTGAGAGGCTGGGGACATGTGACATAGATGAAATTTTCTGGCTGAAATCTTACATATTATTCCTCTAATTATTGTTGGCAAAGAGATGCTGAAATTCCAGAAGTGTCTTATGATTTAGAAAGAACTTGGTTTTGAAAGAATAAATCGGGGGGGGGGGGGGGGGGGGAGCAGCTTATTAAATAAAACATTTATTTTTACTAGTAGGAAAAATCCTGGGTTTATACCTCAGCTGCAGCAAGAGGTTCTAAGAAGGCTTTGCTGTTGTATGCAAAGTTTAGTATCTTCAGCCTAAGAAAATGTAGAGTATTACTAGTGAATTATTAGCTCATGGACTGAGGCAAGTGTTTTGTTTTACATTTTTAGAGTTTTTTTCCATCCAAATGACAAAGTTGACTCTTTTATTTTTTTAATTACGAGGTTAAAGGAGACCTTTTTGAATGATGTCATCTAATGTGCTATATTGAGCAAGAGGATTAATGAATATTTCCTGTTCAATGGTATTTGAGGCAGTTTGTAGTATAGCATAGCTATCTGATTTGGCCAAATATTTCTTTGCCCAACTGGGTTGTCTTTACAGAAACTACAAAGTAATTTTTCTTTCACCAGTGGTATCCACAGTCTTTGTGACCTAATGAAGTTTAACAGTCTTCTTAGTTTTCACATGAACATAATTCCTGCTGGTTAGGGTGCTTCTAATTTATTCTGGTATGTTTGTAAAAACATTAATAGCTGGAGAAGCATTGAAAAAAGTATGGAAGAGAGGAAAATACATACATTTTGTCCTTCACTAATTCTCTGTTAAAATAGACTTGCCTTAGAATGTGACTTTGGTTGTCTGTCTTCTGTCTTTCAGTGTAAAGTTCTGGAACAACGGTTAGAGCAGGGGATGGTGTTTACTGAATATGAGCGCATTCAGAAAAAAAGACTTAGAGATGGTGAGTGCTCAATAGCTCGGCTTCCCGAAAATGCTGAACGAAACCGGTTCCAGGATGTCCTTCCTTATGATGATACCAGAGTAGAGCTAGTCCCAACCAAAGAAAATAACACGGGTTACATCAATGCATCTCATATCAAGGTGAGAGAAATACTGTTGGAGAAATATTTTCCAGTTCATGGGGTAACTAATAATGGATTTGGCTAGCAATTTTGCTTTGGTCAGATGAGTGAGAATCCCTCCATCTCTCTCCCTCTCTTTCCCTTCTTCTGCAGAGGTTTCTTTGGGTAAAGGAGGAACCTATTTTTCCTCATTACCTAGAATAACGGAGGGTTAATTATTGGAGAGGTCTCCTGCATTTTGCTTCTGTTTTGATCTGCTGTCTCCTTTCTCTTGCTGTCTCCTCTCTGTGGATTGGTGCTAACAAAAAGCATGTCCATTCTTCCCAGAGTTAAGAAGGCAAATAGCTTTATAATAAACCGGGATCCTTTGCAGTGACTATGATATTTTTGAACTGCAGTATTATTTCTTCCTCTTCCGTACTCTCAGACTAGGTCTACAACAGGCAGTAGGCTAGCTCCCAGCTTAAGCTTTTTTGAATGGCTAGAGGAACAGATGGAGCCAGGGGGAAAGCTGCTCTTTCATAATCTTCAGTTGCTCTTCGCCCCAGCCTTAGCTCTTTAAACTCTGTTTAAAAAAGTGAGTAAGTTGCAGGGTGACCTCAAGAACCTTTAAAGCAGTTCATTCATTTTCAATGCATTTACCTACTTAAAATACAACTACAATTGTCTTCATGCTTTCTCTGTAAAGAGTTGAGATCATCAAAGCAGCAGTTGTGTTACTGTCCTTTTGTTTTATAAATCTATTTGTACACTGATGTGGTACCATAGTTTCTATACCTCAGCTCATTCACAAATGTTAGTATCTCTTCTGACCCTTCTCAAACAAGATAATAATTTTTGAGGAAACATAAGCTAATCCTGTCTTTTTAGTGCATATAATAGCATTTACAGCACCAGGATATGAAAGCTTCTCTAAACCCAAATTGGCTAGAATGCCTTAAATTCACAAAAAAGAAATACAATTTTATTTACTCACTTTTACGTTATGTTTATGATGTAAAATACATTTATTTTAGCTATTTTCCGATACATTTTTGAATATTGTCTCTTCTGCATCTAATGTGACAAGATCAGCCAAAAAATGGGAGGCAGATATAACTCACAGTGGGCTCGTACTTCTGCAGTGTTGCTGTCTTTTTTCAGTTTGTACATCTTCAAATGGCTGACTTAAGAACAGGGGAAAGGAAGTTTTCAATAATTACTTATCTAGTGTCTTTCTTTTTACAGGTCTCTGTTGGCGGCATAGAGTGGGATTACATTGCTACGCAGGGCCCTTTGCAGAATACATGTCAGGATTTCTGGCAGATGATCTGGGAACAAGGGATTGCCATCATAGCTATGGTGACAGCAGAGGAAGTGAGTATAAACTGAGTCAGGTTTCTCCCAGAAATTCCGCAATGATTTTGTTATGATCTGTTAGATGAAGGGGATCTTTGCTCCACCAAGAAAACCAATCGATAAATTTCTAGTGACCATTTTTTCCTTGGCAGAAAGATGTAAATTTGCAAACTCTTTCTGCTGGAAAGTTGATTTACTCGGTGAGAAACCGTAACACTGTCGTAGTACTTAATAGAGGAGAGATACAGTTGTTACAGGAGTATGAGTTGTATGAGTGTTCTTAAGTTTCTTGTTAAGCAAGTGTTTTACTTTTAAGGAAAGTGGGCGAGAAAAAAGCTTCAGATACTGGCCACGTCTTGGTTCAAGACACAACACTGTAACATATGGAAGATTTAAGATTACTACACGATTCCGTACTGACTCGGGCTGCTATGCAACTACGGGTTTGAAGATTAAACATCTTCTCACAGGACAGGAGAGAACAGTTTGGCATCTGCAGTATACTGACTGGCCAGAGCATGGCTGTCCAGAGGATTTAAAGGGATTTCTCTGTAAGTTGTATTTAATAGCTTTGTTTTTGGGTGGTTGTTGGGTTTTTTTTTTTAATACATCCTAAAATGGGTGCTATACATGAATTAGCTTTTGATATGTATGCCAAGCATTCTGCTGTAAAGTTTTCTTCACACCAGCAAGAGATACTGAATTATGTTTTTGGCAGGAATATCTTGCCAGTTTATTAAAGTGACTGTTTACATCTAAAGCCAAATATATAATTTACTAGAAGTTCATATAGATCAAAACATAATTGCATCACATACTACATGTTGGAGTGTATTCTAGCAGTAGCAAGATGGCCATGAGCTGCCTTTGGTGGGGAATAGGGGAACAAGGCAAGGAAAGCCTTACAAAAGCCTTACAAAAGTTAGATGATCTTTATAGATCTGTATTGCTTTGGTTGGGATATGACTTGTGATTTATACAGTGTGTCATTTTTCTGTGGGATGTAATTTGTTAAATTACTACTTTTCTGGTGGTCATACAGTGTAGTAGCATGGCTTATGGGGCTTCATCTCCTAAATTAATTACTCTTATCTTCTTGAACTTAATAGCATACTTGGAAGAGATACAGTCAGTGCGACGCCATACGAACAGCACTGCGGATCCTAAAAACTCTAATCCTCCTGTACTGGTGCATTGCAGTGCAGGTGTAGGACGAACAGGAGTAGTCATACTGTCAGAGATCATGATTGCTTGCTTGGAACACAATGAGGTGATTTTTTTTTTTTTTTTTCTTTCTTGTGCTTTAAATAACGTTAGGTAGTGGAAGAGTAATTAACCTCCTTAATAAATATTTTATGGCTGTTCATCTGAGCTTTCCCATGATGTGGCCTTTGGAAGAGCCCTTACAACTATGGTTGAAAGAGCTCTTGCAATTGAACAGAAGTTAATAATCTTCTAGAGTTGCCCACTTGCACACTGGGTACTGGAATGCTCATTTGAATTCTTGACTCCATAAGATGTTGTGTCACTGAGCGGAACAAGGTATGCCCTAGGCTACTAAGCATATTTCAGAATTTCACTCTGACTTTACCACTTTCACTTCAAGCCTTAGTTTTAATGGACAATATTCAAGGACCTGCTTTGTAGCCAGTCTCTGTGCTTGTGACTGAATATTTTATTCCTAAGTGTAGCGTATTTGCAGTATCAATCTCAGCAGAGGATGAAACAGTAGCTTAATAGAATAAAACCTCGTCCTATCAGTTTTTTAGCCAGAAATGAACAGCTGTAAAGTGTTTATTAATAATATAATGTGCCAGCTGAGACTCAACAAACCGATTGTTTTGCTGTGCATATCTGTCCTAACACTGTGACAGACCTTTGCAGCCATTAAATTTGTGAGGACCTAGACCCCATGAGATAAGCAAATTTACATTATGCGTATTTCACAGATGAGGAGGTAGGCATGGTCAGTGGTGTAGTGCAGCCCATACTGCAGGCATGGGCAGTGAATTGTCAGAACTGAAATTAGAGCAGCCGATTCTGCCCTTAGGTCAGTGGTACTACTCTGAACCTCCTGCTGAGAAAGTGCAAACCAGTCTCCTTGCTCACAAGTGACTTCTAATGGTTTGTTCTCTTCTTCCAGATGCTGGACATCCCACGAGTGCTGGACATGTTGAGGCAGCAGAGAATGATGATGGTGCAGACTCTTTCGCAGTACACTTTCGTCTATGGAGTTCTCATTCAGTTTCTCAAAAGCTCTAGACTTATCTAATCGCTGCCACTTCCTAAGGGACACTGCAAGAGTTTACAGAAAGAAAATTACAGTTGTTCAGGCAGACCTGCTCTCACTGGTGTTTTCTTCGTATGATGAATCACAGAGTTACCTTTTAGGGCTGGCACGTGACTTAAATGCGAGTCAGCGTAACAGTCCCTGCAAAGCAGGATCTTCGCTGGACTAAATTCTTCCCATGTTCAGCTGCAGTCATATTAGGGAATGATTCTACTTGTACTGGTCTGTAGTACATGTATATATTCTTTAGACTGGTGTTACTCTGGGCAAAATAAGCATCTTACAGAATGGGAGTACATGGCACAATTTTACTAACGTTATGTTTTAAAACATAATTGTTAACTGTGCGAAAGCTGAAATCTGTAGGTGAAATGGGGTGAGAAACTTGCTCCTTGGGAGTCTTATGCAGTTTCATTCTGCTTTCGATCTTATATTTAGAACAATACATCTATATTTTTTAAAGCAAACTTTTGGTTTCCTCTGGTTTACTCAGTAAAACTAGCAGCTCTTAGATATTTTAAGCAGTTGCTTTAAGGACAGTTATTTTTATATTCAGCATGTTTTAATTAAGAAAAGCAAAACACCATGACCCAAAACTTTTTAAATAGCATAATATTTTCAGAGGAGAAGACTGTCAATGTTTGAACTAACTTTTCAAAAATCATGCAGAAAGTACTAGGGGAAGCTACTGGTAGTTAGTTGTAGTGCTATGTAATAGAACTGACAAGTGAAAGATGATGTTAACTGTTGATAACTTCCATTTGAGTGGAGGCATGTTTACCTGCAAGAAGCAGGGGAAAATATATTCAAATTATCTACAAGGTTATTGGAAACAAATGGATGAGAGAAAGTACATATTCAGTATTATTCGTATATTTAGAGGACAGTTTGATTTTACTGGCTGAAATCAAAGAGGATGCAAATGTTTTAAGCACTTTTTTTTTTCTCTGTTATTTATGTAGTTAAACATAGAGGCTATAATCATGCATTGTTTCATATGGTAATATACCAGTACTAACCTGTTATTTTAGGAAGAGCCTTTTAAGTTGATGAAGTGAGAGAACCAAAGTTGGAGTAAGAAGGTGCATAGTGGTGAAGTGGAAATGATTGTATGAAACATAATGGAGGAGATGCGGCAGCTATGATTGCTGGTTTACACAGTGAAAAGATGACCATTAAAAATGTGTATGTTCCCGGTGAAGAAAGCCTTTAAAGCACTGGAAGTTTCTGTAGAATCCTCCAGATTATTCTGTCAGTACTAGAACAGATTTTGCTAATGCTGCACAGTGTTGCAATAAAGAATATCCACAGAAGCCGTCTGAGACCACCTGCAGAATGTACGAGCTCTCAGAGGTAACACTGGAGATGTGGGTATTTTAGTAGCTGTGTAGGTGGCTGAGTCAATGGCTGTGGCATGGATCTGAAGATGAGTCGTACCTTTGGTAGTTTCCGTTTTGTCCCATGGGTCTGGTCTAATGACAGTATCCCTAAATAATCCTCTGTCTGTGGTTTTCAAATGGGGACAGTGTGGTTTTACCTGCCTTTTCAAGTGTTTTGAGATGCTGAGTTGAAAATCCCTATTCAAAAGTGAGCCATTAGTTTGTAGATACCTGGTTTAATTTGAAAAAAACTCAATGGTAGACCAGTCTGCAGACATGTTTAAGTGTCCATTTCCCTTAATACCTGCTTAACGAAACGAAATGAGACCGAAAGTCATTTTTATCACTGGTGAAGTTGTTATTTTTCTGAGCTGTAACAAGGGTTTGGAAACTATTATGAATAATTAAGACCCCTTCTAAACAATAATTGTCTCCCAAAACATTAAGTAAGAATACTAAATAGGTTGCCTCAATTTCTTCTGTAATAAGCTACTTCGACAAAGAAAAACACATGGTCCAAAATGACATTGTGCTAATATGTCATTCTATACAAAATGTATTATTTTAAAGGATACTGTATTAATCTAGTGTATTTGGTCTGCTTTCAGGCAGTCTGAATTGTTCTACTCTCAGTAAAAGTAAGATTATTTCAGATAGGGGAAAAAAACGTTCTTTTTGTGACTATAATATGCCTAGGGAGTATTAATTACCAAATGTAAAAATGGAAGTCCAGAGGAAACCAGTTACTGAAGATTGATTCTTCATATATAAATCTTGCAAACAAACCAATTTGACGTATCTGTGTTAATGGAAGTATTAAAAGAAACAGACACTCTTAGTTATTTGTATCATGCTCTGTTTTAAAAACATTGCTACTTTTTGCCACAGTTCACTTCTATCTTCAGAAATATTTTTGAATGGGAAGGTATGCTCTAAAATATAGCTTCTACCATTTCCATTTTTAAACTTTGGACTGTGATCTTCATAACCTGCTACATGCAGCTTTTAATGAAATTATATACAACCGCAACTTCAAGCAACAATTTTTAGCTATTCAGCAGTTACTGGGAGAGAACGTCAGCAGTGAGGCATTAAAAGGAGCAGTTAAACCAAGCAATTTGATCCAAAACTTTTGGAATTATCTGAAGTGGGTGAGGAAATGTGTGTCTTCTGGCTTTCTTTTCTGTGTTGCTGAAAGAAGTTGTGTTAACTTTTAGAGGCGGTTGCTCTCTAATCCGGTAGTCATGGTCTTGATTTATTTTTTTAAGCATAACACTGCTACCTCCTCCACTTCAGCTTTCAGTTTTGTCCATCAGCAGTCTGTTTTTGCATTAATAGACTTGACCTTAATAGACTTGACTTTATGTGAGTTTTCCTTCTGATGATAGCAGGATTGCTTTTGTATGCAAGCATATGGCTCCAAGTGAGCATTGGAAATGAGCGGTTTCTCTTCTTAAGATACCAAATAAAAATAAACTTCACAACCTCCTGTAACAAAATGAATCTTAAAACCATTGTTTAGATTTTCACTTAACTTTTAAAAGAAAATTCAGTTTTTAGCACTTTGTTCTGAGCCTTGAAAAGGGATGCCTTTTTACATGTAGTTGGGCTGAGTGCTTCATGAAGTGTTGGACATTATAAGAACATCCACTGTCCAAATCCAGTCACAGTGTGAATTACAGGTGGATTTATTTGACAAGAGCTTAAAATTCACTATAAGCCTGTCCATTTTGCCAAATGTGCTTCTGTTTTTATGGAGATGAAACCAGATTATTATGCACAATTTGAGCTGACTTTTTTTAGTAAGAAAAGTTGTATAAAGACATTCTTACAGTAAATGGCAGAGATGATGCTGATGTCTAGGGATGCCAGAGCTCTCAGGGATAAATAAAGGTGCTACATACTGTCAAGAGACAGATTTTACTGTCTTTTGTGGGCTAGGTGGAAAATGCTTTTTAGGATCAAATTCTATGAAGAGTCAGGAGAAGAACCCACAAATTGTAGTAGGGCCTTCTGCACATTCGATTTCTTTCTTGGTTGCTCTGATGAGAGATTTTTTTGGCCAGTGAATCTTTGTTATCTTGGACTAGCAGCTCCTCTCTAAGAACATAAGTCAGAGCCCTGTTCATTGCAAAGATGTCACTGACTTAGGCTTAGCTGTAGGCTGCAAATCACTCCTCGCCCCATTCTGTGAGGGAGAAGCTCAGTGACATGTAGGGGAGTTTTGCATAACTTTTCTTCAGCCTGTGCAGCAGTGCTGTCGTTTTTCTGCTGTCCCCTGTGAAGAGCAGGAAGAGCTGCGTGCCTTAGTATTGCTCTCTTTGTGATACCTTTTGCACAAGTGAATGGTAAAAACTACAAGTGCAGGGTGCTATGGTTTGTATCTAGAAATACATTTAATTCAAAGCAGGTGAGTGAGGCAGGGTTCCTATAATTTCTGTGGATGAAAAGCTGCTCTAAGTTATTATCAACATTTAGGAAAAAAGTAAATAACAAATAAAAGCAAAATGTGTACTAAAATGGAAAGAATTCTTGGCATTTTGAGAAATGTATTTTTGGCTCCTCTTGTAATCCTATGAATCTTTTTTTTAAGTGGATGAAGTTTGGAGCAATTTTCTCCAAAAATAGCTTCTTAAATTTAATAAGAATTAAGGCTACCTGAGACTGCTGCTACATTTTGCTTGTTGGAGCAGCTGTTAAAGTTGAGTGGCTCATAGGTTTCAGTGGGCTCTGGACCAAACTTGGGAACTGCAGGGTCCTTTATCATACAAGCTAGCTGTGTAATGAGACCTCAGTTTTAATATCAGTAGCCTTACTAAAACCCTGGGCATAAAAATAGTGAACTCATTACTATATTTCAATAGTTATTTAAAATGATGAATTTAAAGGAAACTGTACTTCAGTTGCTAAGAACTCTGTGCTTTAGAGTTTAGGGTCTTTTGTTTTTTTTCAATACTGCAAAGTCATGCAAAGCCAGAGTCCAGTCTTGCAAGATGAAATATTCTTGCAGTTCTTCCTGATATTGTAGGAATTAAAATGGGCTTATTGCTAATGAAAGCTTGAGCTCTTAAAGCATGTATACTCACATGTCTGCTTTAAATTTAAATACAGATTACAAGATTTAACAAAAAGAATGCAGCAGGAATGTGCATACATGAAGCCACAGCATTCAAAGGAAAAGTAGCTGAGATAGTTCGGAAGAAATTCTCTCATGAAAGTATAAAATGTTGGAAGTAGAGCTTGAGGATTCGAGGAATGGCTGAAGGCATTTGGAGGAGGATTTGGAATGTTTTCTATCCACAGTAGAGCAGCTAGAAGGATTTGATTCATATGGTATGTTTTTCATGGCATGGTTGGGTAAGTGAATATGTAGTCATAGGTGTTATTTTTTACTGGCTTTTTAAAATATGATTTTTTTGAAACTCCAAATATTTTTTTTCAGAGGCTCTGTTATTTTTACATATCTTCCTTTCCAAATGTATTTAATGCAATCTGTCAGCTCAGTTTCTGTTTACTTATTAAAGGTCAGATTTTTCAAACCATGGTCTCTGGTTTTACACGTGCAAAATGCAGGGGGAATAGGCATACATGCAGTTTTGCAGTGTTAATTTCTAATGGATGCAGGTCAGATGATCTGAAAGTCCAAATACTTTATGAATGCAGCCAGGTGTTTACAGTAGGTCTGAATTGCACGAGGTTAAGGCTAGGCTGAAAATCAGGCCCTTGAAATGTGGAATTTAACATGTGCTTAAGAAATTATGTTGCAGTGCAGCATTTGCAATATGGTGATATTAAAATAATATAATACTGTGCTGAGGTAAGGAAAAAAATCTTAAACTTCTAACAGCTGTTACAAACGTGTTAAAAAAAAAAAAAATTCTTAATAAGATCCTGTTGGGGACCAGCTAACTTGGTGCATTCTATTGGCATCACATATGTTACTTTAAGGTCTACAGGGGCTGGAAAAAAAAGGACTTGTTAACTTCAATGAGCATTTCAAAAAACAGTTGCTAAAGGCCTTTCACTATTTTCCATATGATGTTGTGTTCAGTAGTGAAGAATAACCTCCAATCTGTTTGTTCTTTAGAACTCTATTCTGGGAATGAGGATAGAAATCTAATCTAATGAATAGAGTTTACAACTGGTCCAGCCTGTGGCAAGTTAGAGAGCAAGTCTGTAGATACTGTAACGTTATTTTGGTTCAGATATGTGGCAGTCAAAACTACAAATCATGAATTTTATGAGCACAGTTTCAGAAGGTGCCTAAATTTTTATAAAGGGAATTTAAATGCTGTTTTTCCATTTGGAAATATTTAGGTAAAATTAAGAGACTTTTAAAATACTTTAAAACTCTGCAGATGCCATTAATTTTTAGAATGGTAGGAAACTTGAAGGGGGGAAACCGTGTAAATCCTCCAGTCTGTCACCTTGCTAATCCTGGATAATTCTGAAGGACAAGGTGCATATGCTCTTTACAAAGATACTTTCTTAAATTGCTTTGAAATACCCAACATATCTGCCCTCTTTATGGCTGATCTGGGGGAATTTGGATGGAAATTTTAGAGGCTTGACCTGGCAAATCACTAAGTATGTACACTCCTGCACATTGCTGAAATCTCTTCATTCAGTTAAAGCAAATGGGTGTTTGAAGTCCTTTCATCAGTTTTATAGGATTGAGTCCTTAATGTCAGAGGAATGCAGGATCTGGCTCCATATTCTTCTATTTTCATTTGACCCAGTATGCAAGGATTTAAACGGGACTTTGTTTAAAGAGTAGCAAACATGAAGTATTATTTTCTAGTACTAAGCTAATGGTTAATGTCTATTTTTGCTGTCTTGCCACCAATACTGTAAAAATGTATAATCAAAATAGCTTTAATTCTTGTAAAACTGAAATTGGTTTGTAAAACAATGTACAAATTGTGTTTCATAGACAGAAAAGCTTGTATTACT
Source organism: Strix uralensis (assembly GCF_047716275.1). Classification (NCBI taxonomy): domain Eukaryota; kingdom Metazoa; phylum Chordata; class Aves; order Strigiformes; family Strigidae; genus Strix; species Strix uralensis. Next base: position 113,361,609 of record NC_133975.1, on the reverse strand, counting down.
GAATGTAATATATGTGAAATGAATATATTATAGTCTATTTTTGCCATGGAAATAAATATTTGAAGCAACCATGTGTTTTTATTGTTCCATTATTAAAAGAAAAATCAAAGAACTTAGTTTTCATGTGTAGTCCTAGGTTGGGACTTTACCTTCTGTACACAAAGGTGCTATCTGTCTTCTAATGTGCTGCAAGTACTGTCCTGCATCTCAGGACAGATATAAAACTTGTGCTGTCACAGGTGTGTTGCGCCTGCTGCCCTACCAGTATTGTTTATAATGTTTCGCATTTCCTAAAGCTATTTTTAGTATTCAACACTCAATTTCTTTGTAACCTTTAAGTGGAGGAAGGATAAAAAGGTTTCAAAAGTTGAAAAACCCTTTCCAAAAGCATGTGAGAGGAAACAGTTGGTTGTATACTTAATTACCATTATTAGAGCTGCTACCAAGAACTAACACTGAAGTTTTTCTTCATTTTATAATTGACATTTAGTCAAAAGGGGAGGTGGTGCAAAAGGCTTGCTGTATAACACCTGGTGCAGTACAAGACCTCATAACATCATGATAAATGAATTGCATGCTGGATATTGCAATTTGACACCTGACAGTTGTGTTTCCCATGTCTTTGCTAAATGCCTAGTGTACTGCCCACTTAACTATATCTGAAACGACCAGGCTTTTAACTAAAATTTGTCTTCTAGGTATGCTCAATTTGATGGCATTAATCAATTTAAGGTAAGACAGTAACATGCCAGCTATTTATATACTTGTCTGATCAATTCACAACTCCTGAGGAATGGTCTGTGTGATGTTCAGTGTGGGCAAAATTCTCTTATTTGACATGGATTCAAAATCAGAAGAGGAAGATGTGACTTCTTGGGGTCCTAAGTGCATGGTAAAAACACCCAGCAGTTCTGATCAGACTGCTTTTAGACCAGAGGCAAAGGTCTCTTCAGAAACCTAAACTTCCCCTAAACCCAAATTGCTCTAAACTGTGGCTGTTCTTTTCCAACCACTGTAAAGTCCCCATTAGAGCTTTCTGGTGGGCAGAGCTGACTGATAGGGAAGCGGCTTGATTCTTGGATTTGGCACAGCCAGTCAGCAGCTTTCTTGGGCAGGAGCTCCAGGACTTCGGGTAGCTGGTGAGAGAGGTTCCTAGCCTAGTGCCTTGACTAGGGACTGAATGAGAGGAACTGAAGTACCTCTCATTCAGCTGTTAGGCTTGTTTCTCGTTCAGCTGTTAGGGTTGTTTAAATCTGGAATGACTGTGGATAGATGAAGGTTACATGAAACTCAGCAATGCTAGGTACCTAGTTGGAAGTTTTACATGTGACAGTTGCTCTGTTTAGGATCTGATGGGGTTTTTTTTACACCCATTTCTTTTCCCTGAAGGGTTAGTGACAGCATATAAATGTGTGTTCTCTCTCTCCACTATTTTTATGAGCATCCCCTGGAATGCTGGACTCTGCACGAAGACAGAAGCTGCCCAGTGCCACAGAAATGTTGCCAGTTTACCTCCTGCAGCCTGAGAACTACTTGTGGATGATCACACTTTGTGAGTATGATGGGAATGTCACTTATGCAGGTACTGACAGGAGAATGGTGTTGCAGGAGAGCTGGAGTTGTGAGGACTGGGTGATATGTGAATATTCATCAGCTCTGAACAAAGTTATTTCATATTGCTGTATATCCCATTGGCTCAGTCTGGCTCTTGGGCAAGTTGGACTTTCTGCCATCAACACTTGCGTTTGAGTGCTGGCCGTTCTGTGGCTCCAGTGGAACATAATGCTTAGGGAAATGGTGGTTCTGATACTTAAAAGCTAGTTCTGTTGTTATTATGATTGCTTTAAACAAACCTCATGAATTCAAAGAAAAAACAAGTGTAAGTAGGATAGGGGTGAGCCTGGGACTATTTTACCACAAAATTTCTTTGTCTTTCAGAAGTGCCCAGGGTTAAAGACATGTTGTAACATTTGGCTTCATGACATTCTTTGGGAGCTTTTCTGAAGCAAGGACTTCAGGGCACATGCGTGTTCTTGGGCTCTCTACTTGCAAAATGGCACAACATAGATGTGGGGGCTAGAAAGGGTAGTTTAGAAGAATTCTGTCCCGTTTCTGATCAATCACCACATTTCCCAGTCTGATCTATCTGCATGACCGTCTTTCAGATGGACACCTAAGTTTTAACCAAACATCTGCTATCCCCAACATTCCAAACCAGTATTACTTGCTGCTCTGCTTATTCTATGGATTTAAAATATCTGCTGTAATAAACAAAACAACTGGAAAAGACTTGGAGGGCTTGTAGATCAGGTTCAGATTATTATTATTATTATTAGCCATTTCTAAAATGACAATCATGTGCCTTATGTAAATTTAGAAGGACATCAAATCCTTCCACGAACAGACCCCAAATTATCATACCCAGAGTCGAGTGAAGAATTTTCACTGGTGTTAAGTACGCATGAAGAAAGCCCCTGTCAAGCCTGGCTAATACTGATAATCAGTGATTTGAAGGAACCGCATACTTTGTGTGTGCGTGTGTGCATCTGATTTCTTCTGTCTGCGTGCTGTGCTATTCACAACTGATTGAAGCTGAAAATGTCTTTCAATTGACAAAATCTTTAGCAAAAGACTTCAGGAGATTAGAAGTTAGTTTGTTTTTAGCTTGATAATATGGAATATATTTTAGCAGATTTATCAGGGTTTATTGAGTTTTCTGCACCACAGCAGTATAGACATAAATTCATTTGTTCTGAAGTGACTGTCTCTGAGCCTCCAGAAATAGCAAGTGGTCACTCTGTATTTCAAAAATTCGAGTTGTCTCCTGAAAACCAGAAATTGTAGGTCTCCATCACTTAAAATTCCATCAGTCACCAAATATTTACTTCTCTCCCTGAATTAGGAGAAGTAATTTAATTTGAAACTATAAATCTTAGTGTATTGTGCTGACTCAGTTTTCCTCTTTAAGCCATCCTTTCACTGACACAATAATATGTGACATTATTTTTATTTCCTGATTCTTGTGGTCCTGAAAGCTATCTTGCAGAGGTAGGCCAGCTATGATAATCTGTAAATCTGATTAGACTTTCTTTGGGGATGACTTTGGCATGAAAAAGAGAAGTATATCGACAAGAATCAAGTCTATGAAAACTTGGGTTTGATTGGGTTCCTGACAGCAGCTCCAGAAGGATTAAGGAGAAAATCACACAACACAGTGGCTCAGGCAGTCTGAGACAACTGGCTTGCTGATCCCACTTGGTATGGTGAAATATCCCCCTGGGATGCTGGGCCCAAGGACATGTTCCTTCCAGGGTGCTGGCAGGTGATTCTTTTCCTCTGTCCTGCTGGATGGCTCTTTCAGCCTTACCTGAAAATGATCACTACCACCTTTTGTAGATGCACTGTGACTCTTGCAAGAGTGCATGGGTTCCTGTAGCAATTCCCTGTCCGGATGAGGACATCTGTTTTCTCCTTCATAAGGAGAGGGAAAATGCTGCATTATGTGAGTAGTCAGGATCAAAATGTAATTAGGAAAGAAGAGGAAATGGCAATTGTTCACCAAAAATAGAAACACACGTAGATGATTCATGAAGGAGTTGTCTTCTTTCCAAGTTCCTCTTAGGTTTTAAAGGGCGGAAGGAGCTGTTCCACAGCTACCTCAATCAGAAGAGTGATAGGAATTCAAACGACAGGTATTAAATGCAGTAGCTTTGATGCACTGTGAAAAAAACCATCTACCTAAGATAAGGAGCAATCCTGAGTGTATGCACTCCCTGCAGTAAGAACAAAATTTATCCTTAGTGCCATGGTGTTAGGAGGGCTGCCAAGGTGAGTTTAGCACTTTCAGTGCATTTATGCCATGAAGCTGGAAATAAAATGCTCCATTTGAGCCTGTTTTCAGGACAAAAGGTCACCCTTATCCCTCTGCACAATGCTGGTCTTTAAATAATGACAAATAAGCAGAACTGAGGCTAATTTACATTCTCTGTTGAAAGAAACTGGAAATACTGCACTAATACTACAGGCTGAATTGTCCTGATACCTGTGAAGCTAACTTTGGCCATGAGCTGGCCTGTCCCACTGCTCACCTGCCCCATAGCTTTGATACTGGAGCCTGCATCATGGGCGTTTTGTGGCAGGGATGTGCTCTCACCTATTAAATGCTTCTTCGGGTAAAGGGATGGACAACAAGGAGTTGGTTGTGGAGATATGCCCAAGAACCCTTTGGGGAGATCTGATTCCACCATGAAGTGAACTGAGCAGAGGCTCTAAGAAGCTCAGATATTGAGCAACAGCCATGGAGAAGACACACGCTATGGAGAGCTACAGCGAGGGCCATTGGCAGACCTATGTTTAAGCTGAAAGCCCCTGTGTAAGGCTTAAGACTCTCAAGGTGGGAGGGGAGGACCCATCATGCAAGGTTGTTTCTGAGGAAGAGGAAACTGAGATGAGAGCTCGAGGAGCTCTTCTATCTTTCTCTTAGAATCGACTGTTATCTGAGATGGTTGTGCTCAGTGTTTGGGAAGCCTCATAGCCAGCTCCCAAACCTACGCTATCTGTATCACATCTCTGGTCTTGCTTATGTGAAACGTTGGGTAAAAACAGGGTGCCAAATGCCTCCGAGCTGAATTTCTGGTTGGAGAGGCTACCCTTCCCTCTGAGGTCCTGCAGGGAATTCTCAGGCTGACAGGAAAGCTTATGGCCTTTGACATGTTGCTTCACTTCTTATTTGGCATGTGAGCATGCTTATGAGAGAAACAGATAGCTGGGAAGAGCTGGGGTCACCTCATAGTTCTGTTACTCATCTTCTGCAATCCGGCTCTGGCTGCAGTGAGGTGTAAGGTATGCTGCAGCCCTAACGCAGATACTGTAAGGGGAGTCCTACAGGCTTGCTGAATTCTTGGGATAACTGCAGAGAGCTCTGCACCTCGTGCTACAGATCACGCTGCCTGTCCTCTGTGAGAATGGGACGGCATAACTCTGTGGCCTGCCAGGCTGAGGCTGTGTTCGAGTTTCTCTCTCAAGTTTCATATGCCTCTCTACTCCATTTATGTAGCCTTTGATTGCCCTTCTCAAGGTCTAATTTCATTCCCCTGGTGTGGTAGGGCTGGAAGGATTGCAGGGGAGACTGTGAGTGTTGAAGCCTGTGATCTAGAGGAGTAGCAAAGGCACAGCAGCAGCCTGTGCTCAGTGAGGATGGGTGTTCGGCGCCTCTGGCATTCCTCCAGCCTGAAATGTGGCACTGGGTTGAGAGCCCACACCTTTTGCAGGGCAGTCTCACAGTTTAAAAGGTGAATGCAAATGTAACTTTTATGTGTTGTCACCTGGGTGTCAGGCACACCTCCTGCCCTTTGCTGTTGCTGGAATTAGCTTAGTGGGTGAACTGAAAGGATCAGTCCCTTTAGGAGGCCTGAAGAGAGAGCCCAGCAGCTCTGGAGGTTTTCTGCAGAGAACAGAAAGTCCCATGCATACTTAATTTTGGTTCCCTTCACTTGAATTAACTCATTGCTACTTGTGAACTGCCTGACAATCATGGGAGTCCTCCTAGGTTTTCTTTAAGGTGGTTGAGATGGAGATGAGCTATGGGTGCTCTACAGCTCAACTGATGATTTGTTATGCCAGTGATAACTGCTGATTCTTCTTTCCCTTCCCAGCGATGCTTTATCCCTGTGACATGCTCAGTTTCCGCTGGCTCACGACCCGCTATGGGCTTTGAAACTGGATCCCTTGACTGGTTGTGACCCATGCTGGTGCAATGGCTGCTGCAGCAGATTAATTTGCCACTCACCTGTTTGTGTATCACTTGCTTCGATACTTGGAATAGAAACTGAAGATGGTTGTTTCTGAATGAAGCAGATTTCACTATTCATAAAGGAAACAGGAAGATTGGACTGCTTATGAATATCTGGTTTGGTTGTTTTGGAGAGTGAGAAATTGTTTTATTAAAATCACTGGTTGCTGTTCTGTCCCTCGTAATCTGTGTACATACCAGGTGCTAGCTCTGGAGAACATCAGGTGACGTGCCAGAGAAAAGGTTTGATGGCTCTAGAGATATCACGCAGCTGCAGTGCCCTGCACTTGCTCATCAGCATATGCTCCTGCCTTGGGTAGTGAAAGACTAAAGTGGGATGCTGGAGTTTCCTATAGCTCCCCGAAGTACACCCTGAATTGCAATTTTGTGTTTTTTTTCCCTATTTCATTAATTTTGAGGTCTCAAATACTCAAATGCAAATGCTACAATACAGAAGTGGAAAAATATGTTTGAAGACCAATGTTAACAAGTTGCATCTAAATTTCTACTCTGCACCTGTTTTACCTGATAATATGCGTCACCATTTTTTAAAAGATTAAATAAATAACAATTTCCCTCTCCCCTTTCCTTTTTTCCTACATTCCCTTTAACATTAATTTTCCATTGCTATTTCTTCTTCCCCCAGGCTTGGCCTGGAACTGCTTTCACTGGTTCTCAGGCAGAGGCGCAGTAGCAGTGCACTGAAGGGTGTTACTTGGATGTCTTGTTGGTTAGAAGCTGTGCTGTCACTGCATTGAAACAGCCTGCATTAGGCACTACAAATGAAACTCCCAGACCTAAATTTTTTTTATGCTGATGCTCCAGTACTCTTGTTCATACTCCTTGCACAAATCATTGCTGAGAAAAAAATAGGTGTTTTTTTGCCACTGCCCAATGGAGCCATGTGTACTTGAATTATGAAATGTTGCCAGTTGAGCTGCATCGTTCTACAACTACTGCTGCATAGCTATAAACAATGTAAAAATGTACAGAAATGCAGAGAAACGGGACCCTGGAGTCATTCTGCAGCTAAGCGTAAATGAAAAATATGTAAGTGTCTTAAACATGGGGTTGATCAGGGATAAAATGATAGCTTGGGTTTTGCTTGCAGGTTTTTGTGTTCTGGTTAACCCTAAGACATCTAAGCACTTTTTTTCTTTCGTCACATTAATCTTTACTTCAAATGACCAGAAGCCCCACTTTGCTTTGTAAATAAACAGAATCCTACCTTTGAAAACAAGAGCAATGATGACAAAACTGTAGGCCTTACAGATAAGAGACTGGTTTTTTGCAGAGCAAAGTAACAATAGCAGGCTTTTGTCCATTTGAAGTAAAAATTGATGTTGTTATGCATGTGCTCATTGACCACATAAATCTGGGCAGAAGTAAGTCTTTACGTTGCAGATCACAGCTGCTGACTGCTCCTATGTTTCCTTCTGAAGCATTCAGATTTGTAATGGTGTTGTGACTACCTTGTTCTGCTATTGCTTGTGCCAAGACCTGAGTATAACACCAAGTAGAAGGTGATGAGACCAAAAAAACCCCAACCCTCAGAAAAAAATCAAAGCTTGCACTGTTGATAAATCTTATCAGTGATGTGGGTCAGGCTTGCTTGCATATCAAGTTGATTAAACAACTTATGTTTGAAGCACCATCTTAAAGTAAATGTGAATAAAAGGGAGAACGTTTTAAGCCCTGGATAGACTGAATTTGCTTTTGGGTCTGTAGATAAACTAATTGATTTTATGTAGATAGCATTTATCTAGAATGTTTTTTTTCCCCCGCTATCTGGTGGGAGTTGCTGTACAATGAGAAACCAGTTCCTTGGACTGGGCCAGCTCCTAGGATACTGGAATGCGCAATCTTGTGGTTCTTTACCAGAAATTTCACTCTGCATCCAAGAAATGTTACAGTTGTGATTTAGGCAGACAGATGCTTTCTTTGTGAAAGGTCTGTTTTAATGTATTTATTTACTCTTTTAAGTTCCATCTACCCAGAAAAAAGGTTATTGATGTTCAGACAGCTCATCAACAGGAAATATGGTCAAGGAACTGTTTTTGCTTATTTTCATGTTACTCGTACTACAGGAAATGAATGTGTCATCATTTGCACCTTTCTGTGAGGTGATGTCATGACCACTTTCATTGCTGTCGTGTTTAGTTTTTTTTATTTGTGGAATTTAAAGGTGAAATTCTTATTAGAATTAGTCAGACTCAGATTGACCACAAGTCAAAGTCTGCTGAGTGATCTTTTTTATGACATGCAAGTTACACAGTGTAGTGATAGGTAGGGAAAAAAACCCCGTAAATTCCATTATTGACCAAGATTGGAGAACTCAGACCAGAGGGCCCCAAGAGTGGGTGAAGTCCTGGCTGAGGAGCAAGGGCTTTATATTTGGATATGTCTAACCACGCTCTTTAGTTTTCTAACCAGTCCCTCTGGGTTAAAATTGTTCATACAATAGAAACAATAGTTCCCTAGGTGCATCCTGTCCTTCAGCTCTGTGGGGTAAGGAATAGAGAGGGAGTTTCCTTGGGGATGGGAGAAGGGCTTTGATCACTTGTGATTGAGGACAAACCATCCCTGTGCTGTACTGAATTGGGCCTGTGGGTGTGTCTTTTCAACAACACAAGCTCTGATGGAGGGATGTAAAATGCTCTACATTATCTTACCTACTTTTCAGTGAGCCAGAGCACTCAAGCTGTGGGCCAGATTTACAAGACAGCCAGCTGAGCATGGCAGATGAAAGGCTGGTGCCCAGCTGTGCAGCCGCATGTGTACACAGCTAAAATAAACCCTAGTCTGCTGTAATTGTCAAAAAGTGTAATTTATTATTGTCGTCAAAGCAGCCAAGAAAGTGCCTTTTGCCTTTTTGGGAATTATGTTCTGCACTGCAATGCTGATGACTGTGTCAGAAATGTTGCTTTTGTTTGATTGTCTTTCTCTAGAGCTTTTTGGAGATTTTCTTTTTTTCCCCCAGAAAAAGTGTATGCTTTACAAGTGAAGCAGTGGTCTGTGTTTGTTGGAGCTACTTATGGCTCCAATCAGTCATCTAGCTTACAGAATCAGTAGTCTTTGGTAGACACTCATGAGCCACAGGGGAGGCAGGTGGTAGGAGTTGTATGTCTGAACTGTAACCACTTGGGTTTGTCCTTGGAGGAAGCAGATTTAGACCAACCCTAAGAGGTATGTGGGGACAGGCTTTATCCAGTTCCTAAGGCTTCTTACAGTTCCTCACCTTCAGCAATATAGTATAACTTCCTGGCACTTCCTCAGACTCTGTTGAGCTCATTCTGCAGTAACGTGAATGCCAGGTAATAGCGGCACTCTGATTAGACAAAGAAATTTGGGCTGATTTTGTGCAATGCATGCGCTAACTTCAATTTAATCATAAAATAGACCACTTTTTCTCCATTTGCTGTACAAGGTGCTTGATGTGTCTTCTACTTAGTCCTAGTCATCAATCAGTACCCAACTCAATCTTTTTTTCAAAACCAAACCTCAATGCAGAATGCTATGCTAAGGTTGTCATTAATGCAAAAAATTAAGCCATGTATTTCAGTGAGTGTTGAGCAGTTTGAAAATTGTTGCAGTCTTCACTTTCCAGAAATATCAGCTGAATCATGGACAACTAGGATTAAACAGCTCAAGAGCTGCATATAAAACAAACAAACAAAAGAGCTGCGTATTAAACAGCTCAAGAGCTGCCATATGCAGTAGCTAGAGATAACTATCCTTTTCAGGCCAGAAAGCTGACAGGAGGTTAGGCAAAGACTGAGAGCAGCTCATACTGCAAAATGGCTCTTTATACCTGTTGGTACAAAGAATAAGACAATTGAGTTCATGGTTGAGAGCTGAAGAAGAAATGATCATTTATCATCAGAAGAAATTCTTATGTTCAGAAAGTTGCCTGTCCACTCTCACTCCTTATTACAGCCTAGGTAATGCAAGGAAAAGGTATGTTTCTTATGTTCTACAGTTACTGTAAAAGGAAAGAGTTGATTATAAAACTTTGTGCCTCAGTGAAATTTAACATCAAAAAATGCCCTCTTCCAGGATGGGCAAACAGTTCCATCTCTGCTCTGCAGGTATGTAGCAATCCATGTTTTCATGTGGATAAGTTGAATTCTTGCAGACTACAAAATTTTGGATCTCTATAGCAGGACCACAACTGCACTAGCAATGAATTAATTTATTATAAAGAAAAAAACAATAAATATTTCATAACTATTACAGCTTTCTAAAAATATACATCTGCTTTTAATATTCTCAAAAATTAGTTCTGAGTTATACAATTATAGACAAAATATACAAAGTTTTTGATAACTGACACTTTACCCTTTAGAGTCTACATTAATACAGCGATTAATTAATGCCCAATTAACAATATCCTGCTAGAGATTTTTGCAGTATTTAAACAGAAATAAACTGAAAATAAAACAAATAATTTACTACTATTTAACAAATGGCCATTCTCCACAGAACTAGCTCTATCCCTATTTTAACAGCTAAGTTTTGGCTACTATTATGAAGAGTCATGTGAGATATGAAGGGCCTCTGCAAAGCTTTCCTCAAGATCATCAAGTTCCTTGTTGGCTTCCAAAACACTGTCACAAGCAATCAAGTTTAAAGTTGCCTCACATGAGGGTGAAGTGTCTGGGTCTTCTTCAGATTTCACACAAGAATCAGACCCTGGCCTAGCATTCATCATTTCAGTGACATCTGAAAAGTCATCCTTGCTCTGTGTCTCCTTTGAATCTCTGCATACTGGTGATTCACATTTGTTTGGTTCCTTTAATAAGTCCATGGTCCCAAAGAATTCTTCACTTTTTGTAGCTTTTCTTTGCCTCTGACTTTTACTGGTAAACTTATGCTCTTCCATCATATCAAACTCTTGCAAATCGAGTGAGTCAGAGGCTTCCCAGCCCGCATGGATTTGCTCCGCACTGCTGCCCGAGCTGCAGCCGAGGTCTGCTTTCAGTACATCCAAGAAGTGACGCATTTTGCTCTAGGGGGTGAAGGAAGAAAGGGGTGACACTTCTCCAGCCCCGTGGCACCTATCTGCCCAGAACCCAGGGCTTAGTCCTGACATAAGGAAAGGGAGGCTGCTTGTAATCAAGTGACTAAATTATACAGCAAGGGTAACCAAACTGAGTTGACTATCGTCCCTTTTTTGTGACTGTGCCATGACTCCTGATCTACCATGATTCATGACTCTGTAAATCTCATTTATGGAGAGAGATGCTCCCTACGGAGCATCCCGGTTACCTTTACCTGCAAGTATACCAGTGCATTTCCACTGTACTTTGGAAACATTGCTGAAGGCATATGCAGAGAGGGAGAATATTATAGAGGCAGCACCTACCTCATCCAAACGGTTCTTATTTTCTTGTATGTGACACTCAAACAGTTGTTCCAGAACTCTACAAATGAACAATTAAATGAATTCACAGGGAGAAAACCAACTTTTAACATATCTACATAAATTAAGTACTTTGGCTTTTCATTTTCATTTCTTGGCTGGATGGGACCACTAAAATTTCTGCCTGGTGGAAAAGGCCCTGGGAGTGCTGGTCGACCGCTGGCTGAATAGGAGCCAGCAGTGTGCCCAGATGGCCAAGAAGGCCAATAGCATCCTGGCTTGTATCAGGAATAGCGTGGCCAGCAGGACGAGGGAAGTGATAATTCCCCTGTACTTGGCACTGGTGAGGCTGCACCTCAAATACTGTCTTCAGTTTTGGGCCCCTCACTACAAGACAGACATTGAGGTGCTGGAGTGCGTCCAGAGAAGGGCAGTGAAGCTGGTGAAGGATCTAGAGCACAAGTCTTGTGAGGAGCAGCTGAGAGAACTGGGGTTGTTTAGCCTGGAGAAAAGGAGGCTCTCTACAACTACCTGAAAGGAGGTTGTAGGGAGGTGGGTATCCGTCTCTTCTCCCAGGTAACAAGTGATAGGACAAGAGGAAATGGCCTTAAGTTGCATCAGGGGAGGTTTAGACTAGATATTAGGAAAAATTCCTCAACGGAGAAGGGGTTGTCAAGCATTGGAACAGGCTGCCCAGGGAAGTGGTTGAGTCACCATTCCCAGAGGTATTTAAAAATCATATAGATGTGGTGCTTAGGGACATGGTTTAGTGGTGGACTTGATAGTGCTACGTTAATGGTTGGACTCGATGATCTTAAAGGTCTTTTCCAACCTAAATGATTCTGTGATCCTAAGATTGTTTCAATTATGCTTTGTCACAAAGAGGGCTACCCCAAGTCAGTATCCCCCTGGACACGTGCTCAGCAAGCAGAGCCAGCTTTGGGCAGCAGATGATAACCATGAGGTGATTGGTAGCACAACTCCAGGTGTGTTTTGCCTGTTGAGTCTATGTGGTGGGAGAAACCAACAATCCAGTGGTGGTTCTACTGACATGCTGAAGTATCCAAAATCTCTTAGGTGCACCATAGTGGCTGATATGCACAAGTGTAAATAAAGTGAAGGAATAAAATCCAGCTTCAGAAAAAAATCCACAGATGTTCTCAGTCATGAGAACTCTCTTCCATTCTTAAGCAGGATGAGAAAAAATTTCAGCACAGAGGAAGTGTTCTGTGACAACTAAGGTACACAGTCACTGGAATAGATTTCCAGAAAGTTGAGTAAATTTAATCTAGCTTACATGAGAAATTATTAAAAAAAGAAAAAAAAACTTAGTACAAGAAGGGTTTTGAGAGAAGACAACATTATTGGTTCTTTTTTACAGAGGGAGACTGCTCTTGAAATTTCTCAAAGATTAATTTTTTGATTTAGTGTGTTTAACATTTTCACTGATAGCCTTGACATGAAAAAAAAATGAGTGCACAGAACAGAAAAACAGCTGGAACATTATCAACCAAGGGGAAGATCAGAATATTATGCTGAAATTAGACTGCCTTGAAAATGGAATTACAAAAATGGGTAAAAATTCTGTATCAGAAATACTGCAGGGGTTTTTTTTTTACTATAAACTGAGAGTTCTTTATCAGAAAGAACTGGTATGGAAAAGAATTTGGGAGTACTACTCAAATACATTAATTGTATCATAACTCAGTGTTTAATTATTGAAAAAATCTGATTTAGCAACTGGTGAACCCTTATCTGAAACAGTATGTAATCCTGACAACTCATGTTGAAGATAGAAATCATAACTGGAGCAGGAACAAGGACAGAAGAGAGATGGAGGATCTACTGTGTGAAAGATTAGTAACTTGGTTTATTTAGCAAAACAGCTGTTGCAGAGTAAAATTATTTCTTCTCAGCATTACTCCACCTAGGGTTCCAGGTCAGTTTCTAACAGAGACTTTACCTCATGGTATAGCAGCAGATCAAAGTAGATGACTCACAGGTCTTTCCTAGTTCCCCTTTCTTACATAAAGCAAAAAAGAAAAGGAAACAAAACAAAAGCAACAGGTAACTGTGTATCTAGATACTCCTAAAGGCAAAGAAATGATTGCTAAACACTACTTCCCTTTCTTACAGAGTCCATGTGTTTCTGACACAGCATTACAAATTTCAAAACAATCCTAACCTACCTGTTAGAAAACAGCCCGAGGCTAAGAATTTCATTTGTTACATCTTCAATGAAAGCTAAATATAAAATCTCTTCTTCTCTGCAGGTAGAACAGAAAATATTTTAAAATAGAGACACCTATTACACAGTGCAGTAGGTCCAATCACCTTAATGGCATTTCCCATAAAGAAGATTGTACAGTTCTTGACACCAGCTGCTATTTTTCAAAAATGTAATTCTATCAGGACAAAGTAAGCCTTTCATTCAATTTGAATAATAATAAAAAAACCTGTGTAAAGTATCAGACTGTTAAAAAGGTCACTATGGTGCTTTGTGTCTATGCTAACTTTCTGTTGTGGTATAAATTAGCAGAGATATTCTGAGTGGGGAATCAGCAAATCTTGGAAAGCATTCAGAACCTGCTTTGCACTCAAGAAGAAAGGGGTGCTAACTGGGAAGAAAGTGTAAATTTTCAGTTTGACGCTCTGAGTAAAGGCTTCCAAAGTTGCTTCTGGAGAATCTGACTACAGCTGAAAATTGCTAGTCCTCAATGGAAGCTCAGAAAAATCTAAGTGCTTATTTGACAGCCTCCATTTCTTTCAAACAACAACTCTTTGATGTACAAAATCCCTGTTAGTGTGAGATGTGGCTTTCATCTCTTTGGTCAAATTTATATCTTCTTGATACCAGTTGCTCTAAATGGGAGACTCTCCCAGTTTGGAGTTCCATTTGGAAAAAAAGAAAGAAAACCCCAGAAGAAAATATTTCAGTGCTGTTTCTCTTGCATAGCATCTTTCTAAATATCCCAAAGTATCCCGTCAAGCTCTATCAAACCATCCTTCAGTCTTAATAAACAGAAAATAAAAAATGGGATACATCTTGCATGACTTTCATTATGTAAAATTTTTCATCCAGCCTGAAGATTGTAATTTTGGTTTCCTCTATAGTCAAGAAAGATATCTATAGCTGATCTTTGATACCTATATTACATCCTTAAAGTTAGCCAAGAACAAGCCTGTCCTAAAGCACAGAGAATTAAATGGCTTTCTCAAGGTCACCCAGTTCAGTGTTTCTGAATATAACGCAAACCTCTTCCAATTCTCATCAAATTTCAGAGCAGGTATGTGGTAAGAATGCCCTTCAACTTGATATTTTATTTTGCCAACATTTGCTTCAGAGATTACAGACAAAAAAAAAAAAAGAAATATTTGAAGTATAGCCACTAGACAAGAAGAGAAGTCTATCTTTCTTCCAAAGTTATAATGAATTTTCTTCACATTTAGATTCACCTGGAAATTTTTAAGTATTATACAACAATTCATAGTCACGTCAATTCTACTATAAATTGTGAACAAGTTTATTCTGAGTCCTCGTTTACTGTTTCAAGTTCATCAGTTTTGAGGAAGAGTTTCTAGTTTAACGTTGCAAACTTACAGAAAAATGGTTTAAGCATACTTACTCAGCCTTGATAGTCCTCCTTGCTGAAGACTGATGAGAATACGTTGATGTGTCTCTAATCAGAAAATCAGAGGGTAAGAAGGAGAGCAACATACTAAAACCCCTTTTTACTACCTTGCATCTCATTTTCTTCTGGGGCCATGCTGTACCATTATCCCACTTCCTCTTGGAAAAAACCCATCAGAACACCCCCAAACCCTGCTCCAATAGCAAAATCCACTGTTTACATTGAAGCCTGAAAGACTATGGTTCAAGAGTATTGTAACACCTAACTAGATGCACTACTCTAATTCCTCAAAGGATCTCAGATGCTATACAGACCTCCACTATCCATAAAGAGTGCTTTTTTTTTCCCTCAGGTAAAAATGCCTTTGTATGAAAAGGCCAGAGAGCAAATCAGCAAGTCATGCATGATACTTAGGTCAGCAATGAGGAGAATCAGCTGGGAGCCCTTGGGTTCTGGCCTGATTTCCAACACTGTTATTGTATTGTAGACAATATTCTAAATCTCAGTGTTACATTTTCAGAAGAAGATGTGGGAAATGCCTCTGGTCTGCAATCCTTGCAGATCAGAGATTCAAAAGTCTGGATGCCTGGAGACCTTTTTTCCTTAAAGAAAATATCAATTGGAATACCAATCCAGTATTTAGTTGTAGTACTGTATAAGAAATACATAGTCTGTAAGCTCAGGTGTATGCTTGGATGTACAGAACTAACAGTTGTATTAATGCGTCATCATTCTTAATCCTGACAAAAATACTCACATATTTCAGAGCTCTCTTTCTTAATTGGTTTCCTAGTAGAACTTTATCATAAGAAAGTAATGAATTTTGAAGTTGGGAAAGGCCATTGATGTAAAAAACCCAACCAAACAAAAGTCCTGTGAGGAGACTTATAAAGAGAAATGGTAGTGAAGGCTTATGGCCTAAGAAGCAGCTGTACAGAAAGCAGAAAGGAATGCTTCAAATACTCCTTTCTGCTGTAAATCAGGCACCTTAGGAAGGAGTATGGAAAAGCAGCTATTCCTCTCTCAGGCTCCGCCACAGTATATCTTCTATCTTCAGCCTACAACACACAGAGAAAATCTTTACTATCAGTGCAAATACAGAGCAAATTTTACCATTAAAATGCACTTCATAACTATCTGTGATTAAGCAGCCCTACAAATTTTATGTATTTTCTCAGAACATTTGGGTAAAGTGAGACATATGGCAGTAAAGGGTAATCAGCTTTGAGATCCAAAATTTTAGTCAGGGGCAACATGAAATGTGAAACATTTCTCCCCTGCCACGTATGTCAAAGATGAATTCTCTAAAAGCTAGAGGGGATCAATGTCACCAACAGGAGTAAAATTTGGTATGCAAAACCAGGAACCAGCACTCTAAATCACATCTCTTGAGCTGCTTGCACAAAACTGACGGAAGGTGAAGTTTCTAACTACCTGCATTTTAAATGATAATAATCTGAAAGTGCCACTGTAAAGCTACATGACTTACTGTTGTCACTTTTACAACAGCCAATGAATAAGTGAGATAAGACAGTCTGAAAATTAAATCAGAAGTTCTTCATGGAACTAGAGTGAAACCTTCAGAATAACCATTTAACCTTTTCTTAACAAGGTCAGCTGCAGATTAATTCAGGTGGTCTCTCCTCTATTTTCAGTAAAGCTATAAATATATATTCTTTCTCATCCCTCTTCTCCAATGAGTAAAGCATAATTATTTGCCCTATTAAGCTAGAGACATGACAAGTCTGACCCTGTAGCCTTAATTCAGGAAGAAAGTCCACAGTTATTCAAGTACTTATGTTTGACAGGGCAGGCTGTTTAAGGACTTGTCTGTATAGTGGCTACAAGATAAAGCACAAAGTAAGAACCTAACTTCTGATCAAACTCTTCCATCCAAATATTAGTACAAATTAAGACAAAATAACTTCAGATTTGAAGTCTTAAGAAATATTTCAGGTCTTTTTCCTGCTTCCCTCTGCCTCCCAAAGATGCTGGTATTCCATTTCATCTTTAAAATGTAATAATCTTAAACCACCACCCACAAAGGCAATTTCTGAAAGATCAAATAATCAAAAAATTAAGTTCAACTGTCACAAACACCTAGCATTTGAAATCAAAATGATGGATGCAAACATTTCTGTGACTATGACAAAAAAATACTAGGAGCTGGTAGAATTTGAAGTGGTGTGATTTTTCATTAAAGCATTCCAGATACATTCAGCAAGACAGAAAGCAAACAGTATCAAGGAAAACTTCACCACCCGCTGGTTTGGGTGCTTCCTCATAGAGGAAGGGATTCCTTAGTTCCAGTTGTTCTATTGAGGTCTTTTTGGAATATGTTGTCCAATGCAAAAATGAAGAAAAAAAAAAATCCTTGCAAAAAAGGTACCTTCTTCTGCTGAAAAATCATGTACCAATTATCTATGTCCTTAACAAATATTTACATGATAGTGCACTTGTAAAAACTGTTGAAGGAAGAAAAAATTAAAATTTTCTAATATCCTAAGATCTCTTCACATGCCTCAATATTTTTTCTTATTGTTTCCACTCATTCTTCTGAAACTCTCTCTCCTCTACCGAAGTAATTAATCTTATGACAGTGAAGAAAATGAAACTTAAATCAGTTGTATACTGCTGTGGCAGAGACGAAGTATATATCCAAAATTATGGTGAAGGGTGTAGTAAGAGTACCCAAATGACTGATAGATGTATTACCTTCAATGTGATCTTCTGCTGTTCAGTCACATCTTTTCTCTCAGACACTTTGTCTGCAGATGGAAAGCTACAAAATTTAGAGATGTATTAGATTTCCAAGAAGTCTACCTTCAAAATATGCAGGATGAGGATACCAGTGCCACAGTGAAAACTTCCCATCAATCTGAACAGGACCTAGTACTAAGATGTCTCTGACAGTTTAGAAAATTTCTGCCAAACTTCCACTCACATAGTAAAACTAAGTTATAGTTCATTTTGAAGGATCACAACAGTCATACATAGGTGATCCAAAATAATTGTTCAGAATTGAGAATGGAGATGATCCTACATATTAAAAGTGCATGAGGAAAACACGTGACCCACATCCAGAAAATCAACAGTTGCAATATGGAGCTGAAACTATCATAATTCCAGCCTTATGAAATTCCTACTTCGTTCTAGGACAGGGAAAAAAAAAAAAAAAAAAAAATAAAAAGGAGAGTTAGACATGCAGGCACTGAGGACACAAAAGAGAAAAAGTTTCTCTATGAGGTAGTATCAGTAAGAACAAAGCTAAATCAAAACTGTTTAAGGAGGAGTTCAATGCAAGAGAAGGACATTAATTTTGTATAAAATATTTCATATAGCATACATCTGAAGGCTTTTAAATTAAAATAATAAGAAGACAAGTGCTGCATTCAAGACTTCTTAAAAAAAAAAAAAGGGGATCGACTATAGGGGCAACAGTGGGGAACTACTTGCATCTTATAGTGGTTAATTCTTTAGAAGACAGAAAGCACAACTATACACCAGAGAGAGCAAAGAAAAGATAGAGAGAATGACTACCCCCAGCAGAGGTGAGATCCCACAGTCTGGATTTAGTGGCAGTTTGTATCCAATTTGTATAGATGAAACCAGTTGCTCCCAAGAGAAGACAACAAAATATGCCAGTGAAAAAATGAAAATCCCATTCTCTTCTAGCTTTTACTAAGGCATAGACAGAATTATTCCACAATAATTATTCTGGTTTTATACAAAAGTAAATGAGAGCAAAACATGTTGCTTTTATGAAGATACTGCTATAATAACATCTAAATTCCATAGGTTCAAAATAAAGTTTTAATCTCTGTACCTGATCACATCAGTCTGCGTTTGAGCTTCCACATGCTGCTTGCAGTG
This sequence comes from Strix uralensis, assembly GCF_047716275.1. Taxonomy (NCBI): domain Eukaryota; kingdom Metazoa; phylum Chordata; class Aves; order Strigiformes; family Strigidae; genus Strix; species Strix uralensis. The sequence goes on along the minus strand of NC_133975.1, from coordinate 113,342,951 downwards.
ATTTTTCCTTTTCCTTCGAGCAGGAGTGTAATACCTGTACTCTGACAGGAAAGATTTAGCATCTGATATTAAGGTGCGTGGAGTAAAAGGTTTTCGTCTATCAGTAAAGAATTCAGAGTGCGTGTTTAGAAGATCCCCACTGCATACTTTGGAGTTGCTCCCTTGACACCTCTGGGAGTGACTAATGCTCACAAAACTCTCAGTGGAGCAACTGCAGGAAAGTCCAGAGCGTTTTCTTGGTGTACTTGATGCACTGACACTTGAGTTTGAGTTAGATGCGTTCCGAGAATTTTTTCTGGCATATTTTACTGGACTGGCACAACCTAAGCCATGCTTGCCATAAGGAGACAGCGCTCTTGATAGGTACGGTGCCTGTCGAGCACAGGTGGAGAGACTCTCTTTGTCTTCTGCCTCCAAGAAACTCTAGAAAAAATTAAAACAAGATTTGATTGCTTTGCAAGTTAGCAGCTTTGCTCAAGTTGGTACTCCCAGCTATTATTGTTACCAACTTGGAGGTATCTTCTATGTAAAAACTTTCAATTTTTGTAAAATCAAACTGGTTTCAGAGTAGTCCCAATGCTAACAGATTTTAAAACCTAGTCATTGGAAATAAGAGATAGTAAGAAAATGGTTTGCTTCAGTAATAATATACTGGTGCTTTGTTACAGAATGTTGATGGCTACATCAAACCAAGAGTTTTAATCATTTTAGTCGAAAGGCTCAATACATTTTTAAGAGTCAAGGAATCATTGCATTGAGGCAAATTATTTTATCTGGGTATGCTCTGTTCGTACCATCTGGGCAAGGTAAGGTAGACATTGTCCATAATTATCTTACTGACTAGTTCATAATATGTATTCTCTTCAAGTGTGGAGTTGTTGCCTCTCTCGACAAATCCTATTAGCTTCAAAGTGTATCATATGCCGGCGATCTTTGTAAGATGTATATTCTCTAAGGGGCACTGCTCACTGATTCAGCTTAGACCAACATGGAAAATACTGTAATGTGGTTTAGACACCGAATAAGAAGAAAACTATATCTAACTGTGTGACTCTTTTCTTCCTGTAGGTGGGAGATACACATCTTTGGTAGGGCTGTACAAACACATGATGTTCCCTTCTGTAATGGTACCCTGCTCCACGAGAAATGTCCTAATTGCTATGATAATACAAACATTCATAATGTCCTCCAGTAGACACAGTCAAGCTTCTATCCTGTTCTCCTTTGGGTTTCTCAACCCAGCAGGTACATAGGCAGCTGTGAAACTTCCCCTCTAACACTACAGAAAGGCAACACTGCAAGTATACTACAGTTAAACAGGACAAATAACAACATGCTGTGTTTATGAATAGATATGAATATGATTATGAATAGATTTCAGGTGATGGCAGAGAAATGGTATTACTGCTCCTGCTTCTTAACTGTTCAACACATTAGAGTTTAAAAATGTACTTCCATTCTCAGAAGCAAACTCATATTCAATGTTACTTTAAAAGGATACAGTTACAAGGCTACTAGTTAGACAACAACCAAGAGACAAATCAGTAGTACATGGTGGTATGGCTAAGGTAAGATGTAGGCAGTGTGGGGTCAGCTAACTCACTCCTCACCAAAAGCACAATATAAGACTATTTTATATGCAGGTTGCAGTCCAGGCGTCAACTTTAGTTAGTAAGAATGCCTAATTGCTGTTTTCAGTAACCATCTATTTTGTACAGAATCTAGCCAAACAAATCTCATTGAAGACAATCAAAACAAAATGGGAAATCTTACAGCAAAAGCTCATCTATGCATCTTCTTTTTGAGATCTGTAAGGTTATTTTTAAGTCTTGAGTAAGTTAAAAAGTTAGTGAAGCACTGCAACAAATACTAAGAGTAGTTAATAAGGAGGAAGCCAAGTACACCAGAAACTATTGATGACCATGAACATAAATCTGTCCTGTGGAAGGTGATGGGGAATTTTCCAACACATTTAGTTTTAGAAGGGCTGACTCTTATCCGAAACATGATTTTAATGCCAGGGATAAGAAAACAGTTGGTAACCTATAATCAAAATCTGAAAACTAAGTCTATCATTGAGAAAGGTTAAAGAATGAATTATTTAGAAAGACCGTACTATTTTTTCTGCTTTCTGAAAAAAAAACGACTTAATGCTTAAAAATTCAACATTATTCCTGAATTGTATTATGACACTGTGGCAAAAACAAGTGAGACAACTAAATCTAAGTGACATCTTAAGTTATTGTTTGTTTTTTTTTCCAAATGAGAAAGAACAATTCAATACAAATTTTATTTCTGTTATAGAAAGGATTTTGAAAAATTTGCAAACTGGACAGGGTATGTGCACTAGTAAATGTGCTTTACAGTGTGTCTGAAAAGTTAGGAAGCATCTTAGCAAGACAGCGGTTGTACCTTCTTTTCCTGCCTAGGATACAGCCACCCACTGAATATTCTGTCAGACAGTGAAAAGTATGTGCAACTTTTCACAATCTCCAAGGACAGCCACATTGCGGAATTAGAAGATTAAACCAGAAGCCTAACAGCAATCAAATTTTCTATAAACTAACTTATTTCATCCACATGTATAACTATTTATGCAATTCAAGTTCTGTTACACACAACCATACGATGGAGAAGAGATGACCCACACTGTGTGTACTCAGACTACCTTGCAGTACAACTCCCAGAGACAGTGCTTGCACCTAGGTCCTAAAACAGTGAGAAAGACAAGCTGAGGACAGTGTTATTCTGTAAAATCTCATTGCCATACCATGCAATCAGTATAATACAAAGCAAAATAACAGCTAAAACAAAATGACATCTGAGAAAACCCAATTCAAAATCAACAGCTAACAAGCCCAAATTAATTCAGTTTTAACTAACTACCCAGATTAAAAATATTTTACTTTCCTTACACTCAGTTCATAAAGCTCCACATCAACAGCAACTAAACTACAAGACTGAAGAGAATATATACAAGCAGAGGTGTTTCCTAAGAAGAAAATTCAATTTCTAAGGTCAATTAAGAACTAGATTTTTAACAGACCTGAAGTTTAGGTTCAGATAGGCTAACACAGAGATTAACTTCTTGATGTACCTCCACCACCCGAACAAATAACAGGAAGATAAGGAGAAATCTGTACAGGCCATAAAACTCTGCAGTGAAAAAAGGGAGAAAGGGAAGTTGATTTCCATATGTGTTCCATTATCTCTATTATGCTTCTATCAAACAAGTAAAAACTATTACGTAGAAGCATTACATTACTGAAGTCACTGAAGGAATAGCTCCCCTATAGAAAGCCTGAGGAAGAGTGGACTCAGTATGATATGACTTAAACATACGTTGTGATATGCATTTATTTATGACATACAAGCCTAACTGCCAGTTGAGAAGATTCACGGATTCATCCAGAAACCCATCCTCATAATTAACCCAAGTGGAAATTATTTTGAGAGACTAACACTGAAGCGTGCTGCTTCATTGCCTGAGCACAATAGAAACCTGGAGAAAATCCTCAAGAAAGCTTCACTTTTTGAAAATAATCAGATGATTAAGATGTGGACTGAAGGCTGGATGTGTGATTTTCCCCACCAGTAAGTGGCAATGGAATGAATGCCAACAAAAGCAGCAAAATCAACTGTAAAAGAAAGTACCTGTGTCAATTCTTCAAGATACTCATTGTGAAACTTTTGAAGTCTCCTACTGGGGGAGGTAGGGAGGGTGAAAAAAAGAATTGTAAATCCTTATACATTTGTTGAAAATTCATAACATTATAGCCTACTAATGTATAGTATAGTCATATATTACTAGTAATATATAGTATAGCATATTAACCTATGTAATCCATAGTATAGTTTGTAAATATACACAGATTTTCTATTCTATCATTCAAATCCTAAAAAGGCATTCTTAAAAGTTCTAAGCAATATGACTCTTACCGTATAAATGCTGCATTTTCTCATAACACTGCTACTGTTTTGAATCTACACTATTCCATTTTTTCCCTTTCAGACCCACTAATATTTTAAATTAAGACTCAAGGTGATGAATATACATTTTGTGGCATGTAGTAAATGCTATTTAGAGGAATATTAAAAAATGCAGATAGTTTACCATCAAAATTAACTCACAGATCACACTGCTGTTCTACCATATATTTCCTTCACAACAATTCCACACAACCGTTTTCTCCCACATCAGTATGTATCTTACCACATAAAGACCTCTCTATGCTATTCTAGTACTCTAAAATGTCCATAGTTGCTGATGCCTAATGCAAAGAGTTTATTTTTTTTCAGTTAGCTGAGCCAAAATAAGCCCTTCTTGATGGTGTCTCATGTGAGCCAACTGATTTTACTACTACAGCATAATTAAATGCTGAACTGATAACATGCAGTAACAATGCCAAACAAATGCCTGTGTTAGCAAGCAGTATAATGCGGCTTACTGTGGTGGGTTGACCCTGGCTGGATGCCAGGTGCCCACCAAAGCTGCTCTATCACTCCCCTCCTCAGCTGGACAGGGGAGAGAAAATAAAACGAAAGGCTCATGGCTTGAGATAAGGACAGGGAGATCACTCAGCAGTTACTGCCATGGGCAAAACAGACTCGGCTCGGGGAAATTAGTTTAATTTATTACCAATCAAATCAGAGTAGGATAATGAGAAATAAAACCAAATCTTAAAACACCTTCTCCCACCCCTCCCTTCTTCCTGGGCTTAACTTTACTCCTGATTTTCTCACTAGCAGCACAGGGGCATGGGGAATGGGGGTTATGGTCAGCTCATCACAGATTGTCTCTGCTGCTCCTTCCTCTTCAGGGGGAGGACTCCTCACACTCCTCTCCTGCTCCACTGTGGAGCCTCTTGCAGTCTTCCATGAACTCTAAAATGAGTCCTTCCCACAGGCTGCAGCTCTTCACAAACTGCTCCAGCATGGGTCCCTCCCTTCCATGAAGTGCAGTCCTTTGGGAACAGATGGCTCCAGCGTGGGCCCCCCATGGGGTCACAAGTCCTGCCAGAAAACCTGCTCCAGCATGGGCTCCTCTCTCCATAGGTCCACAGGTCCTGCCAGGAGCCTGCTCCAGTGTAAGCTTCCCACGGGGTCACAGCTTCCTTCAGGAGCACCCACCTGCTCCATTGTGGGGTCCTCCCCGGGCTGCAGCTGGAGATCTGCTCCACCGTGGACCTCCATGGGCTGCAGGTGGATCTCTGTTCCACCGTTAACTGACATAGGCTGTGGGGGCACAGCCTGCCTCACCACAGGCTTCACCCCGGGCTGCAGGGGAATCTATGCTCTGGTGTCTGGAGCACCTCCTCCCCCTCCTTGTTCACTACTTGGTGTCTGCAGAGTTGTTTCTCTCCCATATTCTCACTCTTCTCTTTGGCTGCAGTTGCAGTTTGTTTTTTTTTCCCCCATTCTTAAATATGTTATCCCAGAGGCACTACCACTGTCACCGATGGGCTCAGCCTTGGCCAGCAGTGGGTCTGTCTTGGAGCCGGCTGGCATTGGCTCTATCGGACACAGGGGAAGCTTCTAGCAGCTTCTCACAGAAGCCACCCCTGTAGCCCCCTGTCATGGTTTAACCTGGCAGGCAGCTAAACACCACACAGTCATCTGCTCACTACCCCCTGGAGTGGGATGGGGGAGAGAATAAGAAAAAAAAAAGGAAAATTTATGGGTTGAGATAAAGACAGTTTAACAGGACAGAAAAGGAAGGGAAAATAATAATCTATAATAATTATAATAATAATTATATTATCATAATTATATAAATATTGTATTCAAAATAATTATAACTCGAATATACAAAACAAGTGATGCACAACGCAATTGCTTACCGACTGCCGACTGATGTGCAGCCAATTCCCGAGCAGCAGTCCCCAGCCAGCTCTCCCCCTAGCTTATATATTGAGCATGACACCATATGGTATGGAATATCCCTTTGGCCTGTTTGGGTCAGCTGTCCTGGCTGTGTCTCCTTACAACTTCTTGTGCCCCCCAGTTTACTCACTGGCAAGGCAGTATCAGATGCTGAAGAGTCCTTGACCACTGCTTAGCAACAACTAAGACATCAGTGTGTTATCAACAGTATTCTCATCCTAAATTCAAAACACAGCACCATACCAGCTACTAGGAAGAAAATTACCTCTATCCCAGCCAAAACCAGGACATCACCCTGCTACCAAAACCTTGCCATGCAAACCCAATACACTTACCAGTGTGATTATTTGCATAAAAAGTACTTGCAGTGGTAGCTCAGCACTACAGAAAACAGGTAAGACTGAAAAGTTTCAGAATACATCTATGTAGGTGGCTAATTCCATACCCTTCAGTATGTATTATAAACAGCTTAATTTTTCTTGTATACTTTTTACTCTCAGTTCAGTGATTAAAACAGTTCACATAGCTGCAATATAAATCAGATTGTAGAAGCATTTGTGAACATATGATGACTGGTGCCCTGCAATATACCAAATTATAGTAAAAGAAAATATTAAGTGATATTAGCCAATTACATAACTATACCTCATGAAAGCCACTTGTTCTATTCCTTGGAAACGGTTGAGGTAATCCTAAAACAAGACAAAGGTACAGGGTAAATGTGGCAATATCCTAAATTTAAGCATTCCTTATTTATGAGGAAGCTTAGGGCAGTTTGTTCTTCTCCTCAAATGTATCATAAGTAGAACAGACCAAGTAGCTAAGGTGACTAGATAGAACTGCAAACCAAGCCATATTTGTGTCAGTCTTGAGAAGTACTCATTCAAGTACTGAGAAAGAATGTCTTTTGAGGCCCTTATCCTGGGGCAAACCTTTACTGCCCAAATAGGTAGGCAGTTCAGCCTTTGGATATACAAAGAAACAATATCAGGAACAAGGAACTATGTTGGTGGCCTCAAAAGGATTTTAAGGAATGTCAGAGAATGCCGTTTGTCTGCAATTTGTCACCAAGGTTTCAGAAAATTATTTGTACACCTGTGTTGGTATAGGCAAGTTAACTGTAAGCAAGCATGTTCATTTTCTTCTCTAATCTCTATCTATAAAAACATCAGATGTTTAGCTAGGGAAAAAAAAAGAAGACAAAAACATGCCTACAAATATGCAGTGTATATTCCCTGCCCTTCTACTTGACCGTGAGAGATAAACTACTGTCCTTGAAGTAATTTAATTGCTAACAATCCCATCCAAAGACTGCTCCATTGTCCCATTTGAAAATGAGCCTGCTCCTTAGCTTCTTTCTTAGGTTTTCTGCTAAAAGTAGAGGAATGCATGACACCATAAACATCTATCACATCTTCACTCATGGCTCTCTTTGCTTAAAATCACTGATTATTTCAAAAAGTCAGTAATGAAATCTAGGTAACCACAACAGAAATAACTTTCTCAGCTCATTATGTATCATAGCAGATTCTCACATTACAGTAAATTAAAATTTATAAATAGATATAGCAGATAAAGAATTCACTGTTCTTGTGCATTTAAACTCTTGTACAGAACAGTCAAAGAGCAAGTCAGTCAGGTTCAAGACACATTATAGTTATTCAGTTTCATAGTTGGCTCAGTGTATAATAAAATACACTGACTAAATCACAGAGGTTTTAAGAAACGTGTAACACGTATTATATAATTTAAAAGAATTATTTTTACTTCTTTCTGGTTTTACCACGCACAAAGCACAGTCTCAATTGAAAACAGTTACTGTGCTCTATTGCAGCATTAAATAATAATAAACGCAGCTATGTGAAAAATGAAAATTATGAAATAAAGGCACCAGACTTAGCAGAATGCATAAAAAGTGAATGCTAATGAATGAAGCCTTTTGAAAATAGAAAGTCAGGTGCACATATCAAAAGCTGGTTAGCATGTATTGAGCCTATAATCTAGCCAGACATTGACCTTGTCAGAGTTACAAGGGTTATTATATTTTTATATATATATATATATATGTATGTATGTTACTCTTAAATTGATATATATTTTACAAGAGACACATTTTATAGGCAAGAAATTACCCACTATAAAAGTAATTTCTTTAACTTTTGTATTCTTACATTTGAATGTAACAGTGGCAAAGCCAGGAGAATTCTAGTTGTCCCTCTTTCTTACACTCCTTCTGTAATGCTGTAAGATGCTTATTAAGCACAGACCACATTCTACTCTTGCCATTACCTCCTTGGAAACCTTGAGTATTCCAAGGCTGACTGCTTCAAATTTGTTCTGAATCTCATCCCAACCCATGAATTTCCTAATAATTCAACAAAACTATTTTTGGAGCAGTTCCACAAACCGAAGATTTATAATCAGCTTTTTCCTAATGGCAACAGTGACAGCAATAATATGATTACTGTGTGGCAAAAATCCTCTACATTATCACATGCTTTAATAGGCATCCTTAGAATTTGTTTTCCAGCTGTCACCTACTGATATATCCTGATGGCTAGAGAAATACGATTAGAATGGCTAACTCATCCTCACAATGCATTAGAGGACATCCAATCACTGAAGTAGAATTCTCCCTTGGTGTATAAACAAGCATAGGAAATCAATGTATATTGTGGCAAATGAAGTAAAGTTTAAATAGGGCTTTATTTTTAGCACAAAAATATGACAGCCCAATTACTCCAGTGCCTACCCTTCTAACAGAAGGCTCACTTACAGATTTTCACTTTTTACAGACTCATTGGTGCTCATTTATACTACAGTGAAACATATTTTGTAAGTCCAGCAATCAATAATTTGATTAACAAAATGCCAAATAGTATTTTAGTGAAGATTACTCTTTACATTTGTAAAGTTAAAAAAAAACACCTAGAGGCAAAAAAAGCATTCTATCCAAAAATTACTTTTTATGTGCAGTTAAACATTCATTTGGCAACTCTCCCAACATCACTTCCTAAAATATACTTTTCAGTTGATAACTTGAAATTCAGATTCAGACAGTTTGTTGGATTATACCCTGAGGCTGACAAACATAAGGAAAGCTGCAGTTTCTGTTGGCATGATACAGACTACACTTTCAAGACAAATGTTGGTGGGAGCTGATTAGAAGAACTGGGACAGATTATTATTTTAGGAAGACCTTGTTTTGCAAACGATTAAAACAAAGGAAAAAAGCAACAGTCTGTTATTATATTAAAGACCAGAAATGCATCCTTTCATTTTAAAACTGAGAATTTATGCAATGATTAGAGGTACATTTTAAGCACACTTTACTTGGTTTTGCGAGGAAATAATTTAAGGAACTTCTTCTGCCCCCAGTTTGCAGAAAATAACATGGAAGGAAAAAAAAGGTATTCATAAAAACCAAAATTTGGATTTTAAATATATTTCCCCCCTTTCTTATGCATGTCTGCGCTTTCATCCATAACTAAAAGCCATGTGCTGAATTTCAAAGCATTATTTCTCTACACTGCAATAATGTCACACTCAGACTGCCTGCTGCAAAAACCAGTCGCACAGAAAGAAACTAATGGTGAGCTTTCTGTACTACTTGGAAATGTTCTCCAGCTCAACAGATATTTAAACAACATATGAAGTATTTGCTGTTAAAATCAACAGAGTTAAAACATCATTCTCCTTTAAGTTGCAACTGCTCCTTTACAGTGATGAGCAAGAGAATGTAATTTATTAGGCTATTTATTTATTATTTGGAAATATACACCACATATGTAGATGAAATGCCAGCCAAAATAAGTGAACCTATGTATATAGACAGAAAAGCACCTGTTTTGATGGCTTAAGTACTATTTTCACTATCAGTAACTGCAATTTGAGCATGTAGCATATTGCTAGCTATGAAATGTATTTCCAAAGTAGAATTTTGGATACAGGAAAAAAAAAAAATAGAAGATTCTCAATTCTTCCGCTAGGAAGATTAATGGTAACTAGAGTTCTGCCTTAGGAAAGGGTAGAAAGCTCTGGAGTGACAGAGAGGACATGGGAATTTCAGCTGAGATGAAAGTGAGAGAATTCAAGGGTAACTAGAACTTGAATGTACCACAAGCACTCTTCATCCAGATACCTGCCATCTTTGTCAGAAGGCTGAGACATGCATTTGGTGTTGGGCACATGCCAGGAAGACCCTTGTCTATTTTCTGCTGCTTGAAATATGCCAGCCCTCCCTCCAGAGCTGCTGCACAGCAGTGATCAGCTGTTATTACGCTGAGGCAAGTAGACTATGATATCTACTAAACAAAATTAAAATATCTACCTTTCCAAAAGAGGATGGCAGCAGCCTTCCACTCTCTCTTGAGCTGGATCGGGAGGCAGTTTTCCCCACACTCATTTCCTCTTCACACCTGGCTATCTTCTTTTCAAGTTTCTCTCTTCTTTGCTGGTCAGCAACTTAGGAAAGAGACAAAGTTTGTCAGATCCAAACAGAAATATTATTCTTTTTTTGTCCTAAGTGATTTGAAAATGTTATAGGGGTTTCCAACTGCTCAGCAAAGTTCCACTTCCAACACACAGCAATTAAAAAAAAAAAAATCTCTATTCTTACAAGAAAAATATTAAGACTATGCTGTTAGCTGAAGCGGTATCTTAGCTGAAGCTGTTCCTTAGCTTCCCTGAAGTATTCTCATCTTACAACTAATACACCACTATGCAGGGATTCCAGGATCAGTACTGCTAACAGAGCACTCTGCTCAAAAACTCACACATTTGCTCTTAATTTTTTACAGATAGAACTCCTTTGACTGTAGTCTCATCCAGTATTTCAGCAAAAATATGTTTTTACTGTTAGTAAATTTGACATGTAAAAAATCCATGCTCACACCATGGAAAAATAGCAAGTAGTCCCCAAGTACAGAAATTCATGGCAAAACAAGTAGTTCATGTCAAGAATATAAAAAATGAAGGCAGATGCTTTGAAAGGGCCACTGTCAGATTGGGAGGGGAAACTGTCATCAGTCTACATTGGTCTGCAGTCCAAGACCTTGCTCACAGTGTACATGCAGCACAGAAGATGCGTTAGGTATCTATGCCATCAGACAGAGAGGAGCCCAAAACATGGGTAAATTTTCAGTGTTCCAGTTTGCTATCAGTCACCTACATCTGATATCTTGCATAATACAGTCCAAAGAATCATGAGCACCCAGGTGCCACAGATGAAGTTCACAAAGTTGAAAAATCCAGGTGAAGCTGATGAAAAACATTTCCCATTTAGTTTCCAAAAGGGAAAGAAGAGGGTTTATATAAGCAAGCACACTTTTGCAATCTGTGTACACAGTGAAACCTGTTTTAACTCTTGACTGCATTTCTCATTCACTTAACACAGACCCAAGTGTACGAATGGTTTGTTTGATACAGGCACATAGACAGAAAGGCCTTTGGGGATTTCTTCTTCGGTTTCATAACGTATTTGTATCATAGTCTGGCAGACCCCAATCTTGACACACATGACTATACTTAACACATGGAAATATAAAGAACTTCGTGGATTGGTGTGGTACATTCTTCTAGACAGCTGAGAACTACAGCAATTTGAAGACATTTAATCAACCTTTAAAATACATTAATCTGTGTACAGTAACCCTACATACATATTAATTTCTAGGAATTATTTAAGTACATGTATTATTTAAGTACATGTATTCATCTTATTAAACATCTTAGTTCCCCTTTAAACTAGAAATTATTCTTTCAGATGCAAAATCCTTGCTCTTATTCCTAAGGGAAATCCCTCTTTCTCTTTCTTTCAATTCTTACAATTTATATGTAAAATACAAAGTAATTTCTTTTATGGCTGCTGATTTATCCAGCATATTCCATTAGAGTACTTACAACATGAAGTTGCTTTTATTACTGGAAAAAACTAGCTGAAGTTAAGATATGCTAAATTCAACAACTTTGAATTAAAAATATGCCTTGTAACAGGAGGAAAAAATACACTGTACCATTAAATAATTAAAACTCAATATTTTTCTTCCTATGCTATATTACTATTACACGGCTATTCTAAATTAATATTATGTCTAATTGTGTTTGTCTTAAAAGATACAGATGAGCACTCGGAAATTAGATACAGGTCAGAAGTCTTACTTGTTTGAGATAAATAATTACTCATGCTGGGCCAACAGTGTGTGAGTGTGTGCATATGCACGGAAGCTGTGAAAACTCAAGTCTTGCCTACTGCTCAGGTAAAATGGTGATGGCTGAAATGAGTGTTGAATAGATATCTAGGGAAACAATGAATGAATGAGAGATCTACAAAGAAAAGAATGCAAATCATACAGAAGTATGGGTGTCTCATTTTTTAAGGGTGAGTAGATGCCTGAAACTGAAATTTCCTTACACTCAAGTGCTTAGGTGGAAGGTGGGTTTGTTTAAGACAAGACAGGCTTAATAACTTTACTGCATGTTCTACCTGCATGCCATGGCTTAACAGGAGTTTCCAGGCAAAGTGCAAAGCAGTGTGAATAGTATTGCAAAACTGAGTTCTCATGTTGTCCTTATTCTGTCTGCTCTTTACAGGGTACAGTCTGAGATTTAACATATGTGGACAGACTCTGCCTTTACTACTGTCATTGAAAGCTCTAAAAGCCAACTACTACAAACCTCCTCGAGGACTGTGTGCTACAACGCTTCTCAGCCAAAGCACGGCTCGTGCCCATGAGTAAAGAAAGAAAGAATAGTAAGTATGCCAGCTAAGGCTATCTTTGGATGTCAGAATGACCCACTGGGACTACTGTCACCTGCACAGGAAATGTAAAGTCTTTGCCTCGCACCAGTCATATAGTGAGCTTAGCTCAGCTAATCCATTAAGTGCGTTCCAAAAGCTATAAAGTCACTCATGCGTACTGAAAGGCAGAGCAGGCATATGCAAAACAGAAAATCACAGCAGTGTACCCATCCTGTTGCCAAAGTAGGGAATCTTCAGGCTAGATTGGCTGTAAAAGCTTGGAACTGTGAAACCAGCAAAGCAAGAGATATAGAAATCCTTCTTGAAAAGAGTTAATGTAGATGTAAACAGACAGCTAGATGTAAGTTAAGATAACCCTGAGGCAATCAGCAAGTAACACAGAGAAGGGTATGGGTACAGACACAAAAACATGCATGCTGGTTACCTCCCTTTACTTCACATATCCTTTCCCCAAGCAGGGACTGGAGAATCCAGTCTTTCCATTTGACTTTTAGACAGACAGAAAATGGTATCATATAAACGGCCTGAACATTTGAGGCACTAATTATAATATTACAACTGATAAGAGCTGAAGATACTTAAGGCTGCCATACATAACCACTTGTTCTGCAGCTGTGAATGTATTAAATGCAAAAAGAGTGAGACCAGCATTCAGGAAGAAACATGCAGTTTTAAAAGGCAGATTTATCTGTTAATCAGAAAGGTTGCTCACTGCTGAAGATACCTCCTGCTTCAGATCAATCACAGATATAGCTTTGTTAGTTTTCAGTGAGTTTAATAAACTAAATTTGACAAGAGTACCCTTGGCATACTATCATAGACTAGTGGGAAGTAAACATCAACTACATTTGTTAACATATACTTAATAATTTCACTGCTAGTAGCTTTTACTGTACATTGGCTCCAGAAAATACCACATTTGTACAGTTAAATATGGGAAAAGTTCAAGGCAGTAAGTACCTTGTGACAAATAAAAGAAAAAATAAACCACTGGTCTCTTTAAAAAGGGAAAACTAAATGTTTAGGAATCAAAAAAATACAGTCCATAGATCCAAATGACATGAGTTCCTTTTAAAGCTTCATTAGAAACTTTGAGATTAATTATATCTCATTAACTGCTGTGCTCAAAACCACCACAAAGATTTATAGTAAAGAGAAAATTTATTAGAATATAAACAAAGTAGTGATTTTTGTATATCAGATAAATCAGATAAATTGTGAAACTGAATTCCGTAACTTATTGCACCCACCCCATGAATCTGTTCTCTTAATTCTATTGTCAACGAGACGAAGCACAAGAAAGACCATGAATTTTAGAAGTTAAACTGTAGCATTCTCTATAACCAGCTACCTACAAAACTCTGATCAACTTGTCATAGAAGTAACACTTTTGCCTAGGCAAATACCCTTTTCGCAAAGAGTACACCACACTTCCAAAACAGAGATCACATTGTTACATTTCCCTGTTAGAATACTCCCTCTGTAGGCTTGATTCTTTTTTCCTTAAGCCTAGGCTGCACCAGTATTTCAAGACACATGCTTAAAGCTATAAAACAAATGTCATAAACCTGGAAGAAACAAAATAATCATACATACCACACTTCTCGGCAGCTTGAAAGCCCTGTGCTTATAAGGACAGTACGATCTGGAATGCCAGTGGTTGTCCTTTGCTCTGAATTTCCAATCTCTAAATTTATCATATGTCACATCACAGAACGACTGGCAGTTAATCTTCAAGTTATTTCATTTTTGATATAAATAATCCATGGTAGACAATGAAATATTAAGTTAGATTTAAATTGAGTTCAGCTTGCAGAACAATGTATCTCAAAAGAATTGTCCAACACTGAGCATTTCTCCATTGTGTTTTTATATTATTTTTGCAGTTAACAATTATTTCCCTGAAGAATTCTCTTAGATAAACAATGAAAACATCAACATCATTTCTGCTGAGCTTGAAGTGCCTGCAGTGACCATAATTAAAGTGTTCAGCATACCCATCGGTGATATTACTTCTGCAACCAAGCTCCTTCTTCTGTAAGAATTTTTACTATCAGCATCCCAGCTCTACACAAATCCCCAGTACACCATGATTTAAGCACCTGGGGCGAGATCAAATGCAAATTGAATTTTGCCACTGGGTGTGAAGTTCAGGTTTCTAATAAGTCTGAATCTAAATTTCTTAATACAGAAATTTTAATTTTCATAACTCTAAGAGACGATTCTGCAGTCCTTCACATCCATTATCAGTAGTACTGTTTCATCAAATAAGGGAGGAATCACCATTAAAAAAGGTGGCAAAGGATTTATTAAGGGCTTGATACTACAGCCTTGCTTGTATCAAATAATGTTTGTATCAGAGAATATACTTCAGAAATGTGATACTGCTTGGCAAAGATACTAATGGCAAAATTTGGCTGTTGCTAAAGCTTGGAAATAAAGCCTAACAGTGGGGCATGAATCCTTCAGCAGAATTTCAGGAGAGGCTAGAAGCACAGATTATCCCAAATCCGTCCACCTCTGATCCTCATATGGGGTCCTCATCTGACAGACATCTCTTAGATACTTCTGTCAGCTGTATGAAGAATACAGCAGCCTGTGCACAGCCTACTACACAGAGATGCTGCACCAACGCTGAAGAAAACTTCTGAGCTTTCTCAGGTAAACCTCCATCCATCTACCCTACAGAGAGGTTCATCTGACTTCTAGGTGGGCTTGGACAGTGGATTTTGTCTCAAGGTACCACTGGGGCAGCCCCCAAGGGCAATTTAGACATATCGTACTGAGCTAATGCTGAGAATAAGTGGAAAGCATAATTTTATATTCCCGTTCTCTGGTATGCTATAGCTATTTTGTGATCCTCAGTAACAGTAGAAAATAGTATAAAAAAACCTCACCCCCCCCAGGGGACAGATGGTAAAGCTGGTTAAATTCAATTAAAAATCAGGGACACATTTTCAGTAATAATGATGATTAACTACTGAAACAACTACAAAAGGAAATTATGCTTTCTCTGTTTCTTGACCTTTATAGGTCAAGACTGCAGGCTTTTCTTGTTCAGGTACCTTATTTACCATATTCAGTATGGTTGCTGAGTTCCATATCAGCACAACTGGATGAAATTTTTGGTCTACTTAACTCATTATTTCAGACTAGATGATCTAATGTCTTTTCACAACTACAAACTCTGTGAACAATGTATTTCTGATGTACTGAATACGTATCTAAAATGAATTACCTCTCATAAAAAAAAAAAGAAAGAAAACCTTTCTGTAGAAGAAACTTTAACTTACTTCTGCAAAAAGAAAGTTAACTGACTACAGTTAAAAGTATTGTTCATAAAGATTTTTCACACAGTGGGCTTTGCTGCTCTCAAAAAATTCAGACTTAGTAAATATACTAGAACATATTTCCTAAGATATACTTGAACTCTGAAAACATACATGTTAGAATTAGCTGAGCGTTTGACTTTAAAGAAGTTATATTAGTTGTTTATAACTTTCATTTTCAGAAATGCATATGTAAGAACAAGACTCAACAGAAAAGTTAAGAATCAAAGATGGGGAGATATTGTGAAAACTTCCTATAAAACAGCAGCAGCAATAACATAGCTTTTCATAGATCTCTGCTTTTCATAGCATAAAGGGTAGACAGATATAATGTAAAATATGCAATTACATGAAGAATTAAAATTAAAATACAGAATTAGGTAAAGATACATATTTCTTGATATTTCTACTTGAATCTAACCCCCCAAAAAGTAGAACAACATTACCAATCAGACTGAATTGTCCCTCCCCACCTCTCAACCCCACCCCCACCAAGCATTCAAGTTCCATCAGGCTAAAATAGATTTCTGGTGGGTAACTTCTCAGAATACTTTTTTTTTCTTCTTCTTCTTTCCCCCTGCCACCCTTCTCGGTATCAAAGAGCCCTGCATTCCCAAGCACACTAATCACTGGGTTCAGGCTGTACTATCAATATGCCCTGTGGAAAAACCTCTAAACATATGGGTTGAAAAGTTAGTACTGTTAGAAACCAGGCATGTGTAGCAGCAGCTGTCTTATTTGGCATAGCTTTTGTCAAGTTTTCTGGCACAAATTCCACAACCACAGACTTCTAATGGCCACTAGTATCAATCAACATGCTTGGACTAATTCTGAACATAGTAGTTTCACATTTCAAGAAGTTTCACATTTTAACAACTATTTTAAGTCAATAAGGCTGATCTAATATACAAGAACATGCTCACTGCTAGCCCAGTGGCATGGCAGCTTGCCTACTTTGCTGCCAGCTAAGATACCAGGAAAAGAACAGTAGAAACTAAATCCACTTTAAGGACAGAACACATTCAGTTGGCCAGGGAGAATGCCAACTACAGTATCATGTTTAATTCTTAAACACTAATGACTGATTCATGGCAACAACCCCAAAGGGAAATACTCACCTGCTATTTTAGCAGTACATGAAGCATATTTTCAGGGGATTTTTTTTTAACACTATCTGCAGGAATTCTGTTTTGTAACTATGCTATTAATAAATCTTAGCATTTCAAACCGAAAATTTACCCCCCACCCCCCCAATTTCTTTTGAAGTAGGGGTGGAATGGAAACCTTATTTGGGATGCAGTAAGTAATAAGACAAGAAAAAAGTTATAATATGCTTCAGCTGAGGCAGTGACAGGCACAGAACTACTGAAAGAATAGAGCTGTAAACCCCTCAACTACAGAGATTCCCCTGATATTCAGCCATATTGATGTTGCAGCTGTGCCTGGACACATGTGTGAATTCCACCTCCAGCAAGAAAAAAGAAAATGGTTTGAAAATATTCTAAAAATCCTTTTCCTTTATTTTCTTCCTCCGTACATTTTCAATACTCCTACTGCCTGAGCTATTGGCTGTCATCTCCACATAATCTGTTTCATAAAAGACAGGAAGAAAAACTATTCTCCAGTGGATCACCCAGAGACACTACAAATGATACCTTGTACAAAGCTTAACACCTGAACATGTAACACTTGATTGTGCTATGATTACAGTACAGAAACCTGTGGCTCTTGATGAAAAATGCATAAAATAGTTGGAAAAAAACCCAACCACTCTAATTTTAGGTATGAAATGAAATAATTTTCAATTTCATTTTAAACATCTAGAGTTTGTAAGAATAGTGCAGATACTGGACAAGGGATGCCAGAGTAGTCTTAATCTTAAATACCTTGAAGGCAGTGAGACCAATAATGAAGAATTTGAAAGCAGATGTGCCTCATGGAATTATCCCTTTGCTAACCACACAAATCTCAGCCTGTGTGGCAGAGTTTATAATGTTTATAAAGTGATCTCAGAGAGGTGACAAAACATATGAAGAAAACAGGTCAGAAAAAAATATCAGTTACATGCACACATTGAGTATAGATATTAATCATCAAAGATTTTTATTAAGAAAGGATAATCTTAAGAATCTGATACAAATGCCTACATGTAAATCCTGGACCTATTGCAGTTGAGACACTTTTGCTGTTGATCATCGCGAAACAATTTCAACTATGGCATCTAAAACCCTTATATTCCACCATCCAAAATCTGCCTTTTAAAACCAGAATTACCAGGATAAATGCTTTCAAGTAAATTCTGTCCTAATCCTGACAGTGTTTGAATTGGACATGTGGAAAAAATCTTTTAGCTACGTAGATATTGAGACATTGGAACAGGTTACTCAGGTTGCAGAATCTCCATCCCTGGAGGTTTTCAAGACTTGGCTGACTGATTTAGTGTTGGCAGATTCTATCTTGAGCAGGAAGCTCAAGGAGGAGTAAATGACCTCTGAAGGTCCCTTACAACCAACATTTCTGTGATTCCATGAAGGAAGACACGTGACAGAAGTTGAGCTTCCAAAATATTAGGAGAAATGACAATGCAAACAGACAGAGCTGTTGAAGAGAAATCACTAGACAGGAAATCTATCAATCAGTGTGTCTCATCTGTATTGTGTAGAAAGACACTCTTCTGAAGTGGTAAACAGAACCAGCAAGCAAGCTATATAACTTCTAGCCTTGTGTCTGGGGCAAGTGCTGAACTCCAGCAAAATCAGATGTTGAGACGTTTCTCTTGCTCTTGCAGGAAAAGAATGGGGATTCTTCTACTGCAAGAAAAATAAGTGTTTGTACCATTTTATGCAGACAATTTAAGATGAAAATGTAATATGGAACACTTGTCAGCATTGTAAAGTAAAAACACTATGTTGAGGAATATTCTAATAAAAAGATATTGTTTATGTAAGCTTGCTTTATTACTTTGCTTTCTATCTCTCACTTGGTACTCTCATTTTTATTAGAGAACATGAAGCACCTCACAAAATAAAACCTGAAAACTGGGGCAGAGACATAACACTGTCTTGAGAAGCTACTTCCAGGGAAAAAAAAGACAATTATTAATTGCTTTGTTAAACAGATTTTTAAAAATAGCAGATTCGTTGTCATTTTATAATTGCACAATTCCTCTCAGTGCAGAACATCAACCAAACTATATTTTAGAACTTAGCTAAATCTAAGGATAAAAAGCTCTAACCACACTAGATACTCAGCTCTGGGAGATCGAGATGGAAGTCCAACATTTCTTCCAAATGAATCCTGTGCTACTGACAAGGATCCCCATCCTTGAGCTATGATGCTCAGCTTCACTTTACGAGCTAGCTCTATTTTGGGAATATAACAAATTTCAGCTAAGTAACAATTAGCACTCCCAAGTCTTAGGCTAGAATAAAAGTAGGTAAATTGAATTTTTTTTGCAATCAAAGGCTTTATTTTTTTTTCCCCCCAGCTTTAAGTTTTTTTCCTTTCTGAACAGGAAGCATCTTCTAGGGCTGTGTTGGTTGTATGCATGTTCTAGTAAGACAAAACACGCAACAGCTTTTTCCAGCCCAGTTTGGAAACAGGTGAAGGAGCAATTTAGCAAGGATTTAGTGTACCAATTTTATTAAACAGATGGGTAAAACAAAAGCAGCAACAAAGGTGAAATGTTTCCATCACACCCTGTATAGGAGATTAATGTTCTGTCTGTGACCAGGACAGATGTACATAGTCAGACACCAGTCTGAGTAAGATGAATTGAAAGAGAAACATATTGTACAAAGCCTTCCTACCTGAAATGGAAATTTCCTTGAAACAGAGCACACCTGCTAGTGTCATGAAAATTATCTGTTAAAGTTAAAGCACTGTCACTGTCTCCCAAAATTAACTCATTATTCAGGGAAACTCATTTTGCTGTGAAACACGCAAGCTACCAGCTCAGAAGCGTTTTATCTGTAAAGACAGCAGAATCTAAAATAAATGGGCAGTTGTTGGTGTTGAGAAATACCCGAGACCTGAAAAGGTATGGAAGAATAATTGTTAATTAGGGATCTCAAGAAAGATTCTAGCAGATGCAAAAAGAAAAGTTACATGAGGGTTTTATTACACAAAAAAGTAGGTGTAAATTTTCTTCTTACATCAACCCTGTATTTTCATGCTTGTTTCAAAGCAAATCTTGGTAGAGCTGGAGCATGCGAAGGAAGACTTTTTTCAGATGACTTGGCAGAACAGGTGATCTGAAATTCCTACTGCAACCTGCAGACTCTAAGATACCCCTGCCATACTGTTGCTGACTGTGCTGCACCTTTTGAAAGCAGGAAAAGGCAAGCCCACATACATCATCTTTGATCCTGGTGCAGCTTGTTGCTTAATTCAGCCTCAACCCATTATGCAGAAATACTGAAAAAAATTCTAATAAAATTGAGTCTTTCTGCCAAAAGGATGACTGATTTCCTACATCAGCTCTAGTTACTCTGATCATTTTACAAGGCAGTATCACTCTGGTTTGACTGTATTTGAGACTAACCACAAAAATTCTGTCCTCAGAAGATTTATCTTTCCATCCTAAAAGAATACTTTAATTTTTTCCAGTACCTCAGCAGTTGCAACTAAATATTGAATTGGAGAAAAAAAGAACATTCTCTAATTGCATTAGTAAAAAGACAGATAGATAACAGATACACCTCTTATTTTAACAAACCGCTGCTATTTATCCCCTTCGACTAATACACTTCATTTAGTATTCCATAAATCAATAATTTGAAAGTATTGCTCTTCAGCTAACACTATGAAATAAGGCTACAGTACTGATATCTTTAAACAGTGTTAAGAAATGAGACAACTCCCAGAAAAAGTAACTGCAGTTTAATTCAGGCTGTGGGGCTGTGCACTTGTAACTGCCTCTGTCTTCTGTGAAATGGAATGAGAAGTTTCAGTTCCAGTCTCCAGGTGCCCACATTCCCAGAATTCCTCTTGACCTTGCACCAGTAAGCATTCTGCTTGAAAGTTCAAGCTCACATCACATCAGAAAAAAGGAGGAAGAAAACACTGAAATTCTCCTTATGTGCTACATTGACTGTGTGAATGAAAAGAATCCTAAGCAAAATTGTGATCCTAAGCACAACTCATAACAGACCAGGTCCATCTCACTAGCATTACGTTCACTGCAGATTCCTACCAATAGCTGGAGCAGAATGTGAAAAGCTGAAGAAACAAGCAGGTAAATTAATGCTTTATTAAGGGTTATTCTATTGTTACCCTTCTATTCCTCTGGCTCTTTTGTTTTAAGTTCGTTTTACAGAAGCTTTTGCAAAATTAACATCATAGATACTTACATTTGATGCTTGTCAACCTACTTTTGGGCACTGAACAGTCTACAGCTGCTGAAAATAAGAAAGAAATAAATGTGAGTGATTCAATATTTACTTAGTATTTGTGATGGCTAGAAAAAAGTAGCAATAAAACAACACAGAACAAAGACTAATTTAAATAGAACACAGCAATTTTTCTCCATTTTAAAATATGCTAGATACTGTGTATTTAAAGTATTAGATTGATGTTAATACAGTCAGAGAATTTTCAAGATATTAAAGTAAAATATGTATTTGGAGAAAGAATCATTATTTAAATGAAGACTCCTTACAAAAGGTTTCTACACACTTTGTGCTGATGGCATTTAACTGCACACCAGAGGATACTGAGTATGTTACATAGCAGAAAGATGACAGTATATTTGTGAGCATGGACTCTGGCAGAATCTGAAGCCCCAGTGTACTTCTCTTTAAAGCAGACATTAAGAAAAGGAGGAATGATGAAGAGAATCAGCAGAACCACCTCCAAAAAACCTATTTCTGAAGATACCTAGAAAAAGAGTGTACAATGTTTTGGGAGGTGTTCAAAAAACATTTCTCTTGTAACTCATACCCTGCAAACTTTTATGCATTTAATTTAAATATTCAGGACATCCTGCCAAGCCTCAGCATTAATATCTCCAGGACTGAGATCCCTAAGACAAGTTTGTGTCATGAAGAATGAAAATAGGCTATGAACTGTAAACAACATTAACAACTATCCACTAACTTTTCTTAGCTCTGTGCATGATATTAACTTTTTAAACACAGTACTTCATACTCCTTATATGACCTTAAAAAAATAACTTTGGCCATAATACAGTTTGTTTTCAATTGTAGGACCGACAACAGTTACTGTCAGGTACTGTCAGTTCATAGTGGAGTAAACACACATTTCTAAATCTGAAAAATTTTTGATCAGGATCTCACCGTAATTAAGAAACATACAAACATGTACAAGTTCAATGGGCTTTTAAGTTCCAGATTTCACAATATTTGTCTTTTGATAGATGTAAGTACCTTAGATATAAGTACCTTCTAACATTAAACTGTGAAAAAAATCCTATACCTATTTAGTGCTCA
This sequence comes from Strix uralensis, assembly GCF_047716275.1. Classification (NCBI taxonomy): domain Eukaryota; kingdom Metazoa; phylum Chordata; class Aves; order Strigiformes; family Strigidae; genus Strix; species Strix uralensis. Next base: position 113,320,530 of record NC_133975.1, on the reverse strand, counting down.
ACAGTACTGATTAGTAACACAATTTTCTCATTTGCAAACACATGGGGCAATTTGCAAAGTCCTTAAAACTACCTAGTGCCATTGACTGAACTATGAACAAAAGACAATGAACATTTAAAAATTTTAAAAAAAGAAAAAAAGACACAGTGGTCTGAGTTTAACTGAAAATGTTCTGCATTCATTCCTAAAACAAATTCTGTATGCTTGCTGTTGTGACTATCTCCATGATTTTCAGTTCAGCATATTATTTCATCAAAAGCAGAATGAAGAGAATACAGCACAAAGTACCTTAAAATTAAAGTAGTATCTTTGGTAGCACTTACGGAAAATGGTTTTGTACAAAACTTCCCATTCCAATAACACAGAAGTATTATTAAGTAGCAGCCATATCTCCTGGCTGACAACAGTCTGAGTATGAAACAGGAAGAAAACTACACTTTCTACAATCCAATTTATTCCCTCTTGATATATCAGCCTATTTGGAAAGAATGAGCTAAATCTTGGGATAGAAAGTTCATTCATATATGCACATTTTTACCTTTGGCTGAAAGGATTTTGTTATAATGAAACACCATGTGATCTCTGATCAGGTACTGGCTAGTTAGACTTCGGGAGGAGTCAATGCAGAAAGCTGTAAGATTAAAATATATTTAAACATTATAAAGGCAGGCCCTAAAATGCTAAAATTTTAACGGCAATTGAAAGCCACAAACTCTAAACTACTGTGTGCTTAACTTCTTTGCTTAATGAACTCATTTTTCTTTAGCAGCTATCACATGAAATCAACCTGTCTCCTTTGTTTTGTTTTGTTCCCACTGAGCCATTAACTCAGTAAATGGCTACAGAAGTGGCTGCAGTTGGACTATGAAAACATCAGCACGGAAATTTCCTCTTTCTCCATTCTATGCTCTTTTGAAAAAAGCATCCGAGATGGCAGCATGGCACAGAAACATATACTAGCTCATGTAAAGTACTGACTGTAAAGGAATATGTTTAACCTCAAGGGTTCTTTAAAGCAGTAATCATATTTATATTTCAGCTAATATAGATGTGACATCTATATATATTTGGTTATCTTGCTATTTCTAGCTAACAGTACAGTCAAGGCAAAACTCACTCCTTAAACGTATTTTCAGTAACGCATACTAAATGTAAGTACTATTAAACTTCACCAACTGAGCTCAATGCAAAGGTTTTAATTATAAAAACATTTTAGTCGTAAAATCAATGAATTCACATAAAAGGAACCACATCAACCTTCTGATGAAAGCACATGTGTTACTTACCATTACTCTTAATACTCAAGTGTCCTTTAAATGGACTTGCTGGACCACATCTGGGAATGCCAACAGCTGGGTACTCACTCACTTTATTAAAGTGTCAAACAAAACAAAACAAACGTTAGAAAAAAAGAAAGAGTGTCTTTTGACAGATAAGATAAAGCAGAGAATCTTTTTCCAAAGAACTAACAAATGACTGTAGCAGACCTTTTTCATAGAGGAAAAAAATTGTATTTAAACGTTACACTATTACTGAAGTACAACAGTGTAGTCAAGTAAGTTAGTCTAAACATTAAGATAAGATGGTAGTACTTTCACTGGTTCAGGGAGCTAAACAGAAAAGAAACCATTAGATCACTTCAGTCTGAACTTTACACTGGTCATTAAACTGCACAGAGGTATGGCCACAGTTTTGTACCTATGCTAACACCCCATTTGTTTTAAAGTTTTATTGACTGAATTTTATCATTATGTTAAATGACTAATACAAAAAATATCCTGTATGTAGACAATGATTGTGGTTAATATTACACTAAAATGTAAGTTTAATAGATTGAAGGAATCATGCTTGTGTGAAAATCATCCTATCTATGAGAACACACTATTTCAAAAAAATCTATTGTTAATGTAAGAGGAATTTGGTTTGCCATTCAATCTTCTGGCAGATCGATAGACTGCGAACTCTATAGGCAAGTGCAGATGCTGACAAAACTTAAACAACCACTTCTGAAAAATGAAGGAATGTGAATTAAAAGCTCTACATCTCCTGCTTGAAAACAAATGCTGTACTGTCAGGCTCACAACCACTGTCTGTTATGCAGTCTACAATTTAAAAATCTGCACCTGAACTAATTAAGAATCTGCACCATTTTTAGAGCAAATTTTAACAGGAGATATCCTATTACTACAAGTACGAGTGTTTACAAAGCATGCCTTTAAGGTTTTCAAGATCCTCCTTAAAATGTAAAGCAAAACAAACAAGATTTCTTTAACAGAGTAAAATATACCATGCTTTCTTAAATTATAAAACCATGCAGCCAATTTCTACAGATTTATTATTACAATCAAGGTCCATATGGTCTTCCCATTTCCATCCTACTTCTCATCTGTCAGTTCAAGTGTCTGCAATTGCCATGTAAGCATTTCCTAGCAATTGGAGGCACTACAGCTCTACACTTATTGGTCACCTCCAGCTTTCCAGCCTTCATTGGATGAAGCAGCTAGCTGGACCTACCTAAGATGAGTGGGAATCTCTTCTCAGTGGCGTTCAGCTGAGTCAACAAAGGCAGACGTAATTACAAACTGACTGCGGGTGGGGGTGGGGTGTGTGTGTGCAAGAAGCCAAGCCACACAAGCTAAAAGCCCCTTAATTACACCTCTCATGACTTCTTACCTCCTGCATGCCCAGCACCTGGCATTCCAGGCTTTTTTTTTCCTTCTATTTCCCACAGTCAGATAATGACTGTTAAGAGCGCTACTGCAATTACCTACCTAACTACTACATTCTGTAGCTCCACTTTAAGTGCAACAGCATGTTGCAAAAGATGGTTAACACACTGTCTATTAATTAGAAACTGCAGCAAAATAAATCATTCCTTTAATATTTTTTTAATTTAATTTCCCCAGAGGCCTTATAAAAAGACCTTATAAATTTCAAGTGACTAGGATTAGTTGGGGAAGCAACAAAATGTGTCTTAAGAAAACAAATAACATTAAAATCATTAGCATAATGGTAATTTGCAGAGTACTTTCTTGGGACCCCGTTGCAAAATTACACTACATCTGGATCAATAAACTCAATCCCACTCTTACGAAGCCCAACAAATATCAAGGCAATTTTGAATTAGTATGAGGATTTCACACTTCAAAAAGCCAGCCTTTATACAGTATAGGCTTCTGCAGCTTTACAGTATTAGAGGTGGTGTCCGCAATAATAGTGGTCCCACTACTATTTTCTGGGAAGTTGCCAGACCACCAGTAGGAAAGGGACAAGAAAAAAAGAAAAGAATATGCTACTGTAGACTTTTTGAACCCTGTCCTGCAATTGTTTATCTTTATACTGTTTTCCTTAAAGCCAAAGGACAGCATTTCTGCTCATCTGTATCAATTTCAAATGGTTCATTTTAAATTCCCCTCATGGTACAATTCTTCCTAATCTCTATTTGTAATTTAAACATACATAGGGACAAACAACGCTAAATTATTTAAAAAAATATTAAAATTCCAAACATACAGCAAGAATTTATTAAATTTAGAATGACTGCCTCCGCAATGGTTTGAAACCTTTGTCAATAATGGCCTTCTTTCTTGTTTAAGTATTATATTTCTCTACCATGCACTATTACATAGGAGTAGGATTCAGCATCTAGCTGGACACCCACCCTGAAAGTCATGACTTCCTAAAGCTACAATGCTCACGTGTTTAAAGAAAGCAAGTATTTAGGAGGACTTGAATGTTAGATTATAATATTTTAGTAGATAAAAGTTTGTCCTAATGATAACAAAAATAGCATACACCAGAAATCCAGACTACAGCAGAAACTTGAGAATCGGGTTTCATTCACAGTTTTTCAAAATAATCTAAATATTCCAGTACTTTCTGTATTTCAGAGCTAAATTGTAATTCCAGAAGCAGACACAAACTGCTAGATAAATGCTTACAAGACCACCTCTAACTCATTTTTATGTGACAGAATCATAGGCAAGCACGGACATCTCAAAAATGCAGAGACACTGTTATAACTACAGTTGATCCTCTTCAGGTAAGTTAAATGCCTTGGCCCTGAGTTAAAGATGATCAGAGACCTGTTGTTTTTACTGTCTTAAACTGGAGATATGCCTATTCAACACTACAGGAAACCCAGGCAGTTTTGAAATGTTCACTTGCTTTGCATCACCAGCAGATGGCACACGGATAAACTCTAAGGAAAGCACCACCGCGTCCTTTACAATTAATCTCTACCAGGCTTGGGGGTGGGGGGGAAGGGGGAAGAAGAAAAAAAAAAAAAAAATAGTCAGGCCTCCCCCCTCTATATCCTGCATCATTATTATAGGTGAGAAAAATTGTCTACAAAGGGTCAGGAGGGAGAAATATTTTAGAGTTTCCTCTGCCTATTTCGATTATGGACCCACAGACAGTGCAGAAATCACCCCCAATCCATGTAGAAACCCCCAATCTGCAGAAGACCCACCAGAAATTCACCACCATGTGTCAAGAGGTCACAGTCTCTGCACAGGCACCTGCGCTGCCTTCCCAGACCTTGGTTCCTCCTGCATGCTGTAACTCCTATGCCTCAAGAAAAGGTTTCAGGTCCTCAATCCAACCAAACGGATTTCCAATCCAATGCCTGCTAATTGCAGGATAACGACAACACTTAGTCCTTTCACAGTCATCTCTGAACCTCTCTAGGAAATAGCTAGGCCATTATAATATTGAACCACTTTCTGGGAAGTGGAGGACCTTGAATAAAAGTCTTTCTGACTCCTCAGGTTTTAGGATACCCTTGAAATGTCAGGGTTGCAGTCCCACTACCACCTGGACCTGCTGAAAGATTTCATGCCATTAACAAATGACATTTTCTTGCTGTTTAGAACATTTCCTTGCCAGTCAAAAGTTTATGCTGAACAACTCTTTTTTAATAATTAGTTGGATTCTGGGGGGGTCTTATCCTAGCAAACTGTAAATTTTATTACAGCTTCAATTAAAGAATAGAACAGTCTTTAACTTAAATACACTTCCATAAACAGCAGAACTCGTGATGAAGGCTTCCTATGGTCCTCCCATGGTGCTTGCTCCTACACTGACTCTCGTGCCAAAAAAAGGGACCGAGATATTTTTCTAACCTGTTCATCAGTGAGAGCATTTGAGGGTCCCTCTCTGTGAACCACCTGTTTTCGCAAAACATGTAGAAAATTTATCACTTAAAAAGGGTCAAAGGCACTAATTTAGCTGAAATAATGCTTAGGACTACTGAAAACAGAAGAAGCAAAGAATAATAAGTAAACCTTTGTTTTCTTAGGATCCCAGGCTGTTTCACACAGCTGCTCCATCAAACACATTGTTTCTACATCAAATTCAACTTATAATACTCTCCCTATATTTTAGGCCTGAAACTCAAAATCTTTTTATAGTGTCAAATATTTACAATGAAGACGTATGTTGCTAATGTCAGAGGAGAAACTAGAGGATTTGCTGTGTGGAGGATATCTGATGTATTTTACTGTTTCTACGAGGCAACTGAAGTGAGGTAGAAAGTGTTAATATTCAGATGTTTCATGAGTATAATTTCAGGTTGTCTACTGACTTGAACAGGTATTTGTCTAGATTCAGTACATGTTTTCAAAGTTATTTCTACAATAGCAGAAACTAAACTTAAACGGAAGGCTTAGATATGTGAAGAGAATTTTAAAGGAGAAAGGGATTTCCAGCAAATTACATAGTAACCAAATATAAGCCTGACAAAAGGACAATAACTACAAAGCATAATAATTAGAACACCTGGATAGCCACGGGCGTGATGGAAGCTGTACTGGTTTCTCTGTGAGCAGAGTGAAAGTAGTATGCATTTTGGCTACTTTGCCTCTTTTTTTCAAAACCCATGCATGAGAGTGAGAATTTTTTCAGTGAAAAATTTTCTACTGATTTTGATGGTTCTTAAATAATAAATTATTTGGGAATAGGAGCACTTGTCTGAACTGGACTTAGCAGAACTGATCCCAGTATTTGCAGTACTATGGCAGCTTTTGCAATAATTAAGTCTCCTGACCAAAATGCACACTTTCTACTTAGAATAAAAAACTTCCAGTCACAAATTTAAGGTCTCTGTAAACATATTTCCAGAACTGGAAACACTTCAAGATGATTTAATTTCAGTTAAGAAATAATTTTCTGAGGTTTAAACCTCAGAAACTGAGATGTATAATGGACTCCTATCTTTGATATACTATACATGTAAACTATGTGATCTAAACATGCAGATATAAGCAGACTGTACAAACTGAATACAAAACCAGGATTCTCACGCTGTGTGTTCTCCTGAAGTAGAGAGAACAAACAAGTATTTCTAAAAATTAATTAGATCTTTTAGTTCCTTATTAATGCTTCTATGTGCTTGTTGTAGGCTTTCCCTGAAAGTGTGTGACACTACACGACAAAGAAGAGAAAAAATTTAAAAAACCCTTTCTCTCTAATTCTTTCCAGCTGGTATCTGAGGTAAATAATATTATTCCAAAGAGATTTTTAAGATATTTTGTTTAAATTATCTTTTCATTTTAACTTAAAACACATGCTATCTTTATTTCTAATTTTACAGTCTTAAAAATGATGGAAAATGGTGGTTTCTGTTTGTTACTTTGTTTCTTAGTTATTAATGGATATGCAGAATTTATGGAAATTATTTTTCTGCAAAGCCATTTCAGATTTGGAATGTGACCATGTACTGGAAAGAAGCCCAGTCTTTCATTACAGTGTTCTCATAGGAAGGATTTTAAAACAAATATTAGATTTGCTATTTTTACAACAAATCTGCACTTCAGACATTGCAAATCAAAAATACTGAAAAAAATCATTCAGGTTACCCTTAGCCACCAAGACTTGTTATTTAAAAGATAATCCATAAAAAAGTACAGAAACCTTAGGTGTGATGTTGGATATAGGCATCTATATCCAGCACCACAAGCCACAAAACCTCCACTTTGCTGTGTAGAGATCTATGAACACTGTATTTTCCTAAGAGCAGCTCCTAGACCTTAGCTTGGGTTTAAACAACCCTCAGCCCCAGGTGGATGTACACCTCAGGTCTCCCCAGCTGTCCCAGAGGAATGTGCTCATCGGTCAGCCAAGACACCAACCCTTTTGTGCACTGTTTTGTTGGCGCCTCCAGGACTCTTGCATTCTCAGCTGCACAGCGGCCACCTCTCAGCTGAATGTGTAGAAAGCACCTCTGCCTATAATGGACTAGAATTGCAACATCTGCATGAGATGCAAGCATTTGATCTCTCTGAGGCCGATAAGGATACTCAACCCAAGTTAACAAATGCTTTGCAAACACTCTATCCACTGCGTTAATTTATGAAGGTTTGGTGCTGTTGCCTCCTCCACCTCTCACTGCCAGCTCCTTTTCTTCTTCCCTAATCCCTCAATGCTCTAAACTAAAAATAGTTAGAGAGACACCTTTGTCCAAGTGGGTAATTCAGGCAACTACATGCAGAATGGGATTTGTACTGTGAATTTAATATAAATCAAGAATGCTCTATCACTGCCACCTTTGTTCTACTGATTAATTTGGTGATTTTTTTCAGTGGGCTTTCTGCTATGAAGTCATTCTTTTAACTGTACACACTAATAGTACACTACAGGACTAATGCTGCACACACACTGAGGAGGGAACAGAAGTGGTTTAAATAATCTCTGTGAAATCCTAAATGATTTAGGAGTAGTGATGAAAACTCCTTCATGCATCTAATCTAACACTTCTGAAAAGGTCATATTTAAATGAATGAAATTAGGACCTGAAATATAGGTTCCTCCCTTTTTGATAGTATGAGAATTTTTAAATCAAAGTATCCATTAACTCTTCATGCTACAGAAATAACTGTGCATATGAATACAACACAGAAATATAAAGAGTCAACACTGCTATCCCAAAGTAAATTAAGAGATTAACCTGGTTATGAAAATCCACATTGGATTTAAATTTAATTTATCTAAATAAGAAGTAATCACTATCTTTCTTTTATATTTGCATGATGATGTATTTTCATTATTAAGAAAAAAATAATAGGACACTGTATTACTTGTACTACTACTAAGGCTTGCTTTCCTACTGATGTGGCTTACATCTTCCTACCATACTCCCTAAACTCCTTTCAATTTCCTCACTTTGCTGCCTCTTCCCTACCTGCAGTCCTCCCCCCTCACTCTAACACCCCCTTTTTGCTCAGCTGTGGCTGATGAGGTGCTACAGGAGTTATAATCGGTCATGTAATTTAAACTGCTCTGGTTGCTTATCCTTGGCTGACTAGTTGCTCATCCTCTAGTTGCATATGTGGGAATGGACAAAGAACAGAATGACTTTCTCTAAAAAATGTATGTTAATTTGTTGAGTTTTCATCTACTCAGCCACTGACATTTGTACCAGTAAGACTCCTACTTCTTACTCACAGCTGGGTGAAGTTGGCTAATAGATACAGAACGGGAAAGAGGGAAAAGCTGCCAGAGAGCAGTGCCCCACCCACAGACTCCTTCTTTACGAGACGAGGTTAAAACATGGAAAGTCTCCTCTGCTTTTCTGAAGCATCTATGCACCCACAAGACTACTTCAAACATGACTTTAGATTTAGCCGGTTACTGAATGCACCGATAGTGTTCCATTTTATTTGAAAGTTACAGTGGGGCAAAAGCGAGCATTTCATAATCACACCTGGGTTTTTTTCCTGTTCATGCAAGCGAAACAGAAGCCTCTTGGACCCATTTCTGGTTTCAGTGATAACAAAACTCCCATCAATTCTGAGTACAAAGCCTTAGATGTGAAGTCTGCTTTAACAGAATCACATTTAAGATTTATTAAGAAATGGCAGAATCCACCAGAGCACAAAATATAGTTGTTATTTTCTAAATTTTCTGAAGCAAAACTTTATTCATAAAGTCCCAAGAAGCTACAATATCCCAATTTTGAAATAAAGTCCTAAATGTTCCACTTGAATTTTGCATGGGATCATTTGTGTCAGAGGCAAAATATGATGAAAGTGATACAATGTATCACTCCCTGACATATGCGCCATACATAATCTTCTAAGCCATTAATTAGATGGGTGCTATTTATACACTTACTATTCTGGATTACACAAAAGCTCTTCTTCACACCTACTCCTAAAGCCTAAGAGTTAGGTCTCTCAATCCTTTACAACTAATAATCTAACAGTGTTCTGCATAAATGCAAACTGTTCAACCAAAACTGTATTTCAGTTTCAAGACTCAAAACTCCTCTGATAAATTTAAGAAATCTAATTTCTATTTGTATACAATAGCCTTAGAATATGCCAATTAAGTCCTATTTGATGAAGTAAGTCTTGAAAAATGTTTGTGAAAATTTTCCTAGCTACAGGCTTCACATGACCAGTAAGGGAAGTTCTGGATGCAGGTTATTGCCATATTCATACTCCAAAAGCAGAAACAAACAGCTGTGTCTGTCAGCTGCACATTTTTTGATACAAATCGCAGGCAGAAGCAAATTAATTTCAGTCAGTCCCATTACCATTTGCTTGGGCAGCACCTCTACGAAGTTAGCAGTAGCATCAGCAGTTTCCCATTTTCTAGAAGGGTGTGAGAGGGATGGCGTTCCAGAAGTGCTCACAGGCTACTTTTAAGTGATATGTGAACAACTATCAATACTCATATCACAGTTTAGAAACTTCTGGCTTAAGGGGTTACTAACCCGAGTTCACTGAATAGCTGTGCAAGATGGCAAAGAGTAATGCAGGAGCATACGCTACCATGTGCTGTAACAATTCTCCTGTGGGAATGGTGCAAGAACACTAGCTTATGAGAATGTCCTACACGACAAATGTGCTGGCTTCTACCACTACGAGAAACTCAACATTATGCCATCCCATGAACAGGCATTTTGAAGGTGTTTCAGTATCTAGTGTCAAACTGACAAACAGATAAAATACATGGATATGTCTAACTGTATAGACACACTATATTTAAATTCTTCTATATGTATTGAAAATCTTTTTCGTTAGTATAATCTGTGCCTACAAGGAAGCCTCCCCTGCCATTAGTACTATCAGCTCCCACCCTCATATTTCTAACTGAAAATACATTAGCAAAACTAATGCACGGGTGGCCTCATCCAGAATGGAGAGCAGAGAGACCTTGATCCACTGTGCTTCAGAGAAAGTTGCAGGATTTAATCTCGAGGCAAATAGCTAGTAGTGTTAATGATTTGAATCCTGTTTACTTTAGCACATATTTGACTTGAAGCATGCAAGAAATCTTCAGTGAAATAGGACCAATCAGGTACTTAAGTCCTATTACAAGTTTAAATTATTTGCTGAATGGCAATGCGATTAGTCACATTAAGTGACTAAAATCACTTAGTAGACTATTTGACTAATAGTCAAATTAAAGCTGGGTTGAAGTGATTTGCTGAGCCAAGGTTTTAATTTGGTAAAAAGTTAAGGATGGTGATTAACATTTCCCAATTTCAGTTAAAATGTACTATTATGTTTCAAATATAACTCCTAAACACCCTTCCATCCCTGAAGATACAAGTAGATTCTTTCTCAACTTTCCTAGTAGTCAAAGGCAACTTCAGCTTCTGAAAAATCAAATTGGTATTACCAAACTAATTCTTGAGTTTAAAAAGCTGTTTGTTCAAGTAGCAGATGAAGAAATACAGAGGAAAAAGAAAGAAGCTCACAAGTCACAGGTGTGTGTTAACACCCTTCCAGCTCCAGTCAGATTAGTGCAAGGATTTCCTTCAGTGTTGGAAAAATCTAAATAGGAGGGTGTTCTCTGTAAATACGCAAAGCATTTTCATTGTATTTTAGAACTTTTGAAGCCTGTGCAAACTGCCTAAACCTAACAACAGCCTCCATGCAGCAATGATGATGACTTCCCCGTTGTTGTAACGTACCAGTGACACAAATGTGTCATTGATTAACAATAAGCATATAATTTCATTGCTGTTCAGGTATGTGTCAATCACTGCCTGTGGGAATTAAACAGCCAATGCAGAAGACTGGATTTAAACAATAAAGCTGGTTTACAATTACAGTATACAGATTATTTGAGGTCATACTATACATCTGTGACTGTATTAACTGACTCCTGAAATTACTACAGTAAATAACTTGGAGTTTTATACCTGGAATTAGGCAAAGACATAAAGGATTAATTCTTCAGTATTTTTATGGGGGAAAAAAATCTCAGCCTTATTTGAACTTTGAAAAAGACCTACATGCAAATCCTATATAGTCCAATATATTAAAAAAATAATAAAATCAAGTTTTTCTTTTTGCTCAGTATTCTCACTAGACAAAAACAGAGACCCTGATACAAAACAAGTAGAAAATTTTGGTTCCTTCTTTACAATGATGAGGCCAGGTCTGAACCAGAAACTTTGCATGGAGTACACTGGGGCATGAAATAGGGTATTCCACCTCTTCTGTATTAATGTTCTAGATAGGCAGTGAGTGGATACAACTGTCTTCTAGAGAAACCACAGATATGATGTGTTCTGCCTCTTTTATAAACTGTCTGCAAGCAATCCAATGGCTGTTCTGCCAATTTCTAGGTTAGCTCACTGTAAGCATTAGTATCTCTGCCTGTACTAATCCCCGTTGTCTGTAAGGATTCTTCCTGCGTGTCTGAAACTAGACATTGGGCCGTCCGTTCATATACTACTAACTCTGTGATAACCTCCTATACAGACAAGCAACAGCTTCCCATGTAAAAAGACACACATTGATTCTTTCCTACTTTTGAATTATTTTTTTTTAACAAAAATCATACATACAAAGCTTGCTGCAACCTGAATGAAATCTAGTCTTGCATCCTATTTAGTCTCATTCTATGGTCAACTGACAATCAGCATGCTTTCTGATTGTCTATAAAAATATTTTGAGAATAAAAAATATTATGAATAGTCAGAAAAAGCAGAAATTTGTAATAAAATTGCCTTCACACTACATAAGAGAGCATAAAAACCAGATGCACATGATACTAGTTTTTGCTCTCAATTTCATATTCCCATGTAGTATTAGAATCCATGTTCAAACTCTACTTTGATGTCAGACATCTTCTGGAGTGACATCCGTCACTATCTCCAAAGACTGGAACAGACACCAAGATGCAACATGAAAGCATAACGTTATCTCAGAGGATCTGACCTTATGCAGCTATGTATGATTTTGACATTACAGTGCAGCACTGAATAATTCCTACCATTGTTTTATATTATGCATGTCATCCAGTTCAGATCTAAAAATATTTTAGGCATTTTCCAAGAGCCAGAGTTGGCTCATGCAAACATGTTTGCATGTTTATGCCTGTTTTTATCATGAGTGACAAATGCCCCTGTGATTATTCATAGGAACAGAGCACAAGAGCAGCCCACAGCTGGTTAAAGCTGGGTACGGAACCGCTTTATAAGAGCTTCAAGGCTTCTGAGCCTTTTCAACTACACTTGCATTAAAATCCCACCGAACGAAAAAACTTGGATCTACATCCAAACGCCATGCAAGTGATGTTCTACACACAGGGTAAAATCCACTATAGTCTATGAATACCAGCTTTGGAGAAAAAAAAAAAAAAGCTGACTCCAAACGGCACAGACCTTTAGGCCTCAAAACCAAAGCAGCTGATCCCGGCACAGCAGCACTGACGCTGTGAAAAGCCACATGCACGCTTGCGGTGATGGCTGTAAACTGGACCACTGAAGGCCCCGTTTCTAGGAGGATTATAACCATTCCCGGGGTTTATGCATAAGCTTTCGCAGCCCCGGCTGCCAAGCCCGGCTCACTGCGGGCAGGGGCCTGCACTCGGCGATTCTCACCGCCGCACGGGTGGCACAGCAGCGCTGCCTCCAGCCGGGCGCCGGGCCCAGCGCCCCACGCGAGACAAACGGGGGGGACACCCCGTGCGCGGGGAGCCAGCCCCGAGCCCCCTCAGCGCCGGCTGCGACAGCCACGGCGCCTCGCGCGGGCCCCCGCGGCAAGTTCCGTGCGCGGCCCCGCGCCCGACCCCCGCCGCCGTGCCCGCCCGCACACGCCGCGGGGAGGGGGAGGCACCGCCTGCCCCCAGCCCCGGGCAGGACATGGGCCGCGCCCGGCACCCCCGCGCCCGGCAGCCACGGGCCCCGCCCGCAGGCAGACAGGCGGCCCCCGCCCCGCCGCCCCCCGCGCCCCCCGCTCGGCCGCGGAGCCGCCGCCGAGCCCCCCGCACCTTGGCTCCGCCTGCTGCCGCTTTCCATCCTCAGCCCCATGCTCCCGGCGGGGCGGCGCAGGCCGGCGCTCGGCTCGGCGGCAACGGCGGCTCGTCCCCCGCTGCGGGCGGGCGGGCGGGGCGGGGCGCTGGGCCTGGCCCGCCGCGGCCTGGCTCGGCCGCCTCCGGCATTGCCATGGGCACGGGAGAGCGGCGGCGGGCGGGGCGGCCTGAGCCCCGCGGCCCCCGGGCCTCGCCGTGAGGGGCGCCCGCAGTCCCAGCCCCGGGCTGGCGGGGCGGAGGCAGCGCAGGGCGCTGCGGGCGCCCCCTCACCCCTCGGGCTCGGCCCCAGGATGTCTCTTAAGGCGGTGCCTTGCAGCCAAGGGGAAGCTTTGCCTCGTCAGTGAAAGGTGCCCTAATTATTTAAGCCTTTTTCTTGCAACTTGACAGGAAGTCGAAGAATAATGGATGCCAGGGAGTGATTTAAGGCAAATTGCTCATGTTTCAGAGGAGCAAATGACAAGCCGAGAGCCTAGAGCATTCCCAGCGTGTTCCACTGAAGAAATTCATTTTCAGTATCTTGCAAAATAAGCAGCACCTTAGAAATGAACCACAAAAATAAGCTTTTGAAAAGCAGCATTTAATCCTGTCACTGATGAATGTATTCATGTTGATGCGTTGGATTTTAACTTTTTTGAAGAAGCAGTAGGCTCATATTTACTTTTCGTCAGGCTTTTTGTCTGTTTTCCTTAACGAGAAATCTCTGAGAGCTTTTGCAAGAAAACCCTTGGTACATTTTGTGTGAAGCTTTTTCCCACTGATGGGCCAGGGATACTGCAGTCACCTCCATTGCTGGACACCTATGTGTCATCCCAGCTGGAGGGACATCCCCATCGCTAGCTAGAAATTATTATTAATTATAGGCTAAATAGAGTTTTTTATGTGATTTGCTACCCTTCTTTACGTGCTAGAAAAAATAGCTTGCATGTAGTTCAAAATTATAGCAAAATTAAGGGAAACTATTTTTCTTCCTTATTTCTGTCTCATTCATGCTGGATGAAACCTGAGGTATATCTACCCCAGTACTTTGTGTAGACTCTACCAAATACTTCAGAAAACTTTTCAGTAGTTGACTACTGAATGTTAGCTGAAGTGTCTTGCTAACCCCCTGCTGTTGGTGGTAGGCCTGTGATTTACCTTATAATTTTAGATGTTCCCATTAATCATATGAAGTTTGGATATGGCCTTAGTTCTTGTGCTTCACATTGTAGTGATCATTTTGGCAGCCTAATTGTTTTCATCTATAAATGTAGTTGGTGTTAAATTTGTCTGGGAGAGGTTGGGACAGGGAATATATGCCTTGGAAACCCATTGGTCCTTTGTCATCTGGTGGTCCTCTGTCTTTCTGACTGCTGTTTTTATAAAGTGTCTATTTCCATGGCATTTCAACTACTGCCAACTGTGATGCCACAAACACCTTACCTTTTTGTCAGAACAAAGTAATTTGATAGTATTTTGTCATTTTCTCTTATGTCTCTTGGATGTGAGGGCAATGTATTAGTTACCATAGTTTTTGTGTTTCAAGATCTCTGGTTTAGACTTTGCTATAATCCAAATAGTTAAATCTGTAGATTGTAGAAGTAGAGATAGTCTTAAAGCAGTTTCCATTTCAGATACCTGAAGATACTAGAGATAAGTGCATGAGATTCTCACCTCTATGTGATATCCTAACCACTTGCTGTAATACTCTCTATTGACTGCAGAGATCACTGCTCATAGTAATATGTTTATACTTTATAAATACTTTTTTTGTTTCATTATCTGAATTTCAGGTTCACGAATTCTCAGTGTGTGGTACCCAACGTGCAGTAAGTAGGCTGTTCTGTCTGACCCAAGTGATGGATTTCGCATAGTGGCCTCCCTATTATTCCTCTACTTTTTTCCACCATGTAGATAATTAAAACACCCAAATGTAAGTGAGCGTTTTTAGAAGCATATCACAACTATTCCCCTGGTTTCTAGGCAACGCTGAGGGAATGTAGCAATTTCCACTAGTTCCCTCTCAATCAGCAGCCACAGCATCCTAGAGATGTCCTGGTTCTGAAATTTTTGACCTCCAATGGAAACACATACCAAAGCTTTATGTATTTCTAATTGGTCTGACTTATGGTCCTTTGGCCTTTGGCTCACTTTGATCTGTGAGAGTATATAAATTTTAAGTGTAATTAAAAAGTAAGCCAGATGTATAGCTGTGTGCTAACACATTAAGTCCTGTAACATGTACTAAATAAAAATAAGCCTTAACAAAAATTGAATCAGTCATGGACTTTGATCCATCCAAATGAGTACAGACATAAGTAACACAGATTGCTGCAGAGAGCCTACCATTGTCAAAGAAGCAATAACATGACAAAACTGTAAGGTTTGTTCTTTCCCAATTTGAAAAGAGGAAACACAACACTGAATGTTGTTGGCTGTCATTTTCAGCAGGGCATTTTCCCCATTTCCTTGGAATGTGTTACAGCAGAACATGGTTTTAAAATGCACCTACACTGGGAGGGAATGAAAGCAGCAGGAATATATTGAGATTCACATTTGCAAGTGTAGATGGGCTTCTGTCCCTACCCTGACACGGACTTACAGAAATATTGCCTTCTTGTCTACTAACTCTGCCCTGTGTATGATCCATTGTAGACACCTAACTGCTGTGAAAATGTGCAGTTAATAGTATTCGGCAACAAAACAGCATTTTTAAGCCCTGGGTAGTGTTTATTTTTGTGGAAGAAATAATTAGAGAAAAAGATTTCAAAAAAAAGGAAATACCCCATATGATGCCCACTTTCTTTTGCACACAGCTCAGAGACAGAACAAGTTTCCTCTGAAAAAGCCTGCATGTCTGGCAGGACCTCTGTTACCTGCTCACTTGGGACAGGTATCTGTTCATAATGACAGAACTCTGCATTTGTGGGATTTGGCTTTTTTGGAAAAAATTGTATGTACACTGGTGAATTCAGATCTGCAGGTTTTTTGAGAATCTTTGCTTATTTCAAGCCATTGATTTTCTTTCATGCTTGCTTTTCCTTACAGCTGTCTATCAAAGTAAGCCTACATATGCAGGTGGAAAACATCCCAACAACCAGATCTGCACACCGTATTCACAGAGTATTCTAGAAAAGCCCTAAATTCATCATGCTGTGTACTTTATGATGGAAATAAATCTCCAGGTTTACTTGAGTTTTTGTTTGGCATCAGTGCCCTTTCTCAATGCAGGTCTGTCACCTGCCTGTGGCTCAGGGTGTCAGTGTTCCAAGCCCCTCGCTGCTTCTCGCAGCAGGCTGCTGCTGACTTGCAGCAATCCCCAGCTGGCACATTCAGACCATTAACCTTGCAATCCATTCCTCTACAGCTATCCGGAAAGAAAAATGTTTCCCTGAAAGATCAGAAGAGGATGCATTTAAACAGGCTGTCTGAGCAGGTTTTTTTGCTACCTACTTAGGAAATTCTTGTGTCGAAAAACTGCAGTAGCTCTCATGGAGCTGGTGTGAGGGGAAAAAAGCCTTAATAACTACTGAAATATGTCTTTTGTGGGTTTTTTGTTTTTTGGTTTTTTTTTTGTTTGTTTGTTTGTTTGGTTTTTTTGGTTTTTTTTGTTTTTAAAAGGATACTTTTCCAGGAGGAATGGTAGGTTCTTTTCTGCCTCATGTTTGCTGCATGTTCTTTGGTCATATGGTTCTTTGAGTTATTTAGAATAATGTACAGTCTTGAAATATCATTGCAATTTTCTTTTTGTGTTCTGGCAGGGCTGGAAACTCTTTCTTCATGGCAACGCAGTTAGTTGGTTTGTTATTGTCTGTATGGCAGCAGTAGTCAAGAGATTTTTGTAAAGCTAGGGCTCCAGTGGGAAAGATGATGCAAAAACAATTCAGAGGAGATGGTCCATGTCTTAAAAGCTGCAGTTTTTAATACCCTGTAATTTAGAATGCAGTAAGGGTGCTAACCTAAAGTAAAAGTGAATATGCTAAGGAAGATGAGGGGAACTATAGGAATATATAATGACATAAGGTTTCTATGAACACAGTGTCAAACTGCCATACTATTTATCAGCTTAGAAGAAAAAGTCTCCCCTGCAGTATGAATAACTACTACCAAATTCCCTCAGGAAACTGCTGTGCAGACTTGCTCTGTACAACTATTCTTTCTTTGCAGATCTATACAGAGTCTTATAATGCATCTATCCCTGTGATACAAGAGTATTTTTATATGTGGCAAGGAAGAAACCTCTATAAATTGTATACAATGTTATTCTTGGCTGTAATGTAAAACTTAGTAGCTGGGGTGACTCAAGATCTGCTTATATTTATTCTTGTACAGTGTCATTTTCTGTTTATCTACTGTTCCCATGAAAGTTTGCAGACAGGAGGCTTGTACATGAAAATCTGTCCTTTATTAGGGCTGACTGCTGAGGGCTTTTCTCATTACTTTACTTGAACTATTAGGTATTAAAGAATGAAGACTGCAGTAACTACTGGAATAATTGGAATTTTAAAGGGAAAAAACTATGTAAATGTCATAACTCAGTTGTCTAGATCATAAGAAATGATTTATTTTCTAATAGATTTACCTATTGTGCCACATGGAAATGCTTACTCATAGTAATTAGGGAGAAACAGGGTGAAAACATATTTGTAATATTTCAGTCAATATCAGAAGATTAGCACTCAGATTAGACATATATAAATGATACCACTCCATTAAATCCAGTGAAGCTATTCCTTCTTAGACTGAGATGGATCATCTGTGTCTACCCAGCCTGTGGCAGGCAAGAGAGAAGAATGTCAGTGTGGCATTTTGTGTGGCCCATCCACCTTCTACACATCTACTACAGCATGCTCAGGCTTGCCTAACGGTGTATTAATCCATGCATGTGCTTGAACAAATGGGATCCTGAAGAGAGTTCCTCCAGGTTTGCCAAGGTCAAGAAGAGGAATTCTCGAGGGCAGCTTTACAACTGCCAAGAAAAGACAATACAGATATACTACGATTTTCCACAGCACTTCGGTACATTTTCAACATCTGCGTGAATGTGAAATACAGTTTTACTAGAAGTAGGCCGAAATTCCCAACTTGAAGAGTTTTGGGGTTTTATTTTGCTTTAAAAGGTACTGTAATGACATTGCCTGTGTGTTTATGCATACTGAAAGATGAAGAAAAGAGACTGAGAAAATCTCTTGCATGCCGGGTTTCATAAGTAATACCGATTTCAGTCCTCTTATCCACTTGTACCTCTGTGTGAAAGAAAGCAATGGGCAAGAAAATGGCAGGAATCAAAATGGAGTGTGTGAAGTTTAGCTGTTGCAATGAAATCCTCTAAGAGTAATTTTTCTGTGGAATCATTTAATTAATACTAAAAAGAACAATCTTAGGAAGAATTGCTGTAAGTACTTTCTGTTACAGTGTCTAGGACTTTCTTTCAGCTAAAAATTATATTCCAAGGAAAATGTCTGCTACTTACTGAATTTGTATGTTGTTACTGACATCATAAGACTTCAGGAATATCCATGTTCAGATTTAGACAGGACTTGAATTTTACTTTTTTAAAATTTGGTATAAACCCTTTTTTTTCCATTCCTATTAACATGTTACATTCATCAGAAAACAAAGGGACTTCACTTTGATGGATGTTTCACAGTCCCAAGAGTCAGAATGTTCAGGGTCTGTTTGTAGCTTTGTCAGTGACTTGTGTGACCTTGCGTACACCAGTTTGGGTGCCTGAATAGGTTGCAGTGTAAATCACCTTGATGTGATTCATAGTTGATAGTAAAAGTGGAGACATCCAGAGTTAGTGCACTTGTCTGCATTTTTGGGATGATTCTTCTTGCACTGTGCACTAGAAACAATAGAAACAGAAATGACATCTATCCTTTGAATACTAAATATCAAAACTGCAGATTACATGATATGGATGAGACCTAAACATAGACTTATATTTTTCCCTAATCTAATGTCACAGAAGCCAGTAGGGCCAGTGATTTTTAATATTAAACATGAATATCTGTAATGGAGTATAGGAATTCCACACAAGACTAGAAGGGGTTGAATTTACTCTGAGTAAGCAAATCAGTTGTACAATGTAGAAATAAAGGAAAATAGGACTAGGATAGGGAGAAACCTTATGTGTTATCATGGTTTCTTTAATGACAGACAACATCATCATATAAATCTCTTCCATAAGATGTTCAATCTTTGTCTTAAAGTTGTATGCTTTTTTTTTTTGCAGTCCCCATTAAAAGTTGCTCTAAAATTCAGTTCCTTAGATGGCTAGAAACCTTTAAATTCATGATCAGTGTATACTCAGTTAACGTTGTACCAGTATTAGTCTCATGCTCTTCTGTTCACTTCTTGGAAGGTAGGATTCCCATTCCCCCAGTTCATGCTTTTCTTCATATGTTCTAGTAAGATCTGCTAGAAACATTTACCTGATTTGTATGAATTTTATTTTCCAAGACTTCCCGTGTTCAGTTAATATTCCCATGTCTCTTTCCTCCCCTATCATCTACTGCTCATAATAACAATTCTTCTTTATCCTCTAATCCATGCCTTTGTACTTGGTACTACTAATACTAATTGTGTTATAATCCGTACCACACAAATTTGCAGTATTAATAAATACTTTTCAAATTATAATCTCTTCCTTTTCAGTATTGTCAATCCCTTACGATTTCTGTCATTCCCACATCCCATGCATTACAAATATGCACAGTTAGCTATTTTACAAAATGCACTGTGAAAGTATCAAAAGTCTTCCAAGATTGGTCTTCCAGATTCATCACCAGTAACCTCTCTTCAGTTGTTGTAGTTTACCTATTGAGAAAACCTGTTTTGTCTTCCTTTTAGCTAGGTGCATCTCAAGAACCTCTCAGGTTCTATTTGGTTAATAAAACCTATTAGGTTTTATTTTATTTACTAATTACTTCCACATGCCCTTGGTTTCTGCTTCCTTTAAAATATATCCTTGAAGAGTGTTGAGGTCAAACTAGCAGGCCTGTCACTACCTGGATCATATTCCTCCTCTCTAGATTACAGATACTGTGTCTGCAATTTTCCAGTTATTTGGTATCACCTTGAGCTTGGTAGTTTGGTTATGGCTAGTCATGTTCCTCTCCCCCATACAATTGTCTTTCCTTTTTTCCTTTTTTTCAGAACTATTGAAGGATTTCTGGAGAAACTTCATTGTATTGTAAAACTTCATAAGCTTGCTTCGTCTGATAGGTAAGGACCAGTGTCCTCACCTTCATCCATGACAGGCTAAGACACCTAACAACCATAAGGCAACATGCTCTTCAGTAAGTACCCAGTAAATTATATATTAATACCATGAGTTAGAAAATATTAGCAGGTTCTTTCCACCTCAGCAGAAGTTATGGGGAAGGAATTTCTATTCAGTTCACTGGAGGGATAGTAATTTGATTCTCAATGGTGTTTGTCAATCATATCTCTAAGTCTGGGGATTGAGGAGATAGCGATTTCAGACACAAGTTACTTGGTTGATTAAAGCTTAATGCAAGTTTTAAATAACCTCAGTTGTTCTTGGCCTTAACAACATTAGCAATTTTTCAGGTGGAATAAAATATCTGGGAAGGAAGATGACATATATAAAACAAAGCACTCATGATCAAAACAAAATGGAGGTGAATACAAGGCTCCCTGTAAGACCATTGTCTTTAGATTTGCAGATATAGATATATTTTCCTTGTTGCTTTGGAAATGACTGAGGAAAAATTGGTTCTTTTAGTAAAAGTTGAGACAGTAGCAAAAAGCTTTGATTTACAGAGTACAAATGGGGATGAGTGTAGTTCAGCCACGTCAATTCTGCTGCTTTTTCTTTGTGTGTAAAAAAAAATGTGTGTTGTTTCATTTGCTGAAAGTAGAGCTAGACTGCCCTTTTTTTTTTTTTTTTTTTGGCTGCTGATAATTTTATTTTCATTTGAACATTTCACTGGCCATTTCTTTTGGATCTCAGTAGAGGGTTACATTAGTGGTGACTAGCTCATGTTTGCTGTGTTGTGTCTGCTACAGTGTTACTGATCTGAAAACTTGTTTCTCCAAAATAATGAAATGTATAGCTATATTGGTTTACATTTGTCAGTTCCCATGGCAGCCTCTCCAGCTCTAAGGATGCTATGGGCTGTCAGACTGTTGTGTATCCAATGTTTGCAACAGCTGGATTTCCTCCTACCACTATGTGTGAATCAGAAACAACTACTAACAAAAGGAAGTTGACTGCCTTTTATTACTAAACCTTGATTAACGAATAATAAATGTCATGGTAGAGGATAAAGTAGGCCAAAAATAGAAGTTTGTTTTAATGACATCATTCCTAAAGCCAAAACTGAAATATTACTAATTTTGGAAAATTTTGTGACAGTCACAATCTTAGAGAATTTTCATGCACAAAGCACCTATGCCCTGTGTCTCAAAACTTGTTTTGTGTTCATTGTATAAACAAAGAAAAAACCCCACTTCTTTAAATATCCATCCCAAATCAGAGTGAAGCAGAACCCAACCAAGTCCTATCTGCCATGAAGATGCTACACCTCCGAAGCAGAAATAAACCATTGAAGAGTCAGATACCAAATACCACCTGATTTGTTTTGGAGTTTGTCACAGCTTAAATGAGTGCTGATTTCAGTGCTTCAGTGAATTTCATACAAGAAATAGGGAAACAATAGGATCCCAGCTTTTCTGTAGTTTTCCTTGAGTGTATGTCTTTACCCAGTTATGAGAGAAACAAAATGTATTATGATGTTGAAAAGCATGGAAGGTAATGCAAAAAAAGTTTCCTTTGTAATTAAAGTTGCAATAGATCTTTAATGAACATATCTGTGTTTCATTCAGTTTTGGCCACTGCTTCTCAAGACAGTGAAATGAAGATTGAAAAGACAAAGAGAATTACAGAAGTGAGGGAAAGGAGGTTGACATACAAGGATAAATTGACAGGTATAGATTTCTGTGATTACACAAAATGAAAAATTAAAGAGCCTCTGCGATTTATTCTTTTTGGACTGTTACAAAATCAAGAATTAGATATTTATTATAGTTAAAGGATGATGTTATATTGCCAGAAAGTAATATGAAATGCTGATTTATAACCCAAATAGCCAGCATGTGTCATTTATAGATGTTTGTGGTAATTGAGAGGGAGGATGGTTTTATGCAAAGATTTTGTATGGAATAAACTGCTGGAGTAAGAGGTATATTTTTACCAAGCAAAATGATAGTAACAGATATGTATATGTCTTGATTCTTATTTCTTTAACAACAGTATTTTTCAGTATACCAGTCTGGGTTCTTATGTCGTAAAATTACCCTTTCTTTTCTGATTAAGTGGTTGGGCTTTGGAAAATCTCATTTTCATTTTTCACTGTATTCAATATTCTCATGAAATCAGATGAGATGCTAGACCGTCTATATGCCAATTACCTCATCTGTAAATGGCCATAATAATATTTATGCTAAAAGGTTTCCATGATTTACTTTTGCTAGTAGAGTGTTTTCAGATACTCAGCTGGAAGATGCTAAAGAAAATAGAATTAGCCGTATTGTTTCTCCTTGAAATATCAAGTACAGGCATTGGCAAAGGCAAGTTATTGATCTATCTAGCAAGAACCTGCAATAGCAAACTTCCATGCCTGTTGATATATTTAGCGGCATCTAATATTAGTAGGGTAGAATTTCTGTCAACATTTTTATAACCGTAGCTGCTGTGAGTTCCAACTTGGCATTTAGAAAACTTGCACCGTAAATATACAGTTTTGCACTACTTCTGAACTCTGCAATGGAGTCCATTTTTACCACTGTCTGTGCAGATAGCTAATATGATGGTGACAGCCTTCATCCATTCCATCACCTTCCTTTACTCAAAATGCTTGCCAACATAGTTCTGTGCTAAATTATTTTCTTCTTTAATTTCCTTAGTGTGGTTACAATACTGGTGGATTTGGTGGTGTGTGCTTAAAATGAGATCCACAAGATACTTAGGTGCCTAACTGCCATTGACTCAGAGTTGCTTGCCTAAATACCTTTTGGAACTTATGCTATAGTCATTTATAACTATGGATCAGGAGTAATTTGGTTTGGATTCCTGAATTCTTGAGTCATCAACTGGAGATGTTTTAAATGGGCATCTTTTTCTCAGAGTGAATACTCGGCACTGTCTGAAAAGTTTTTTTTTCAAGGTGTCTTCAGCTGGAGATGGAAATCACTTGTCACTTTTGAAAGCTTTGGTTGACAGCTGCTGTAATAAAACAGTCACCAATCCCCAATACTCTTTAGTATTTCAAAGAAGTGTTCTAAATGAGAGGGAGGTCTTTCCCTTTTCCCTTAATAAACACCTTTGTGAAACTATTTCTTTGTGACAATAAAAAAAGAATAAAAGAACAAAGAAAACCAACACCCAGAGTGCTTATCTGAGTTGTACATGCATTTTGTAATACAAGTAATTTTGATCTGACTATTCAACAACCATGTTAAGTCTCTGGGAACTAGAGATGACCTGCATCACATTATTTTTTATAGTAAGGAAGCAGATTAGAACTACTAAATGGGATCTTTACAGACAAATATAATGTAAAGGTATAAAAAATGTATAGTGGTTTATATTGTTCCTTTTAAACAGAAGATCTCAAGGCGTTTCTATGTATTACGTACAGAAGTAACTGTAGCTGTTTTAGAGCTGTAGGGATGAATTCCTGAATTACTCCATAAAAGGCTTAAAGAATGTATGCACTCAAAATGTAAATGTATAAAGGAGGCTGCCTGTAGACAACCTTGCAACCATTACCTTAGGAGGTTAATATACATTATATTTTTCTGTTCTTCAGCATAAAGATATGTTATCTCAGTACAATTCCCAACTCACATAATCTCTTCATTGCCTTTATATTCCCAGAATACATATAGTCCAGAATCTTACTATAATTATATACAGTGACATATTTCTCTTCATTGGTAGCAGAATGAAATGCATGTCACCTGTTGGTCTGTAGGCTGTAGCAGATCTGCTAACAGTGAGAAGCCACTGCCTATGGGTTGATTCACAGTGATCTTCTCACTTTGCTGAGAGTATGCCATGTGTGAATAACACTGCACTCTCTTGCCATGTTGCATCTAAACTGTTGTAATTCCACTACATCTTCTCCCACAAAATACTGTGAAACAGTTAATGAAATGGAGAATGGTAGTTGTAGAAGGTGATGTTATATACTAGGATGAATCTAGTCTTTTCATTGTTTGTTTGGTTTTTTTTTTTTTTTTTTTTACCAAATCCACTAGATTCCACTCAGGTTTTTGTATTTTTATTTATTTTTTATGACTCTATATGTGTGTGCATGTACAATTTGTGTAGAAACTCAAACTGGGATGCACGTACTGTTGGGCTGCACATCTTCAGAAATGAAGGAATAGCTTTTTTCTTGCTAGTTTATTAAGACGTTCAGTCATGAGCTGTTTTCCTGATTGTTATTATAGTGCCTGGCACACTGTGCCTATAATTAATGATTTCTAATTTACACTCAGAACATAGCCTCCACTCTTCCTACAACAGAATAATAATTTATTGATTTGGTTTTGCTTGAAATATCATCCTGTTTCCAAGTCATATTCCCCTGAGAGCTCCAGCACTGAAGGTGCCAGTGGTGTGCAGATACAAAGACCCAGGCAATTCAGAGTGTTAGCCTTTCAAACAACAGCTAAAGTACTGGTTGCAAAAGTTCTACATCTGTGTGGCTGAAAAGACACATGTGCTGGGCTACAAAGTTGTGGGAAGGTGCAGGAGAGTGCTGGGAGTGAAATGAATTGGAAGCCTCACATCATTCCTTATTCCACAGCTCCATACTAAATACTGTTGCTTTCACATTTTGGGAACAGCTTCTTACTAGATGAGCCATGTGAGAAATGTTACCTAATTTAGAAAGTAGTAAAGCTCTCCTAAGTACTGTAAAAGTGATGATGATTAATGCAAGAGTTGTAGTCAGCCCTTTAAACGTTCCTTATAGCTTCTTTCTTCCCCTGCTGTTCAGAGTAGAAAAGAAATATGCACAACTGAAAGCTATGGGAGGACTGGTCACAGTGGATGGTGTCTGTGTAGACTGTTCCTCCCTACTTTAACTATTCTATAGCTGCATTAATGCCCACATTTAATAGGCTGCTGAGACGATATACTGCATTGAAAAACACTGAAGGAACAGCTGCAGTTAGTGGCATACTTGGTTCTAAGAAATGATGAAAATTTTCAGTAAAATGGGTGGTAGGACAATGCTTCTGAGACCAGCATTACCGTCTCTGGTGTGTATGGCCCCTGGCCCTGCCCTACTGGCTGATAAGGCTGCTGTCGTGTCTGTGGGAAGTAAGGTCAGAGTATGACATAAGCATTCTTCCATGTAGCTGAAGTAGTTCTACTAGTCCTGCAGATTAAGAAGGAAAGAGTCAGGCTATGCAACCATACAGAAAATAATCTGAAGTCTTGCCCAAGATCCCTATGTGTTCTAAGTACAAAGCTTTGCAAGTGTATTTCTTACATCTGGAGGCATTAAACAAAAAAGCATTAGAGTGACAAGCATATACATCAAACTATGTTATTTGGCTCTATTTTCCTTGATCTACTCAAGTAGTGCCATTTTATACTACCCCTCGAATGAGTCCTATATGTGCAGGTGTGATTTAGTATGTTTCTGTAGTGCATTAAACACTTCCACTCATTTATCCTCCTTCTGCCTCCAGGCTAGTGTGTCTGTGTCCCACCCATTTACCCTTACCCTTCTCATGGCAAGGCCATCCATTCTCCAATCCCTCATTCATATCACAGGCTTTGGGGTTTTCCCCTTCCCTTTTTACCTTGTCACTAGCACGGTTGCCCAAACTTCTGACAGCGTGTTCCTGATATTGACTGCTCTTCATCCGCTGCCCCTCATCTTCCCTCTCCAGATATTTTGGGTGCTGCTCTTCCCCTGCGCCTGCTGCTGCGTTCTTTCACAAAACCCGCACTGTCGCTGCGCTGACACTGCATTGCCTCGGCGGGCCACGCTCACGTGGGGCCAGGAAGCTCATGCTGCAGGAGGCTCATGCCCACGTTTTCTTGCATCGCTTGTTCCTCCCATCCGGGCGGCCGCCGGGGTCCGTCCAGCCCCGGTGGGTCCCGCCAGCCCCGGTGGGTCCCGCCCAGCCCCGGTGGGTCCCGCCAGCCCCGGTGTGTCCCGCCCAGCCCCGGTGGGTCCGCCCAGCCCCGGTGGGTCCCGCCCAGCCCCGGTGGGTCCCGTCAGCCCCGGTGGGTCCGTCCAGCCCCGGTGGGTCCGCCCAGCCCCGGTGGGTCTCGCCAGCCCCGGTGGGTCCCGCCCATCCTCGGTGGGTCCGTCCAGCCCCGGTGGGTCCCGCCCAGCCCCGGTGTCAGCACGGCCGGCGGGGGTGCGCGGGCAGCAGAGGGCCGCCCGCCGCCTCGGGACTGTCCAGGGTCCTGAACGCCGGTCGCGGGTCGCGCCGGCTTCTGAGCGCACCCTTCCTTTCGTGACTCTGCTACTGGTATGAACGTCAAAGAAACACAGGTATCTCCGAAAGCTAACCCCCAAATTTCCTGTTTAATATAGAGGAAATTTATCAACCCGCTACGGTAAAGCATCGGGTATCTATCTAGTAAGAAATCTTAACAAAACGACGTGAGGGAAGAGAATAGTACTGCTATAAAATGAATCTGGTGGCTTGTTTTTATTAATCAGGCTTGCTATTTTTGTCAGATACCAGCCTTTGATCTTATGACGATTCTTCAGGGGCATAATGGAAAAACTGAGAACCAGATTGTAATTCTCTCATGACTATGATTCAGGAGTAATTGTACTGAAGTCAAATTAAACTAATGTGAAACAGATGTAAGTGGGTTCAGACAGAGACTCAGTACTATGACTCTGGAGTTAGTACATGGCAGATCTTTTACTAAAAAAAATGCTACAATATACTATTACGCTAATAATGTGCATGTACTTTTTCAGATAGAATAAAACAAAGTGAGGTAACTACTTCACTGCAGTTCTTGATGGTCATACAAAGGGATTGATATAACAGGTGTCTGAAAGCTGGAGTCTGGCTAATGAGGAATGGTTACCAGAAAAGAACTGAAGATGAAGAAGATGACTGCAAACTGTGAGCCAGGTACCCTCTCTCCTGTTCTGGCATTTAGAAGGTGGATGCTTAAAGTGGGCCTGAGGATATGAATGATGTGTTAGGATATGAGAGGCAAGATCCATAGCATATTCTCTTTAGTGTCACTGGCCAAAGGAACTTTCAGACAGGCTGTGGTAATTCAAACAGATCAGATCAGAGAAGGTACCATCCTGGAAAAGTTTATTACTAAAGTGTAGATGCCCTAGGTAGACTCACTGATTTCACTGAAACTATTTCTGCCAATAAGTACATTTTCTGTTGTGTGGGTTCATCCCTGAATGAATGAAGACACAGCACTGCATGCTACGACTTAAAAAGTGGTAAGAAACTGCATGTAGTAGAAGACAATAAAAAGAGTAGGTTGCTTTTCCTTGCACAGTACACAGTAGTCCCTCTTCTTAGTTAACTTCTTGATCCCTAACTACACTACAGCTTCTGAAAACTGTCTGAAAAAAGGGTCTTCAAGTTATCCTAGAGAGAAGGCTTTAAATGTCCTCCTAGACAGAGGCTTCCTAGAGAATAAAGAAGTTATAAAAGGATTCTGCACTGGATCCTGTCCAATTTCGTACTACTAAAGGATGGGTTAATAGAATATAAAAAACAGGATGCACTTCACTTGGGTTATTCTCTGGCTCTCTTGGTCTGAGTGTAAATAACAGCACTCCTGTGGCAATAAACTGAATGAAGAATGATCTTCACAATCAGAAATACCAGATTTCAAACAACCATATAGTTAATCATAAACTGCATTGTTATATACACAAATGAGCATATTGCAAAGTGATGACATAAAGACTGTCTAGACTTCCATCTAACTATGTCTCATCTCTTTGGTGCATCAAGACATGGAACATACAGGTTAAAGATGATCTCTATCAACTATCAATGCGTTTTTCCATTCCTGCTCACTGGATTTAAGTAGGTATAAGAACTATTTATTCATCTGTTCTGCTATGGCTTTCTTTGAGTTACATGAGAAGGGCTTCTAAATCACTCATGCCATATTACTAATGAACAGTCAATTCAACAAACAGTCAACAGGGCAATTAGCATTTTATTTTTCTTTCAGTGAGATTTCTTGTAATAGAAAGCCTCTTGTCTATTGTGTTGTGACTGTCACAGGCCCAGTCCTGTAAGGCACTGATCTTCAACTAACACCAACTCTGAGAACATTAAGTCTGAACGACGAGCCCTGAATGAAAAGGAAGGAATTAGTCAGACCAGTTTGATAAACTGCTGATATAAAGTCAAGTCCTGAAAATTCTTATGCAGGTACTAAAATAGATTGATCATGCTATATTTAGTTTTTTTTCTTGGTGGTCTTTCATTTAAATATTAAACATTACTGAATCCACTTAGCTTGTAAAAGTTGACAGAGTAACAGCTTGAAACACTATAGCTTCAAGGCACCAGTTCTCCCTATCGTGAGAATTCGACATCACTGAGGGGTGAAAGGCCTTTCATTTGCATAAGATAATAGTTACGTTTCTATGCAACAGCTGTGCTGTCAGTGAAAGATGTGCTCATTGTGCCAAATCCATCTCTGGAGTAACCCCATTGATTTTAAATGAGTTACTTTGGGAATAAATTGACCCACTAGGTAAAACTGCAGGTCTGAGGCATCAAAATAATTGAGCAAGATTTCCCTGATCATAACATGGTAAAAAATTGCAAAACATTTCATGATGTCATGCATTTAAGTACCTGACAGATCACAATTGATTTGTGACAAGGTTTTTAAACCATATAGCTAAAGCAAATGTTTATGTAGAGCTTACAGACACTTTTGGGGAATATGGGAACATTAAGAGGA
Organism: Strix uralensis; assembly: GCF_047716275.1. Taxonomy (NCBI): domain Eukaryota; kingdom Metazoa; phylum Chordata; class Aves; order Strigiformes; family Strigidae; genus Strix; species Strix uralensis. The sequence goes on along the minus strand of NC_133975.1, from coordinate 113,291,300 downwards.
TACAAGAAACAGGAATATGGTATTGTGTCATTATTTTCTACATAGTGTTACTGTAAGTCAAACAAGTGAGCTGTCTTTCTAAGGTCAGTTTAATAATAAAGGATTCAAATGGCCACAAGAAAATTCCTGTTCTTTGACAGTAACAATCAGGATGTGTTTCCATTGATGAACTACCTGAAACTTTCACCTCTAGTCTATAGACTTCCTGCATATGTTAACAGGAATTTAATGCTGTTGGCCTTTCAGTGGCCTGTTTGAGTTTGGTGATCTTAGGTGAGCTTTCAATGGACAGATGTCTGTGGCACAATACTCACCTCATCAGTTAACTGCTGGTAGTTATGGCACAAAGTCAAAACAGTGCTTGGGTTAGGGTGACACAACTGAGTAATATATGTCTATATGTTAGTTTTTCCCAGTAAGGTACAAGGAAGGTGCCAGTAAACTGGAAACTGTTTTGAATGCTGAGGAAAAGTTATATACATGCATATGTTATATGTGTGTGTGTATAAATACGTAAATAGTTCTTTATTGATACATATTTGATAAGTGATCTTGTGGGGGTTCAGAAGCCTTCTTTGAAGCCTTTTTGGTTATTGGAATCATTAAAAGATTTCCTGACCATGCTTCAGGCAATCACACAGCAGAATTAGCAAAGCCTACTCTCACTTTTGTTTCCATTCAGTTTGCAGAAGGAACAACAGGAATCCTGAAGCCTATTCAGAATGCATCGTGGTTTGCTTGCCAAGGAAATACCTTGTGCTCCTGATGTCATCATTGCAATCATCTCAAATTCAAGTCTGACTGAGCAGGCTCATTATCATTCTCACCATGTTCTCCCTTAGAGCAGCCTCTCCCGCCTCCTCCTGTACAGCACAAAACAAGAGCCACAGGGGTGCTTGGATTAGGGAAAGCAGAAACACCCAGCACCTCCCCCCAAGAAAACTTGCTGCATTACTTCCATCTAGTTTCTTCAAACTACATACTGCTTTATGGGACCTTGCACACCACCACCAAGTGAAGGTGTGGATTCACAAATACTGATTTCCCTTTAGGGTTGAACAAAGACTGGGGACAAGCATGGATGTGTGTATTTATTTAGGCTCTGAATGTGGATATGAAAAGAGTGTGCCAACCTCCACAGTAAGACTTTCCTGAGGAGAGCCACATATTTCAGGCTGTTTTTTTCACTAGGGCAGATTTCTCCCTTTCATCTTACAAGGTTAACTAACATCTGAGCAACAGATAGGAAAGCAAGACAGAGAGGGCAGTTGAGCAAAAGAAGTACAGGGCAAAAAGCAGGGGACAAATTGTCTTAGGCACAGGTTTAGATCACAACCACATTTCCTGAAAATTTAGAAGATCCTGGCTATGGGCCTCAGGACTGTTTCTGATATGGTTCTCTGACCCATGACCCACATGAATTTGTGGATCTCTCCCCTAAACCTTTCCCAGTGAATGATCCCCTTCACACAAGGAGTTGATTTCCATTGTGGAGGAGGCAGGACAGGGTTAACCTCCTGCAGGCCCCCAGAGGGGCTGGGGTTTTGTTTTCCTGGCTAAGGGAGGGGAACTGGGGCACTGTATTGTAACCGGAACTGGAGACCTTTCTGGAGCCTTTTTTGGGGTTTGAGGGAAGCCTGGAGCAGGAGGGAGAGGAGGGAGAATGCAGACTTGGAAAGCAGTGAGTGTCTGGTAATTGCATAAGGTAAAGCCAAGCGTCGTCCATTTCCCTGAAGCCCCCCGAGAGCTGAGGGGGGGGGGGCTCCGAGAGGCCTCCAGCCTCCCTCCCAGCCCCCTGCCCCCTCCCCGCAGCCTGGCCCCATCCCTCAGCTCTGCCGTGCCAGCCTTTGCCTTGACGCGAGGTGTCTGTCCCTGTCCACAGCGCGGAGAGGAGCGGGGACAGAAAGGGGAGCAGGAGTCCCCTGGCTTTCGGGGTGCGCGGTTCTGGTCCCCCAGAGCCTGCGGGGGCTCGGACGATCTCCTGCCCTTCCCCTCCCCCTGCGCTGCAGAGGCTCTGGATGCTGCCGTACTCCTGCCATGTGCTGCCGCCGCCGCTACTGCTGCGCGTAGCTTAGTCGAGCGTGTCTCCGGCTGCAAACTCCGCTAAAGAAGCCTGCATCCTCCTCCAGGGAAGGATACCCAGTAAGTACCAGCCGGGGCCTGCCCCCTCCCTAGGGCAGCCCGCCACCGCCCCTTACAAAGGGACTCGCAGCATCTCCCCACCCCCTTTTTAAGCCAGCGCAGAGGGGCTCCGTGAATTCCCTCCAAAGCTATAGGGTGGCTCCCTCCTCCTCCTCCTCCTCCTCCTGTCCTCCTCCTCCTCCTCCTCCTCTTCCTCCTCCTGCTCCTGCTCCTGCTCCTGTCCTCCTCCTCCTCCTCCTCCTTCTCTTCCTGCTCGGCTCTCCTCGGCGAGCCAGGCTGCTGCTGCATTCAGCCGGGGTGGTCCCCAGCCTCGCCCCGGCCATGCCGCTGCGGCTCACCCCCCGCGGCTGACCTTTGTTACCCCTCTAGTGCCCGGGGCTGAACTGAGGTGGGCTCATTTTTGGGGGGTGGCTGAGGCTAGAGAGTGTGTGCGCGTCTGGGAGGTGTCCCTGGGCGGGGGGGCGGCTGGCTCCCCGATCCTCTCAAGCCTGTGGGCTCGCCGGCCCGGGTGCCCCCTCAGGTGGGCGCAGCAGAGGGGCCGGGCTGCAGCGGGGACCCCGCCACCCTGACATCTGCAGGTGGGCTGGGCGAGCCAGCGGCGGGAGCCTCCCCAGGAGCCAGCAGCACCCTGGACCCGCTGCCCGTCTCAGCCGGCTTCGTTCCCGCTCCCCCCAGACCCTCTTCGGCCCTCACTCCATCCCTCCTCCGCTCTCTCTGCTGGGGTGCCTGCACCCCTCCTCACCTCACCGGTACAAACCCCTCCACTCTACTCCCCTTCCCGCCCCTCCCCACCTTCTTTGATTTATTTGTGTATTTCTTTCCTTGGCAACCACCAGTTCCTCTCAGTCAAACAGCGCAGGCTCCCTATAATTTGAAATTAATTTGTTTGACTGCAGCATTGAGACAGGAAGGTTGGGAATTTATTTAATTCTTTTTCCTCCCCTGTGCAAAAAGGAAGCGATGAAATTTCCAATCGAGACTCCAAGAAAACAGGTGAACTGGGATCCTCAAGGTTGGTGTTTCTCTATTACTATCATTACTATAATATCAACATTTATTATTATTTCTTGTGTCTAGTGACTCGTAGGAGACTATTTGACTCCAAATGGGAGGAGGCGTTGGATGCTTGTCTGCTTCCCATGTGCACTGCTCAGTGTTTCTTGCTCAATCCTCGCAGTGTGTTAGCAAACGCTCCTCAAATGTAGGGTTGGGTGGGTGCGTGGGTGAAACCTCTTCTAGGTGTAAGTTTTATAGTTCTATATTTGATATCTCGCTTCCCTCCCCTCCCCTCCCCTCCCTTTTTCTTGAGTATTTTCATGGCAAACTTGCCTGGGATGGGAGTGATCTCTGGCTCACAGCATTGTTTGTTTTATCTGTGGCTCCTTTGTTGTTTCTAGTGATCATTGTCTCTGCTAAATGGGTGATACAGGAGTGGACACAGATGTGGCTGCTTGCTCAGGGCTCCTCCATAGCAAATGTTTGTTGGCAAGCAACTGGAGCAAAATGCTGCTGCATTATAACCCGTAGTGTGGACGGTCTAAAAAGACGTATTAAATAATGGAGACCAAAGGGACCTTTAGACTCTTTACTCTGTCCTGTTACAATTGATCAGCCCAATTGGATAGTTTGATTAACTCTATGGCTAGGTTTGGAGTCTGTCTTGGAGGCTGTGTTTGTGTGATGGGGGAAGGAGATTTACGCCAGTGCAGTGGTTTTCAATAAAATGATCCAAGTGGTGTTTTAAAATAAACCATAATGAAATGCTCTCCTTTCCTGACATGGGGAGGAGGTCCATCTGCAACCTACAGAAGTGACTGAAAAAAACCCTACTGGTAATTTGTATACTGGTGTGTCATATTTCTGTGCAGTGGTACAGGAGCAGAACAACTTGAAGCCATATGCTCAGGTTTGCAGCAGAACTGCTGGCAGCCAGTCGCTGTACAGCAGTGCTTGCAGGAAATATGAAGTGATAACATGGGCTTTGATTATTCATCTTTATTCTGCAGGTTTGGTTTTAGTGGTCAATTTGTCTGTCATCCTCCATGCCCTCACATCTACAAAATGAAACATTGGAAACAGTTTCTCCCGGTGTAGAAGGAATACAGCAGAACAGACATCTTTCTGCTGAGCAGATCTGATGTGCTCTTTGAATAGTATACCCAATTAAGCTTTAGTTTAAGCTGTACTACATCTTTAATTAGGTGAGGGATGAAATCGACACATCAGACTCCTCCGTCCTCAGCTTCACAACAAACACATGGATGGTAGTTCTAACAGAGATTTGATTATTTTAATAACAGTATATTCCTTATCCTAGGGTCAAAATTCTGTGCTGTGAAAACTTGCTCTTCCCAGGTGCTTTTCTGAATGTATGTTTGCTGTTGCTTCATTTTAATACATTTTATGTGTTGCAAAATGCCTTTTAATGCAAAAAGTCCTTTCCTCCCTTTCCCTGACAAGGCACACAGGAGGCTGTACTGATGGCATTCTGTATGCATCTCCTTTGCTTGGCAATCAGCTTTAAAGCATATGGATCCAACAGGTGGTTGGTCAGAATTTACTAATGTGTCCAAAACTGTAGAGTACCATAACAGGTAAAAGGCCTCTGCCGAGATGAATCCCTGCTAAGGACTGCAGAATCCTACCAGTTATTTCCCCTCAGTGTATTGACTTCATTAGCCAGGCAGCAAGGATGCTAATGTATAGACAGGAAGGAAGCAAAAAATGTTAATTTGTAATTCTCCAAGGGACTCAGGAAACACATAAAATTTGATGGAATGGAAAAAGGCAAATTGGTAAGGAAAAGTTGTCTAAGGGCCAATCCTTTAACCAATAGAAGAACAATGCAATGACACTGTATTCACATAGTCCCACTGAAGAATTAGTGATGTGGGTAGAAGACAAGGTAAATCAGAGTTCTGTTCTTTTTGAAATGAAAAGATATTTATGTAGGTATAAATGTTAGCAAAGATCTACACAAAATCACTTAAAGCCCTAAAATGAGTTTAATTTACAATCACATATGTAGTCTGTTCTCTGCATGTACGTGTGAAGAATGATGTTATGGTTTGCATCCTATGTGCATCCTTGGAGTTAAGAACTAAAGTAGCTTTTCTCAGATACAAAGATCAACATGTAGAAAGCTGGTGGTGCAAGGGTACGAAGAGTCCTAAGTATTAAAACCAGAGCTCACATCCAGTTAATGTTCACTCTCAAATACCAGGCTCATTTCAGTGTGTATTGTACGATCATGCCCTGTTCTGATCATCAGACAGAGAACGTGCAGTTTCCACAGTTTTGTCTAGTAGGAATTGTGCTAACTTGTGCTAACAGTACTTGAAATATATCAACTGATGTTCCTGGCAAGCAAGCTAGCAGTCCAACATTGTCAGTGAGAGCTATGGTATCTCAAAGATTGTTTAGATCTGATTATTCCAGGCAATATTTTCTATAAACTATACACATTTCTAAAGGCCAGGGCCCTTGCTGTGGAGATACGGCTGACTGGGGACTGATGGTGTTGCTGGTTTGAACCCAGGTCAGAATGATAGTCATTGAAAAGAATTAATGCTCAAAGTCCATAACGCTGACTGAAATATAAATATTTACATAGATAAATAGATTAGAATCTTCTGGTAGCTTTCATCTGGCATAAAACTGATATTCTCAGTTCACATCAACAAATACTAATATACCATACAAAGACTTTGTGGAGAGAACAGGTTTAAAATAATAGAATTGTCATGAGGGATGGTGTCTGAAACAGACAGCTAATTTCATAAACCTGGAAGTATAGAGGTTCCAGATTCCTCCAGTGAAGTGCCCTATCATCCCAGGCAATAAATCTATATAATCCCATTAACCAACAGATCAAACTCCAACCCAAAAGTCACTGGGACTTGTCCCTAACAACCCAATGTTAAATATGTCCTAGAATCTCATAAATATTGATTAAAATTCATACTATTTATATACAATCAGTGAAAAGGTTAAAAAATGAGTAAGAAACACAAGCAGGCACCTCAAGAATGTTTTAGGGATGGTTGGACACACTGAGCAGAGATACAGGATCTTACACTACCTGGTCTTACATTTTAAAAAACAAGCCTTGTCTTACTGGTGGAATCAGCCAGGATATACGCAATGATAAAACATTTGATCTGCCTATCACTGATTTTTCCTTCTCGCATTTGGTGCAATTCAGGTAACACAATAATAACTGAAATTAGTGAAAGACCAGATTTTTAGTTTTATACCTCATACAACTTCCCATCTATACTTTTCAGAATATGAGTGGCTTTATGGCAGCATATGAAGACATTAATTCTTGTAATTGTTTTTCTTATCTCTCCTCTTTCCTGCATTCCTCCTGCTGTTTGATATATCCACCTGTTGTCCGTGCTTAAATTGGCTTATAATGTCTTTGCACTTACATTTTTATACAGTGCCTAAACCACAGTGGGTCTCTCATCCTGACTGAGACATCTGGATGTTACAGCAATATCATTTTTTTCCCCTACAAATTATCTGCTTAAAATTGCTGTCTCTTTGTAGAAAAGAAGGATAGATGAGACTGTTTCCAATATGCTCAGAAATTATCCCAAGCATGACTGTCTTGCAGGGTAATGGTGAAATGTCTTTTCCAAGGGAAGGATGTCTATTTTGGTGATGCTCTTAGTAGGCAGAAAATGGAGTTCAGTCTTGTTCCATTTTTGCTGTCATTGCAGTGATATGGATTGTCAAAGCCTTTTGAATTTCCAGGTAGACATTTATCTCTATACCGACCTTTTGGAACTCTGAAGTTTTGATACAAGTTCCTGCGTCTTTTTACAAAGACATTGTTTGTGTAGGATGGCTTTCTGCAGTTTGGAACCCTAAAATCATGCATTTATTATAATCCTTACATTTAGCATGGGAGTTAGTGGTCTGTGGGGAATTCAAGCTGTGGTTGAGAGTCTGGAGTTCCTCTTCAGATTTTGCCACTGACTTACTGTTTACCCTTCAGTAAGCCACTTACCCTTTCTTTTCCTCCTTTTTTCCTTGACTGCAAAACAGGAATATTAATACTTCCCTAATGCACAAGGGTGTTGTGAAATATAATTAACTTGTTTAGAGCAATCTAAGATCTGCTATTGAAAGAAGACCATACGTATTGCAATCAAATGCTAAAGCAATTAGGAGGGAGCAAAACAGCCTGTCATCATACACAGATCACATCAATTAAGAAATAAGGTTATCTCTGCACTTTACAGCTAGAGGAAACTAGTATTACTTGAGCCTCTTTACAGACACTGAAAACTCAATTGAGTTTCCTATTAGAGGTATCTAGAGACGTTTGATATTCCCCAGCTGCTGCTCCAGGGGGGCTCAAGTCTTCCATAGGTTCTGTGTCACCTACCATGGGATTTCTCACTTCACCTGAGACACCTCAAGCAGCAGTGGACGCCTATATGTGGGGCAACTGAGCTGAGTCTCAAATGCCTTCATGCAGGTATCAGGATTGGATCATCCCTTGATGACTGTTTGTTGCAAACATCTTCAACATCAGCTACTCATATAAATTAAACTGATGCTGTCTGCAGAGTGTTACAAACTGCTGCAGTTCCTGCTTTTTCTGTCCTTTCAGAGACCAGTGCAGAAGGCAAACTTAAAGGCATAGATGAGTAGAATGAGAGTGTTCTTTTCTGTCCTCTGTTTTCAAGAAAGTATATGAAAAGAAGTGGAGTGAAACTGTGAGCTAGACTGTCTTTCTGCCCCAGTTCTTAGTAGCTCAGTATAAGAAGACTGCTATGGAAAGCTATAATGTGCAAAAAAGTAGCTCTGATCCCAGCAAATGACCCATGGTCAGCAGGATACTGACCATGTGCTACTTGTATCACAAAATTGTATCGGCTACTGACCCAAAATCATATTGGCTAGTGACCCATCTGATAGACCAGGACTCTGCTGGCTTGCAGACTCTAAGCATGGGTTGCACAACAACTGCAAGGAGTTTATTTTAAAGAGAGATTTGAAAGACAATAGAAATTGAATAAACAGGAGGACACTTCTGAGAGTGCATGGTGTAGGCACAATAGTGCCAAGTACAGTAAGGTGGAAAATCTGAAGAGTTTGGAAAACAAATAGAAGAGAATGAAGAAATCAGAACTTTACTAAAGGCTATGTGGAACTTGCAGGGGAGGCAAATGAATACTTGGACCCTAATGTGATAAGAGATAGGAAGATATGACTGAATTAACAGGAGAGGAAGAAAGACAGCAGAGAGCTATTAGTTTCATCATTGTTGTCTTTACGATGCCCTGGAAATGGAAGAACTAAGGATTCAGAAAAGTAAAATTAGTAATAAGAAAGTGGCAGAGTGAAAGGCTGGACAGCAGCTTTCTTAGTAATAGTGAGGAAAGACTGAACTCTAATCAAGACAAGAAAGATGAAGGGTAGGGTATCATTAAAATGTCATCTGTACTGTGAGAAAAAGGGAATGAAAAGAAACAAAGGCAATATGAAGCTGTAAGTCTAAGACAGGCAAAGCAGTAGAACTATCAGCAGTGGGAGAGGTTAAGACAGAATTATTATTTAAGTGAAGAATACCAATGCTATTTTTTGCCACATATGTACAAGAGTAATCCATTAATAGGCTTTTGGACTGAAAAGTCCCTTGGGCAGCTCTTGAAAACTGATGCTACCTGAAGTGATGGAGTTTGCTTTTGGGAGAAAGATTAACGATATCAATTGTAATTGGGTAGGTTTTGGTTTAGCTTTTGACATTAATGTGGATTTATGTAGCTAGCGTGTGGACTATATCAGCTTCAGACAGAAGAGTGCATATATATGGTGATACAGTTTAATTCCTTCTCTCTTGACTTAATCCAGAGCTAGGAATTTTACCACTCACTTCAGTGCGAGCAACATGAGATTCCTCATTTTAAAAGTATCAGAACTGTGTTGTCCCCACAGGCATTACTGAGTTAAAAGTAAAGAAGTGCCTGGAATCACTGGGAGAACAGGGGGCCTAGATGTTGTGTTGCAAATAGGGTAAGTACCTGGAGTAAAATGGGGATGGAACAATGAGGAGGTCAAGATAAGAAGGGGATAACAAGCACACTAGTATTATAGAATAGAGTATTAGAGAATTCAGTGTGACGGGAATGCCTACCCTTTATTTTGTAATAATCTCAGTGTAACAGCAAAAGCCAAAGTAGAGACTATAAATGCTAAACAGTTGTCTGTTTTTTATAGAATTTTTATGTAAAAGAACTGGCATTCAGCAAAAGACTAAATACTACCGTTTAAAATACCTTGTTATAGGAATACTTCTGGTTTTTCTTTTCTGTAAGAAATTGAAAACATCCTGGGACCTGGCCTTTATCAGACCGGCTGTTCATATTCTGGTTCCTGAGACATAGGTTATACTTCTATTGTTTGTCTATAAAGCATGTATATGAAAAGCATTTTAACTATAATGGGAAATGTGCTCTAAGATGAACCCGCTGACTTCCATAAATAACGTGCCATGCAGTTCTCACTGGTTACCCCAATGAGATAAACTGAGAGAGAACAGCACATATCATATACCCTTGTACTTCAGGGTGGTAGTACCAATCATTATGATTGTGATTATTATTATTATCCCAACATACTTTCTGGGCTGCTTTTCACAGTTACAATCAAACATTACACAGATTATTTAAACAAAATGCTATTTCAAAAGCGAGCTATAAATCTCTTACCATGTTAATGAACCACAGAATTTAAGGGACATTTCCTTGGTCTGGGAATGCTGAGACCAAGAATTCAGATTTCATATTTTCTTTAACTGCTAACACAGTTCTTATGCTATTACAAATCTTATTAGTGGCAAAGTGTCCCAAATGGATGTATTATTATGTGTTATTCAGATGTCCCAAAATACAAGCAAAGGAAATCGCTGGTAAGATTTTGAGGTTAGAGTGGAAGTTTTGGTGTGGCTATATCTCAGTGTTGGAAGTGGAAATGAAAGCGAGTAAGGTGATAGAATCTGTTATGAAAAACTGTATAGAGGGGAGAAAAAAAGATGGAAGAGACTATACAAGCCTGGCTTAATTTTATTTTTCTGGTTTTAAAATGAAAGGGGAAGATCCTCCTGACAGCTGGAGTTGTGACAAGGGGCATGACATGTAAGATATATGAAAGGGATTGAAACTTGTTGCATTTAGGATCTGGAGTCCTGAATAGGGGTAGTGATCAGCTGCAAAGTCTGGGTGTGGGTTCATTTTTTTAAAAAAGTCCAGACATAATTAGGTCTAGCATTTTGTTTGAGTTTGCTGCTTGAAACCTTAGAGGACATTTGAAAAGGAATAAAGTCCTACCAAGGAGAAACAAAGGAAAGCTGCTTCAGGTAATGTAGATTGCAAAAGAATAGACCCAAAGTGTAACCGGGTCTGATCTGCTGCCAGAGGTACAGAAAATGCAGAAAGAAGAGTGTATCTGTAGTAAGGCTGAAAATGCTATGAGAAAAAAATGGGTGGACATAAAGACAAGTTTGGCTGCCTCCAACTAGAATTCACTGTTTTCAAGCACATGATGTTCTTTCTACCTTTCAGAAGTAAGCACACAATCTAGGGCATATTTTTTTAAAAAAGGAGTATCTTTGTGTTCTCTATTGGTTCCTCAGGCGTGTATCAGGGTCTTCCCCTGTGAGCAAAACTAAAGCACAGTATAAATAATCTTATGGACATATTACAAAACATCTTAATCTCATGAAGTATCTTTAATATATGATGATGTCTTTATTTGACTAGTCCTTCACTGGAGAAGCATGCTTATGTTTCTTCTGTTTGTTCCTTAATTCTGCCCCCAAAGAGATGCATTCAATAGATCTTTAAATTGTTTCAGTTCTCTGTCTTTCTGATTACCCATAGATTATGCATGACTGTGTGACCTTTTTCTGCTGAAGATAATAGACTGTTTAAATAATAGGGAATAGCAAAAGTTAACACCCTAAAAACCATCTTCTTACAAAGCAATACAAGTTATTTTGGTACCACTATCCTACAGGATCATCACAGTGCTTTAAGCATCAGGCTTTGAGTACCTAGATTTGTTAGAGCCATATGTTCATATCTCAGCAGGACTGACTCATCTTTTCTTCCCTAGGAAGGAAAAACAACATGTTACTGACTTTACTGGATGAGGATTTTGGATTTTGGCACCTTAAACTTGTGCCACTGAGATTCTTAAGACTTGGTGATATGCTGTTAAAGGGTGCTTGGATGATTTCCCTCTTACTCAATACTGTAATATAATAGTACTGGCATGATTTGAAAACAGCAAATACATATTGACAGCTTGTCTAGGGCTTTTATCCTCTCAAATTTCAGCTTTTCATTTTAAAGAAACAAAAGGCAGTCACTGGCTACTATGTGTGAAAAAGCTCAATGATGGAAGAATTGTAAAAGAAATGGTACTGCAGAAACTCCCAGCTGAAAAAAAGGAAGCAGCTCACACATCTCAAAGACATTCCTCTAGCTTGACTCAGATTCATCACCGAGTACTTAAATGTTAAGACTGCTAAGTTTGGATTGCACAAGAAAGGGTTGTGCAGAGAGGCCTTTGGAAGCAGCAATCATGGCAGCTACAGAAACAACACCAGAGCCACCTCTTCATGATGCTACAGCCACCATATTAATTTGCCTTCATGAGAAGCAGAGTTCATTACTGGGTTACAATGATATACTGACATGTAACCTTGTGACCCAAATTTCTCATTGCTACCAGATGTTATTTGTTGATTCAGTTTTCTAAAAATAGTCATCTGCTGCTGTTTAAGGGACTGTAAGACAGCTGAGACATTTACATAGGCCTGGTATATATGATAATGGACCTAAGGGAGACCGCTGCCCTTCTGGAGCAACAGTTTAAGGCCAATTAGGATATCATAGGACCTCTCACTTGGTCCTATATAACATGGATGTGCATTTAAGTGTGACTTAGTTGGAGAATAAACCACCTAAATATAGGTAGGTATCTGAAATGCAGAGGTATTCTAAGTTTCTAAGGACCTGCTATGGTTAGGTGATATATAGTCAAATATGGTTTCTGGAACCTGGAGAACTTTCAGTGTGTGTCTGGTTCCAGGGTCAGCAGAATCACTCTCCAGGCTGCTCTGACCAATTTGACCATGTCTATATTGACTCTAATGGGATGTATTCCAAGTTACAGCAAAGGAAAGAAATGAGACAAGGCTTGTTCCTGCTCATATTTTGAACTTCAGCTCAAATGACTTTGGGTAGCTTCTCACTAGGAGGATTTAGGGCAGGTATACACCACCTTTTCCTGTTGGATTCATTCTCAGTTTGTGCACGCTTTGGGGTTACAAGAAGTTACACCGTCATGGCTAGTGCAGCTCTGCTGAAAGCGATAACATACTACTTTGATCTTGACATTACTAGCAGTGATTTAATTTGTATTCACCATCTCTGAGTGCAGGAGAATGAGTTCATGTCTACCTGTTATGCACTGTGCAGGCATACTTTTGCTTATGTGAAGCTTAATTGTGGACAAAACTGATTAGAGGGCCATAGCTGTCTCTTTTGTAAGTCTGATCTGTGAACGCATGTAGCTACATGTCAGTGACGCAGTATGGCAACACTGTGAACTACTGCGAGATGTTAGAAGCCATGCCATATCAGCAGATGCCATCCTTGTGTAGCTATAAAGTTTTATCATAGTTCAGATTACAACTATATTTCTATAGTATTATCTGAATAGAAGCTGAGCATGAGATAAGAAAAGTCTTGTGTAATGCAGTTGTTATACCAGACTCCTTATCATCTAAGATACCCTAAATTATATACTAGATAGCAAACTCCAAGCCAGCTTTGAGCAGCCAGAATCAGCCTGGCTTTGACCTGGAGCTCTGTGTGCCCAGCCAGCCTCTCAGTGACACCGTTCATCTGTTTTGTTTATGATATAGTACCGTGAGCAGCATAATGGGTCTGAAGTCTCTTTAACCTACTTCCTTTTGCTTACTTGAGCTCTCTTTGACTCACAGTCACTTTCTAATAATTGTCTTACAGGCAGAATGGACAGGTAGATCATTCTGACTGTGGCAGCTTTACTGGTGTAACTTACACACCAACAGTGTAAAGAAAAGTGTGTATGTTATAAAGAATTTAGAATAAGAGAAAATAAAAATTACCATGCTGAACAAGTGCATTTCAAACATCAACTTTCTCTTCCTTGTGAAAGATCTTTTCTGTACAGAGTAATTTTGTAATAGCTATCTTATATTATATGTTTTCTTCCTCCTGTTCCAGAATAGGTTTTCAAAGTATTGAAAAGCCTTCATTCACTTTAAATAAGACTGTTACTGTATATAGGAACTTAAGAGCGCTAAATAGACTTAATCCTCAGGATATGCAAATAGTATAGCTCCAGTGAACCAAAAAATAGCCCAACTGATGTGCTTCTTACAAGATCTGTGACCATGACCACTTGATGAAAGATCCACTTTTATTGATGTTGCCCAGAAAATTTGAGAAATTAACACTTAATTGAAGTAGTGGATCATTAATGAAGTTTGCTTGAATTCAAAGTATTTTTCTGTAGATTCCAATCATTAGCCAGATTGGGGAAGACACCACTAGACTGATGCAGAAATTCCTACTTCTTGTTTTTACAGTGGAGCTGCAGTGCGAGATCTTTAGGTATGGTCAGTAATGTGCAGATACACCTGTAAGGATGCCCCAAGAAATCTTTGAAGGGGAACAATTAGTGCTAATGCTGTTCTTATTCTGGAGTTAGAGGTTATATTGCGTGTGTTTTTCTGGCCTTATATGTGAAAGATCTGTCCTTGGCTGTTAACCTAAGAGAGTCCTGCAGGAGATATTGTACTGCCACTGCTGAGCTATGTGTTGGCATCTCACAGTTCCAGTCTATACTATAATCAGTGGTGCTGCTAAAGTCCCCTTTGCATAACTGAGGTGATCAAGAGATTCCTTCACTCCACTGTTAGGCTGTAACCCTGGCAGACAGCCAGCATCAATCACATTTCAAATGTAGATTAGATAGCTTCCTGCTAGGAAGGCCAGCATGAATCTTTGCTTTGTAGTTTGTCTCCTCCACTTGCTTGTCTTACCACTAGGTTTCTGTCATTAAGAATGTTCCTTTGTACACAGACCTTCTTATGCTACGTTGCAAGACTTAGGTTTCCTTCACTGGTTGGTCTGGCCATGAGACCACTGGCTGAATTTCTTTTGTGAATCCTTGAGATGATAGGATATTTGGAAGATCCTGGTTCAGCTGGTCTAGCAGAAGGACACCAGCTAAAACCCTGACCCTACATCATCCTATGAGCACTTTGAAGGAAAACACCTTGAACACCTGTGGTGGGAGAATCAGACTCTTCCTAAATGTTACTGGAATCTTGGGACACTTCCTGGTGAGGAAAAGTAATCAACTTGTTTCATCCAATGGCATGTCATGGTGCAATGGAATTTTTAAATCAGTCTTTAAAAAGAAGACTGTTGATAAGCAGCAGCATCACTGCTTCAACCTGTCTGTTGTTCATTGAAGGGTGAAGTTTGCAGAGAACCAGAGAGCAGCTATTTATGCCTTGGTGCTTGTACTTGAGGCTTGTGACATACTGACAAGAAAGCAGTTTTTCTATATATTACCTAATAAGGAAAAACAACAGTATATTCATCTCTTCTGACAGGAACTCTTTTTCACAAAGTCGTATCTATACTCAAAGATCTTGAGCCAAAAACACTTGCTTCCTATTTGGCTCTTGACAGAGCAGACACCTGCATGTATTAGAACTCACAATTTTAGCAAGAGCAAGAAATACTGGATCTAATGCTAGGAAAACCTGTTTTAGTAGTGATCTATTGGTTTTAGTCTTATTGCAGAAAGGGAAAGGTGAGAATTTTTCTTGGGTTTCTCTGTATTCAGTTTCTCTATAAATAGCTTCATAAACCTGATGATAGCACTGCTGCCAGTGAGTGTGTTGGAACAAACACAGTCACCAGTCTTGAAGCAGAAGGGCTCCTTATTTGGGACTTGCCCCTGTCAGTCACTTCTAATCACCCCTCAACTCTTCCTGGTCCTCACTGTAATGCTCTTCTACTCTATTTCCCATTTTCCAATACCTGAAGTTCATTGATGACTCCTGTCACATGTGAGCATGAGCTTGGCTCGTTGCTCTGGGCTCAAGTGTCAGAGGCAACGGGGAGGGTAGCTGAGTGCCGAGAAGAGGAACTGAGCTGGGAGTTACGGGTATGCTGCCTCCCACGCTGCCAGCACGGTTGGAGAGAAGTGAGGGACAAGAGCAGATGGATGGATTGGAGGAGGGCAGGGTGGAAGAGAGGTCAGGAGAGAGAGAAAGCAAAGCAAGGGGAACAAAATTCGAACTGCCCTCCAGCAGTGTACAATCTCACTCCAGCACAAGACAAATCTCCCTCAAGTATTCGTCTGGACTTGGCAGCTCTGTAAGTAGTGCTACAAATGGTGTCAGTAGCAGTGCATCTTCATGTTAATGCCAATAAGTGTTAGCTAGGAACCACCCGAGGACTGCTGTCCTGAAGCCAAACCAGAAAGAAAAAACCGAAGATGCTTTCAGCTGTTCCTGGAGTTCACGTCCTGCCTTAGCACATCCATTCTTTTGACCAGTGAGCTGTCACGTATGCCTTAGAAAAGTGCAGTGCCTGGGAGAGGGAGGAGGGAGGGGAAAGTATCCCAACATCCCATGACCGTGACTTTTGCAGAGATTTTTTTAATGTCAGTGGATAAGTTCTGGCTGAAACCTGTGCAAGCCAGCCTTGGGCTTCCTGTTGTTTCCCTTCCATTAGCATAGCCTCAGTAGGCAGGAACTCTAAGGCTGTGTTTGCAAGAGAGTAACTCTTGGGCAGTCCATTTTAGGTTTGTGGGCAGGCTCTGACTGCGGTTCTGACAGCAGAGAGGCTGGGTCAGAATCTGGAAGTTCTTGTAAATAATCAGCAAGAGCAGCTTACACATAGGTATCATATTTTTCCTTTATAACCAGCAAAAGAAAGGAGTCTGATTTATGGCTGTCTATTAATCTTGTAACAGACAGACCAGCATTTTGTCATGTATAGTGAAAAAGAACATGTCTCCTAAGAGAACTTGAAGATTTGCTAATACATTGATGACAAATCATCGTACCTGCTTGATGCACATATGACAAAGACCTTGTTTTAATCAACTTTCAAAATTACTCTGGAATTTAATTAATTTGCTAACATCTCTGTGGCAGTGTTTGCATGAGACAAACTGTGAACACATACAGTATTGTTTTTCCTCAGTGTCATGGGGGTTTATTTATTATTTGTGAAATGCTTTGAGATATTTAGATAATCATGAAAGATTATTACAGATTTGACACAACTGATGCAAAGAGGTGTTGAGATGTATTTGACTATTTTACACAGAAGGGGAGGGAATTTCAAGAGCATTTTCCTTCTGTGAGGCAAGACTAGAATATCAAGATGAATGATTTTGAATTGTTCTTTTTTTTAATACCCTTAACATTTCACCAGTTTGTTTAGAGATCCTGGATGATGAATACAAGCCTACAACATTAGGCTGTTTTTCTTTGTTACCCTTCACTGACAGCTTTTCTTCTTGGGTCCATAGGAGTGTGCAGGGCACAGATTGAAAACATTGACCTAAATGATTTCTGGCAGATGATTTTATGCACTGTTCTTAGATACTTCCAATGAAGGAGATTTCAGTATCTCTATGTCTGTTCCCATGTTTAGCTATCCCTGTAGCTAGAGTTTTTCCTAATATATAATCATCTACTACTTTGGTACAGATTAATCAGTTATTTCTTGCCCTATTCTTAAGGGATCTAGGAAATAATTCATCACTGTTTTCAGTTAGTCAGTGTCTTCTTATTTTCATTTGTGAGACTACAGTTCACATTTTTACACTTAGTCCAAGCAGTGTTTTCATTTATATTAACATGATACTTTGGGAAGTTGCAATGAAAATCAAAGTGGGTTGTTGAAAAGATAACTGTGTTGATAACCATTTTGTGTCATGGACAAATGACATTTGAATATGTGGTGGAGTTTGATTTACTGTGGTTCAAACCAAGATAAGAGATCAGTCAAAAATGATTGAAGGAAGAGACTGGTATTTCCAGTATTCTTTAAATACAGAACCACTGTTTGCCTCCTGTAGTCTGCTAACTCATTGTCTCCTTCTATATTCCTGTACTCTTAACACTCAATTACAGTGAAGCATGTCAGTACTTAGTCACCATTCGATATTTTGGTGATAAGTGAAGCAGAGAAAGATGTTGAATAGACTAGCCTTTTCTGTGCCATTCAGAGTTTGTTTCCCTTTTCTATTAGCCTGAAGAAAGAAAAACATATCTTCATCCTCACTGGTTGCTAACTATATGCAGTCATTGTGTGGAAGCCAAAAATGGACATAAAGTTAAAGAAATAAAGTACAGATGTCCAAAATAGGAGTGGCGCTTTTTGGATGCATCTTAAAACACACAGGTCTGGGAGCAGGAGAGTGGCTTTCTACTCCAGCCCTGTAGTTGTGTGATTTTCATTAAGCAATTTCATTTTGACTAGGCTATACCTACGCAGTTGTATTCAGCAAGAGTTGAGCGTTGCTGTCTGAGCTAGGCCAGCCCAAGGAGACTGTGGACTTGAACCTATCTGGTACAGCACTGTTTTGAACCAAATATGTCCTGCTAAATGTCTAGGCCTATAAACAGAAGCTCAGCACTATGCTAACAAAGCTACCCAGCTTTTCTTGGCTTGAATCTGTTTTCTGTGCAAATCTTAATAAAAGTTGGATCAGTCTGCAAGAAGGAGCCTAAAAATATTTTGAATTCCTCACATGAAAGATTAAGGAAAATTATTGTTGTTCAGCATCAGATTTTTTCAGAATGAGTTGAAAGACAGATATATGGTAATTATTGCTATTTGTAATATATTCAAGGCAGTGATACTCCTGTTCTAAACACTGCTGATGTTAGGGCCCCTGTTCTGAAGACTTTATTCTCTATGAAATAAATAATTGTAGTATTAATGAGGAAATATATAAAAACTTCTTTAGAATTGGATTTGTTGGCATAGTGAGATTTTCTGATTTTTATATGGTTAAGGGCACCGAGATTTTAGTCCTGCAGACTTTTTATTTTCATAAGCAACCATTGTGAGTTTTTCCTTTCCCTGCTTTGAAAGCTCCTTGTGAGATGGGTGCTTGAACTGCCATTCTTCTGTGTTTTAAAGAACTTACAATTAGAAATGGCAGCACCTTTCAGAAATACAGTAAGTATAAAAATGATATTCAGACCCTCCTCTCTTTCTCACTATAGTTTCTTGACCAGAATTGAATTATCTTGTACACAGTTCTTTTCTATCTCTTTAGGGAGACTAGGTTCAGAATCACTAAAGTGAAATGATAGAATAGCAGAGAGTCTTTCAACAGCCTCACAAAATCTGTTGAAAACAAAGAAAAGGGACATGGCATAGCTCAGGGGAATGGTAATTGCATAGACTTTTTAATCTTTTACACACTTGTTAAACTAATCACAGCTTGATTAATAAGTAATCTAAGCAGTCAAGTTTACCCAGCACCTGATTTCTAGCCGGTTAACATCTGCAAGCAGATTGTGATTTTCTTTTATTTTTTAAAATTGTCAGTCAGATATCACATTGTATTGCTACTTTTTCTTCATTGGTTAAGAGTGTATGCACTTCCCACCAGAATGAAATATTTAATGAATTTGACATTTAGCTTTATGCGAAAATGTATGCTGCTAACATCCATTTTCTTAAATGTGTATAGAAAATGAGTGAAATAAAATGCTTATGTGTGGGAATGAAAAATGAGACTGAAGGATGATAAAAAGTAAAAAAATCAAATCCACTCAACAAGATGAATGTTTTTGTTCCATATTGACCCAACTCCAGTAGAGAGTGGCAAAAAGGCATTATTGTTGGAAGGCTCCTTGCTCTCTCTGTAGCTAACTCATGTTCATCACTGTAGTTTAAGTCCCGATCTATACATTGATATTCTTAGGGCATGATTGCTATGGACTGATAACTTTTTCACCAAAATCCATATGCACTCTGTGACTGGTGAGACTTGAAGGAAAAACAGTGCTGAACAATACATTATGAATTGTGTCCTCATCTTTATTGCCCCTGTGCAAGGTGGGTTGACCTTGCTGTCAGATGCCCACCCAGCCACTCCTCTCACCACTCCTCCTCAACAGGAGAGGTGGAGAAAATAAGATGGAAAAGTTTGTGGGATGAGATAAAGATGGGGAGATCTCTTAGTAATTACCATCATGGGCAAAACAGACTCAATTTGGGGAAAATTAATTTGATTTATTGCCAATTAAAATAGATTTGGATGGTGAGAAACAAAGAAAAAGATTAAAATACCTTCCCCCTCCTTTATTTTTTTCCTAGTCACAACTTCAGTCCTTCACTCCAGACTCTTCTTCCTCCTCCCCACCCCACGAGGTGCAGGGGGGATAGGGAATGGAGGGTTGTGGTAAGTTCATAACAGTTCCTCTAGGCTGCACCTTCCTCCTCACACTTTTCTCTTGCTCCAGCATGGGTCCTTCCTATGGGCTGCAGTCCTTTCGGATAAACCTGCTCCATCATGGTCTCTCCATGGGCAGCAGTCCTTCAGGAAATATCAACTTGTTCTTGTCTGGGGTCCTCCATGTGCTGCAGCGTGGATATCTGCTCTGGTGTGGTCCTCTCCATAGGCTGCAGGGAAATATCCTCCACCATGGTCTCTTCCAAAACTCGTACAGGCTGCAGGAGAACATCTCCCACAGCTTCTGGAACACTTCTTTCTCCTTCACTGACCTTGATATCTTCAGGTTTGTTTCTCACACTTTTTTTCCTCATTCTTCACTGCCTGCACAACATTTTTCCCTTTCTTAACTATGCTTTCACAGAGGTGCTGTCAGCTTCACTGATGGGCTGAGCTATGTCCTGCGGTGGGTCCATTGGAGTCAGCAGGAACTGGCTGCATCTGGCATAGGGCAGCCCTGGCCTTCTCTCAGAGACCACCACTGTAGCCACCCTGCTACCAACACCTTGCCACCTAAACCAGATACACTGTCATGCAGACCAGATAGCCAGGTACTTGGTTTCAGTCAGGCACTTGCTGCACAACTGAAGGAAGCAGTGATACTCTGGTAGTATGGACAGTAGAAATTGGAGAAGTTTGCTACAAGATTTGTCCTTTGGAAGAAACTGCTATCAGATAGGAGTGACAGTGTACTTCAGTGGAAGGCAAGATTCGTTCTGATGACTTACTGCATAGTTAAGTTTCTTGTCTGCCACTAAAGAAGCTCTCCAGGAACAGAGAAGGGGCTTCAGTTCCCCTTAGTTCTTCTGATATCTAGTGCACCAGCATCACCACTCTGTGAAGACTCTCATAGTTGGGAAGCTCTTTCTACAGAAAAAGAGACCTTAACTCAGACCACACTGATTTCTTAATTTATACCATGTTCCAATTTAGGCTGTTTAAGATTTTTTTATTTTTGCCTAAACTATATTTTTCTAATGAAGAAGAACAAAAGCCACATTATAAAACAGTGGTGTTTTTTTGTTTTCTCGTAACAATCACATTCCAAATCAATTAAGCAGTTGGGGTATTCCAAGAGCTATTAATTAGTATGTTTCAATTATAACTGATGAAGCAGGATTATGTAGATTTTTTTCTGAAACTTACCAAGAATCATAATTTTGAGCACTAGCTGGAAATATATGACAGATAATACAAAAACTGCAGAAGCCTTTTATAAGACATTTTCTCCAAAGCTGCTGCCAGGGATGGCAAAGCAAGGGTTAGACATAATTCCTTCTGGTACATATTACTGACATTTCTCTCCCCACCAACAGGGAGAACTCAATATATGAACTTTTACTCTATTTCCCTAGCATTATTCTATAACAGAAAACAAACAGTGACTTTATTCCTTATGCAGTTTTGTAACCTAATGTACTTGTCCCTGCTCTCCACCCCACTCAGGGAAAGGAGCAATTGGGAGCAATCAGTGCTACTTTCTTTCTAACAGCACATTCAATCTTTTTGGTTTAATGTATGTTGCCCTTTCTGCCTTTACGTGTCTCTCTTTCCGTACTTTGTTGAATGCCTTCCCACTGATGACTGCATTTGCAGCAGACTGCTGAGATGTTGCTGAAGTCAGCAGTGCTAATACTGCATTAGAGAATCCACTTCAGGGAAAACAATATTAGATTTAACCAGTGGGGTATGGCTGCAGTAAAGAGCTATATGCTCGGAGGCACTCTGTGCATTTTCCAAACAAACAATATGTCAAGCTTTGCTTTCACGAACAGTAAATGTAATAGTAATGCTTCTCACTTCAATGGCAGTTTGCAGCAAAATGCTGTACAAAGAGTAAGGTGAAATTCCCCTTGTGCAGCAGGCTCGCGATAACTTTCACTGCTCAAGTCATGTAGTTGAACACCTTGGGGATATGCGGAGGGACCAGTGCCAAACCCGTGTAAAATATGTCAGCGCTGAGAGTAGTTTTCTTGATCTGTGGCTGTATGGATCCCATGATCCCCAGACAGTGGTGCTTACTATTATGCCTCAATCCAGAACAACAGCCACAGGGATACTAGTGTTCTGCCCCATATGTAATCATAGCCTGCAGGCAGGATTTTGTTTCCCATTTCTTGATCACAGCTGAAATGTCACCTGTTAATTAGCCCACATCATGCAAAGATGCTGCACAAACACAAAGGCAGACACAATCACTGTCTACTGGGATTTTTGTTCTAAAAGCCAGACTTTGTAAACCAGCATCAGATTTTTGAATGCCCAGTGTGTAAAAATCCAACATTCATTGTGTTGGTTAAATGGATGCTTTCTACTTTACAAAACCTGTTAAAAAAACACAACAGACAGAGATGAAGAATGGGGGTGGGCTGGAATAGCAAGCAAAGCAGGTGGTGGAAATGATTAGGCCTGTCCTCATAATGCAGAATTTTAATGGCTTAATGATTTTTTGGTTACACAAGGACAGAAACTTCCACGTTTCATTACTTCTGTCATGCATATAGCAACCACCCACTTCCTGTTGGACATACAAATTCCCTTCATCCATAAACTCACATGCATTTTCTGTGACATATTCATGAGAGTTCATATAGCTGATAGCTTAATACACTGATTACCTCAGCTTTTCTTCTAACATACCTCTTATCCTTGCTCTGACTTCCAGTCATAGCCCTGCTATCTTAACCCAAGCAGCCAGTAGCTGAAATCACTTTGAGGAGCCTGTGGGAAGCTTGTAGATACCTATATTCCCCAGGAACTTCTGTTTGGAGATGAGCCAGAGCCTTGGAGTGCAAGATCATAAGTTATCCACTGGCACTCTGCCTTTCCACACTGTTCAGTCAGGAAGCCTTTTGATGTTGTCTTCAGTGTGTGGCCATTTCAGAAGAGGGGTGGGGGGGAACCCAAACAACTAGAATACTCTGTCCAGTGAAAATGAAATAAATGAGGCTCCTGCTAGGACACTAAAACAATTATGGCCAGTGGAGTCCCTCCATCCCCCAGTCCTTTATGACCCATTTTAGAGAAGGTAGATCCACCAACTTTTAGTGGCTGGTGCAGGCAAGCTGTAATGGACTTGGCTAGCACCTCACAGACATTTCCAAGCCTTGGTGTGCCAGGTCTCTGTTCTGCAACTTCATACACTTGACAAAATACTGTATTTATAAATTACTTCAAGAAGGAATGCTGGCTTATTAGGTAGTGCTACAGAAAGGATGTACAAGTGCTAATAACCCAATGTAGGATCTTAGAAAACTGTAGGGAGGATGATTTGCTCATGAATTTTCTCAGTGAAACTGGACTGCATGATAAGATTACTTTATAATTCAAACTAAACTTCTATTTTAAAGACAAAGATAAGGAAGAATCCATGGGAAATTTTGAGTGTTTGACTATGTAAATGTTTGAAGAAAGCATAATTTCCTTTCTTTAAAAAAACCTCCCACCGTATTATGAGGATTTTGCAGAAACATGCCAGTACTTACCTTCAGATGCATATCAAAGAACCTTTTTACTTGAGCTGAAAGTACTTTGTTGTCTTCCTTGGAGGGACCCACTAAAACTGGAGATGAAAATGTCCAGTTTCATTTTTGATCAACTCATGTATTAAACTTAAAGTCAGCTGCTGGGTTTATGAATCCATAAGTATATATGGCCTCAATCTAATTCTGTGCTGAATCCTGTGAAAGCAACACTTGCATCAGATGTGTCAAGAATACTCTATTATACTCTTATTAAAATGTACATATATTCCTGTGTGCTCATGTAGCACAGAAACATGGAATAAAATAAAGTACTAAATAAGACACTCCATTAAACCTGACTCATGTTTTTTCACAGATAAAAATTGTGACATCAATACCACAGAGGAGGGTATGTTAATTTAAAAATACTGTATTTGGTTTAAACCAGTTGAGAAACTCTCCTCTAAAACCAGGTTTCTTTGGTATCTCTGTGTTCTTGGCATATTGGATAAGATATTTGCCAGGATATAGGTCAGTGTGGCAAAGCCATGCTTAACGTTTTCATAGTCAAAAGCCAGTTGAACATCCTCTCAGCATTTTGGATCTTATTTGAAGCTATCCTTCTGAGGTGGCTGTACTTTGAACCTCTCTGTCTGGAGATTTTCCCTTTAGAACTATTTTCACAGGTTATCTAGCTCACCCTGCTGCTGTAAAGCAGGGCCAACTATACCTAAATATTCTGGCAGAAATTAGTCTAACCTGTTCTTAGAATCATCAGTCTCCTAAAGCAAAGCAAGCCTGCAGTAATAAAAGAGAATTTTTAACATGAAGCAATGTCTTATGGCGCATCGCTTCAATACGTCCGATGTTTTACATTGCAGTGTTTTGCTTTAGAATAGCATATTTCAGTTGGAAGGAACGTACAATGGTCATCTAGTTCAAATGCTGACTGCTTAAGTTGGGTTAAGCTTTGCCCCAGTCTTCTTGATGGTCAGTGAGTGAGAGTTTTGATTTCTTAATTTTCTTTAATATTAGCAGAAATCTCAGGTATTTAAGCTCCTCACATATCAGTGGAAGGCCTGGCTGTACTGTTTGTCAGTACATCAAATGCAGGTAGTGCAGTACTCTTGGAGGTGAACAACTGTACAGATCCTAACATTTTAATTTGACTTGTAACATCAATATCTTCAGTTGCTTTATTTTGAATCTTATGCAAACAAACAGGAACTCACCTTTCTTTCCCCACTGGCCTCCTCTTCTTGGGGTAAGGCCTGTGTGGAAACACTGGTGTGTTCTTTTGAGGTTACATGTCTATTAATTCAGTGCATGCAAATGAATGGAGATTCATCATTGCTTTCAGTGAGGCAGATTAAGTCTTCTTTGATATGATTTAACAAACACACATGGATGAGACTCTGTTTTGGGAAAAGCCTGTTCTGACAGCAGCTTGTTTTGAAAAAACATGAATAAATAAAGTAGGGATTGTGTTCCACATTTATTGTAAACATATCCTCTTCTCTTTTGCTCTACATTTGTCTTAAACTATAGTCTAAACTATCTCAACAAATTCAAGAATTTATGTAGTCCTTAATTTTCTTAAACTTTGTATACCTCTGCACATTGCTGAATTGCCACTGTAGTTCATTCTTTGATTTTAGTAAAACTTCAGTGTGTTAAACTTCTGAAAATTTATATAGCTTTTATGTTCATATGTTTGTTCAAAAATTGCACAGACATGGATTCTTACAGGACACTTGTGTTAGAAAAGTAAGTACTATTTTATCTTTTTCTAGTTGGTGAAACAATGGATTAAAAGCAAATGGTAGCACTTTCCTGAGAGCACAGGTTCATGGAGGCAGAGTTCCAGTTAGAAATCTGGACTTCTGACTTCTTACCATGTGCTTAAGTCACCAACCCCACTCTCGTGTCATAAAGAGGGAGACAGCTGCTAGATGGAGTATCTACACTGGTTTTCCAATACTTAACTGCTGCTTAAAATCTAGCCTGAAACATCTCTGTGGTATTGACTACAGCTGTGCCTTCTGCTTTGTAAGACTGTCTCTGTTACACATCAGTTGCTCAACTAGCTGCTTTAGTTGAGTCTTCCTGTGTTTTAATTTATATCATATACACCACTTTATACCATTTCTACATGCACTTAAGGTAGGTATTACTAATAGCAGAAAACGAAAGACTTTAACACAGTTCTTAGGAAAAGAGTTATCTTTTATTTTAGAGATAAGCAAGCTGAGCACAATAATCCATTGAGCTGTTTAAGTGATACAATATTTATAAGAACATTTTCTGTTCCCTACCCTGAACTTCCCATCTTGTTCTTGAATCAGTAAAACACATTTTCCTTTGAAGACAGAATCAAACAGGCCATGATTTTACTGTAAAGCTGTTATTAACACTTTGCCAGAAATACGATTTGAATAAGAAACAACATTTATACTAGCAGAGAGAAAAAGAAATCTCACAAAAGCTGTTTTAACTCTACCAGCTCTTGACTTCCTTCCTCTTGACTTACCATTTGTGGGATATCGAAGTCGGGCATTTCTCACCACTGAAAATCTCACCTAGCCTACACTGGACTATGACATTCATGGTAAGGTGGATAGCTGTTTCAAAAAATTGTAGCATGCTGTTTTTGTCATATGAATTCTGCTCTCTTCTTACCATGTGAGTTTCAGATCCTGAGACTATTTTGCTGAATAATCTCAAGTGTACAAAGTCAGCCCTCAGGCTTGCAGGATTTGTGTTGATTCACAATACACACAGTATTTGCTCTAACTAATGTAAATTGGTTGAATTCCATGGAATCCGTGGAAGTTATGTTACACTGATTTACATCAGTTGAGCCACTTCTGGGAATACTCAAATTTATTTAGTTCAGTAAGGAGATGTTGTGACTCAGATTTAAGATATTTGCCTGTAGAGGAAGGGAGGTTCTAACTGCTTCACACAACCTCTTTATCTTATATTTCCTCTGAATACTTTTCTGATATTTCTGCTGAAACTCACTGTATCTATTACAAGAATCCTTTCCTTTCAGGAGATTTAGAGAATGAAATAATTGATCTCCTTTACGAAAAATGTTACTTTTTTCTAATACCATCATTCTTCTCCCTACTGTCACTTCAGGTTCTTAGAACTTATGTGAAATATAGGTGGAAGTAAGAGAAAGTATCCTTTTAAGTTTGGTGTCACTCTATCCTGGCTGATAAGTGTTGGGAACCATAATGACCTTTTGATGGTCAAACTGAGCATCTTGCCACAGGGTGTTGCAAACCTGAGACACAAAGGGGATCAACCACAGAAGCTTTTCCTCTGATCCTGGATCCTTTCTAATCTGTTTAGTATCTGGAGCCTCCAAGTCACATATGAAAAGAAATATTGACTGTAAGCATAAAGCAACTATAGAATTCTGTAGTTATTGGTTAGCAAGTAAGCTAGAAGCTCTATCCTCAATGCAATACTTCAGAGATATATTGCTTCTAGGAAAACGTGACTGTAGTAAACAGCTGAGTTCTTAAATTATTCAGTATCATAAAATGGTTTCTACTGGGAAAGAGTTGTAGCCCACTTCACGCTCAAGGTGTAATCATGTTGTATGTTCAGATTGTATAGAATCAATTTACAGTGCTGCTCTGATCAGATGTGAATCCTTCTGCTTTAATTTCTGAACAAAACAGCAAAGACACTTTGGGAATAAGTTCAGAGAATGCAGTTTAAGTGATTGTATTTTAACTGTAATCTGATTTAGGTCTGATATGAAATAAATCAATCCTGTTTCAAAGAAATTACAGGCCAGTGACAGTTGCACCGTGGTAAGATTACAGCAGGGATTTGGTTTAAAATGAATCCAACATCTTTAAAACCTGCATGTGGTACCATTATACCACTGGATGCTGAGGAACCTGGCCTCATCCCACTATTGCTAACACTGGCAGCAGAGAATGGGGAAGTGTGATGCTGAGACACCTGAAATATTTGGAGGCAAGCCAGCTTTGATTCGGATGCCTTGGTAGCTTGACATAGTGGTCAGGCTAATAAGTCTGGCTGGAAGTCAGGGCTTGTTAGCTCTGATCTACTGCTAAGGTCACATGGGCTGTACAGTGTCTCAGTCCCAAGCTGGGAGGTCCATCGCTCTGCTTGGCGTGAGAGTGACTTTGACCTCAGATATCTAGTATGTTTTGGCTGAAGAACGATTTATGCTAAAATTTTTGAAGCTTCCAGGCTTTAAGAACATTTTCAGAAGTGATAGTTTTGTGAATCCATGTAAATAATATGGGCCTGCTTATGTTGGCGAACCAAACAGCATTGTCGTTTGCAAAGCATTTTCTGTTTTTTTCAATACCAGGCCAGGTAGTGATCACTGATCATTATCAGTTCAATTTCCTGGCACTATTAATGCTATTAGTATTATGGTTTAAGGACATAAATCACTGCCAGGGTCTCTCACCAAACACCACCTTGTGCAATTTATATCCTAACTAGTCAAAATTTTCATGTTCTTACTGGATAAATGGTTTTCTGAATCCTTCTGAAATTTTTGCAGCTGGCCTGTCCAGTTCTAGAGTTAATGGGTGAAGCAAATCCTTGAGGTGGTTTGTGTATAGATGGACAAAACACACATAGAGCCTTCCAGATGAGAAGAATCGCATCTATGTGAATAGCATGGTTTATGCGAGAGTCTTTGAAAATGGTATTTAGGAAAGTTGTGTATGAAGATCAAGGTCATACCCTTAGAGATCTGATTTTGAACAAGATTTTTTTACTTTGTGTTTCAGTGGCTGTTCCTTCACCAGTTCCAGCTTGTGAACCCAAGCCCAAAACTAACGGGCATTACCCAGCTCCACGACTCTCTGTTTCCTCCCGAGCCACTGTCGTTGCTACCATGGAAGCCCCTTCTCAAGGCCTGCAGACAGTCATGAAGTGGAAAACAGTGGTGGCCATCTTTGTCGTGGTGGTAGTTTACCTGGTGACGGGAGGACTCGTCTTCCGTGCCCTGGAGCAGCCCTTTGAAAGCAGGCAGAAGAACACAATCGCCCTAGAGAAGGCTGACTTTCTTCGGGAGCATGTTTGTGTAACCCAGCTAGAGCTGGAGACACTGATTCAGGTAGGCCATGTGAAGAAGAGAGTAATTCTTGGAAGTTAGGATAAATGGCTTGGTAGTTCATTGATCAGCTGGCTCGGTGGGGAACAAAATTGTTCACAAAACCCTTGCAATGGGTAGTGTGAAGAGCAGGCTCTTTCCCAGTCATTTTAAAGTCTGGGAAACAGAAACCATGTCCCCAAAACATTGTAAGTAATGGTTAAATGTATTCACTAGAATAATGAAAAATGTATGCAAAGAAAATCAGAACTTAATATCTGGAAGAAATTTTTGAGAGGTGACAGATTTGCAAGACATTTGCCCAAAGACATTTGCCCTCTGTAAATTTTCAAATGATATTAAGTTCTTAATTCTTCCTCCAAAATTAAACAGAGCAACCAGGAATGAAACAGAAAATGATAGGTGGGACCTTTGAAATAAATATTCAGCCAAGAATTCTGAACATAGTGTTATCTTAATTTATAGGTTTACTACTGTGAATTTTCGGTAGATGAATGATGATGGAGTATACAGATAAAAATGGAAAATAATTGGCATTTAAGAACTACAGAATTTTTAGTCTGGTCTAGTATACAAAGCTTTAGAATCAGTTTTGAAGGAAGTAAATATCAAGTGTGTAGCAATAAGTGGAAAATGAATTAACATGCAAGAAAGGTCTATTAAGGATAGAGTTATCTTTCATTTATTAAAACTCTAGACAAGGAAAGTATTATGGATCTTACAAGACTTCAGTAAAGTATCTTCTAGGATCCCATGTAGAAACCTATCAGCCTGGAGAAAATAGAGATTAGATAAGAAATATGAGATACCTAAGGAATATATTTCAAAAGTGAACTCCAGCCTCATATTTCAGACCTGAATTTGTGTCTGAGCATTCCAAGAGCACAATGTGTTTCCCTCTGGGGTGTCACACCAGAGCCCCATTGTGGTTTCAGGCTGTTTGAAAGAACACAGAGCTATCCCATGGATTCTTGTGTCCATCCACCTGACTGTGTTATAAAACCCTTTGTGTAAGTGAATCAAATTTATAAGCTTAATATTTCTTTTAAGAAGCTGTTGAAGTATCATTGCTGTGATGGAAAAAGCATTCTCCTACTTTTCAGCCTGAACTTGTTCAGTTTCCTTGTAGCTGGTCTTCCACAGACAGTGTCCCATTGCTTAATTAATTCCTCTCCCTTGCCCACACATGTAGACAGCAGTGTGCTTCTGCCTCCCCTAAGCAAAACAAATTCTTTCTGTTTCTTTGCAGATAGATGTGTGCTCTCCCTGTTTATGCTCTGTGTTCACAGAAGACAGGTCAGTTCTGAGTCAGAAGCTGTGTACCTGTAGCTTTGGGCAGCCTGGTACCGTACCTAAGAAGCCAAACCTGCTTCATCAGGAAGTGGTATTGTGCTGATGTGACTATACAGCTTTTGGATCAGGGCTGGCTTGGATCACATCCTTCATCTGTCTGCAAAAGACAGGTGAATGCGTTTGGTTGGCAGAGTGAATTCTGTTCAGGGATATTGGTTCAGATGTGTTTCTCATGGCAGTGTTGCAGAGATCTGTATTTCCCTCAACTCCTTAGGTATAATGTGTGCTGGCTGATTAAAGGATTTTAAAAAGTACTAAAAGCAAGAAGTTTGTATCCCCTTGATGGAAATGTCACTATTAAAAGATATGCAAAATGCTTTCTTTTCTAGCAGAAAGAAGAACACATAATAGGTGCGACAAGCAAAGCACCTCAACAAGATGGTAGACTCCTGCATACCAACTGCAATACAAAGATTTCTAAATAGCCCCTATTCTCTAGCCTATGTACCAGTTTTAGTTCTTTATTTTACACAACATTTTTCCTTCTTTCACCTCAAAAGTGGTGACACTAAAGTAAAAAACAGACATACTGTGTCATTAGAGGGCAGATATTCTGAAGAAATCTTATAATCTCCTGAGATTTCAGTATGTCCTCAGGCATTACACTGGGTAACTGGAAATCATTTTGCAAAGGTAAATTAAACGGGTTTAGCAGCTTAGCATGTGAGTGTCTTAAGTCCAAGTGATGTAAAATATTGAAACAGATTTGTCAATAAAGAGCAAGTTCCTTTGGATTCTTCTGTATGCATGGGAGTGAAACTGACTCCAGGGATGTAGTTGGGTATGCTGGTACAGAAAACTCTGATTGCAACTGACTTGCACAGAACAGTGAACTGCTGCTTGAAAATATTGTCAGGGTGTTAACATTGTGCTTTCATGCCTTCATGTCAATGATCTCAAAAGTGACATCTCCCTGGCTGGAGCAATGCATTTCTGTATTGCACCAAATGTTGCATCTGCCTTTACAACTGTGATTTCAGACTGATGTGGCAACTTCCATGGGTCCTGGCTGCTGTGCTGGGTGCAGTTAGCACCTGACTACTGCTAAGGAGCTATTTATAATTAATGTTATTTGGTTACCTGAAAGCCTTTAGATGAACGCAGATCATACTCTCCAGAATGACTGTGTCGATTCACCTCTGTGCTTTGGAGAATATGAAAAAAATCCAAAAAAAGACACCTTAGAACTGGCTTGTATCCTTTTACTGTGGGGTGGCTCTGGAACAATCTTTTAAGGAGAAGGGGAAAGGAGTGTCATGGTCTTTACAAGGCTAATGGTGGAAAAATTTATCCCTTTGCCTAAATTTCACTCTTTCCAAGGATTCTCCTTTGGAAGACCTATAAGGAAGATGTATGGCACTGTATGAGGAAGCTGTTAAAATTCAGTGTGGATGAGACATCCTTTCCAACTTGATCTCCAATAACCCATTGCAAATGTTAGCACTGGTAGCACAAATGTGAATTGCTGAGTCCGGACTGTGAAGTTCACTCATAGATTTCAGAAGTAATATAGTGATGAAAGCAGTGCAAATCCCTAGGAAGATTCAAAGTGTTTTAAATTTGTATTTATCTCTTGGGTTTTGGTTCAGGTCTGTCTAATACTAACACAATGACAGATAATTTTTTCTTAACAATAACAAATATTTTACAGTGCAGTCATATTGTCCAAAGTTACCTGAAGCGGAAGTTCCTAACTATATTTTTAAAGGCCATTTCTGTCTGAAGACATTTGTTGAAGTGAAGCAAGTTTCTTATTTAATGCCTTATGTGATCTACAGCTTGGCACAATGGCGAATACCAGAATAAGAAAATGACAAAATCGTGTGCTGTATCTCAACATTTTTGAGTTTTCAGAGTTAAGAGAGAAGTGAAATCTAGAATATGTTAAAAGACAATAAAACTTCAGGTGCTGCAAGTGTATTTAGCTGTACTGTATCCATTTGAACAAATAACAGAAGGAAGCAGGACTCAAGTGACTGGACATAAAGTTGAAAAGAAAAATAACATTGGTAGTTACATGTGCTAACATGTTATGAAACTTTTTTGTGTGTTCTTATACATTATGGCATAAACTTATTAGTAGCTAGGGTCAAAAAGAAGTCATCTTGCCTTTGTAATAACACATACTTAGAGTGTATAATGGGGAGGTTATGCCTCTCAGAAGGATCAGATGTTATCTATCATTAGGAGAGACAGGCAGGAAGACCATCAATGTCTTTTTGCAAAGTAATTCCTATGGACCTGATAAGGGTATTCATATTCTGTTTCTATGTAGCCTGTGCACTGTGTATGAGTAAAAACTTTTGTAATGAGCCCTGCTTCCATAATGAGCCCTGCACAATGACGTAAGATAGAGTAGCTTGCTACTGTAGGTTACTTAGGTTATTGGCAGGCTGTTTTCTTCTTCCTTTTCCTTCAGGGTTTAATTTAGGAGTGTGAGTGATTATAGTATAAAAAAAATCACCCACCTGGGAACTAAGTCATATTATCAATGTCCAGTAATGACTACAGCAACTCATTAGAGTTAACCTGTAAGCTGAAAAGGAAGCAGAACTGGAAATAAGCTAGTCGGGCTTTACTGGCTAATTATTTTAGTAAGAGTTCATATTTTGGACAGGCACTTTTTATTAGCGTTCTGAACTACTTTTGTCCTGAAGGTAAGCAAGAAAGGGAACATCCTGTAAAGATGTTTCAGTTTTCAGCTGCTTGACAAGTTCACTTGTGTCATAAGCCAGCTTGTCTTTTCAGGGTGTTTCCTTGTAAAATGAAGAGAACTTGGATGGCTTTCATGTGCTAGAAGAAAGCTCTAGATGGAGCAGAAAAAAAGAAGTATTTTGAGTTAACTATGGGGAAGACTTGCCTGTTGCTGAAGACAGGAAAAGACTATTTGAACTGTGAAGAAAAACAATGGTAAATATCTGATTATTGAATCTTCTGCCTGTGCCTCTGGAGGTTGTCTTCTATATGTCCCAATTCCCCTTCTGCCCCTGTTCTTTATTTTACCTTATTACCGCTAAAAGGTTATGAAAAAACAATTCAGATCTGTTGAGTCCCGTCTAAGTTGGTGCAGGACCCTAGTTTGTAAATTCAGTCCAGAGATACTCCAGTTGTATAGGAGACAGACTGAGCCTAGGATGTTGCAGAAGTCTGCAGCTGTCCTGTAGCTATGTTGCTTCCAGAACTTAGCTAAGAAGTTTGCAGGGAGCTAAACCCTTTGGACTTAGATCTCTGCATGTCCCTTGTTGAATGCTGTAGGTCTGCCCTCAGATACAGTGCATGCACAACAATCAGACCACTGTAAGTGTAGGTAGATCACGATCTGGCTGATTGTCACCTAACGATCTTTATGGGATAGGCGGAAATATTTAAGGGGTGGGCTTTCAAAGCTTATTACTTTTGATTATACCTTGGTCCTTCGAAAATGCTGTGAAAAAGTGAATAAATAGGAATTTATAATGAGGATCCCTTAATTACAGTATGAGGGGTGAGGTAGGGAGTATAGAGGAAAGTTATTAAGGAATTAGTCTTTAAAAGCTGCTTGCTAATGAGAAGCATCCTCATAATTGTAATAGAAAAACATCAGAGGATGAAAGGCAATTGAAACCACTTTTTGTATGCTTGATAGGAATCTGCTTGAAAAAGAATCTTAGAGGGACATAATCATTATTGGATTAGCATGATCTGTGGAGAGGAATTAATGGAATTAGAAAAAAGATTACAAGAATTTTCTTTTCTTATCAAATTCCTATCCTTGATTACACATAGGGTACATCCTTTCAGTAGCTCAGCACTCAAGAAGGGTATTATGCTTGTCCTTGGAAAAGATTTGTCTTCTTC
Source organism: Strix uralensis (assembly GCF_047716275.1). Classification (NCBI taxonomy): domain Eukaryota; kingdom Metazoa; phylum Chordata; class Aves; order Strigiformes; family Strigidae; genus Strix; species Strix uralensis. The sequence goes on along the minus strand of NC_133975.1, from coordinate 113,257,808 downwards.
ATGCTTGGGATCTTACTGGAGAAATGAAAGAAACATGAACAAGTGAACCAGATAAAAGCCTTTCTTGTCAGAGAAACCAGAAGCGGTCTGTTTGGTTCCTGTCTCCTCATCACCTGAACTAGCTCCCAGCTATCTTGTTTCCTATGGGCATAACTCTAGAATGTTCTTGATATAATTTTCTTAATTAGTGATCAAGGTACCTAATACATTAGTGAAGGCTGACATGTACTCACTCACGCACTGAGGAGGATCAGATATGTCAGTATCTGGGCACAGTGAGGACACCTGCACCCCAGGGGAGAGGGAGCTGAGAGCCGTGGACCCCACCACTGCCAGCCAGGGCATGGTTGGCCAGGGGCAGCCAGGGGCATCCCCCAGCCCAGACTATAAGGCACCTCCCTGGAGAAGTGGATGATCTGAGGCTGGGATGGGACATCAGCCCACAGGTCAGGCCCCAGCTCAATGAAGCCTGTGTCTGGGCAGGGCAGGGCTGTGGGGAGCTGGAGCCTGACACTTGTACAGGGTCTCTGGGGCAGGGAAATGGTGAAACCCCAGTAGTTTCTATTTGGTATAAGGAGAATAACATTGATTTTATCCATAGAGAAGAGATACTATTTCGATCGTATGTTGGGGGAAGGAACCCTTGACACCTGGTGAGACAAGTTAGTGTTCACTATATCTTTCTTTGGTCTTACATGCCTATATGTTAACAACTAGGCAGCCCAGGGTGGGCCCATGCCTCATAGTCTTTAAATATTGCTTCCTGAATATCAACAGGTGGAACTGATAAAGCTTATTCCAGATTGAGATGGAGTCTGGATTGCACTCTCTTTGGGAATACAGGATTCAGTTGTCCCAGTATCACCACATATGCTGGGCTTTTGCTGTGGTGTTTGCCTTCAGTCCCACGCAGATTCACCAGGCCATGTATTTTTGGTTACAGAGGAACTGTAGTGTGCTGATACCAAAGGGGCCAAGAGTAAAATACGCATCTATACAATGATAGGGAACCAAACTGAAAGTTGTGATCAGAAATACATGTTTTGCAAAAAAAAAAATACTGAGTACTTGGATTTACTTTGGTAGTTTTGTCATTTCCCTCACCTCTATCAGCCTATCGGCTTTAGGACACATTCATTACTTGAACAGTAAGTAAGACAATTTCAGCCCTTTGAGGTATTCCAAGTTACTGCCTTACCTGAATGGGTAGCATTTCAAAAGATAAATTACCATAGATTAATAATTATTCATTAAAGAAGAATGCTTTTTAAATTAATAAAAAATATTGAAAAAATGTGCACTGTGCATGTAACTCCTCTTGAGAAGGAAGAAGTAGTAATCAGGAAAGGAATAAGTGTGAAACAACTATGGATACTTTGATGACCTGTTACTTTTGATGATACTTCAACTATAAAAATACCTGAAACTACTAGTTTACAATGTCTTAAATGTGGAAAGTTTGCCCCCAGAGCGGTTAGCACTCTGGAAATTAGTTCTTTTCCTACTCCAAGATAACCCAAAGATGCAGCTCTTCAGATCATGCTGCAAAGACTATCTGAAGTTTCAGAGATGGGAAACTGTTGTAAAATTTCATGGTCTGTGTGAACTGGAAGAGTCTTGCCAGTAATAGTGTCTTTGTTTGAGTTTTGTGTCAGTCCTCATCTAGCAGGATACTTCTGTGTAGGTGGACTGGTGGTGGTGGTGGCATTAAGGCATCCTTTACTTATTGCATGGCCTGAAATTGCATGTTTTAAGTGCTGTTAACTGCAGGGCTGCTGTCTTCTTGCTGCTCCCTTTCTGTCCTCCATTGCTGTATGCAAAATACTATGTATTAAGAGGTAGCATTGGGATAGTTGGATATTTATAAATGAATGATGTCAGTCAAGCTTTAAAGAAAAAAATAATTTGTTCTGGATGAGAAGGTACCCTGAGAAGTTCAAAGCTACCTAAGGCCATGGGATGCTCCTTCACTTCAGGCATTAGTGCTTGGCCCTAAATAGACTTGCTAAACTGTGTAAACTCAAATGTGATTAAAGTGTTGTAATTAGCTTGTTGACATTCGCACACTCAAGGGGAAGGCAAGCAGCATTCCTTGGCAGAAGTAACATGCCGGGGTAGCTGACAGTGTGTCATGGCCTATTTAAACAGGCAACCTGTCTGTTATGCTGATTTACGCTCTTCTGGGTAAACAAACACATGATCTCTGCTTTCACACCACCTGCAATATGCCAGCAACTGGTACAGAAACCCTTTCAAACGGTTTGATCCTAAACACTTCCTTTCTCTATATCCCTATTTCTTGAGGTATGGACAGGTGCTGAGGAACTCTGGCTTTCTGCCCACATGAAATGCAACCAGTCCAGTCTGGAGCTTGGTCATGCTGTAATTTCACAATCAGCTCAGCCTGGCATGCAGCAGCTCTATCATTAAAAAAGGCTGTCCTGGACTGATCTCTTTAGATATACCTGGCCTCTGTTCTTGCCCATGCACCTCTTCTCCTACTCCTTTCCCTTTTTGTGGGGCACTGGGGAGCAGATTAGCTGAAAATGTGGTAGAGGAACATTAGTGACAATGAAGTCAGTTGGAAATACAGGCAAAAAATGAGTGAGGAAAAGTGCAAAATGGAAGGGGAAGAAAAGAAAAAATGTGACAGATGAGCCATCAGAGAGAAGGGGTGAATGAGGAGAAGAGTGTATCATGAAAGCTAGGGATAGGACAGGTGTTAAATGGATGTATTTAAAAGTCAGTGCTAAAAGCACAAGACAATAGGAAGTTATAGAGAAGATCAGGAGAGAAATCATAGACATGAACATGAGAAGTGGAGCAATGGTAAAATAGAATGTTTAACCTTGCTTTTTGCACATGGACTGTATAGAAAAAAGTAAAATAAAAAATCACGGTGACAATTCATAGATCATAAGTCAGAGGGAAAAGAGAAGTGGTTAAAAAAAAAGAATAAGAAAAGTCACAACAAACTTGTATTGATAGGTGGGAATTCTGTGTTGAATAAAGTGAAAGAAAGAGAGGATGTAAGAGGCAGCACTTTGCCTATCCTGTTCAGCCCGGCAATAAGTTCACTGAAATAACCAAGGCTAAAGGCTGGTGACAATGTTTAGGAGGAGGAGCAAACGTCAGAGAGAGAGAGTAGGGGAAGATCTGGCAGTAGTGTGAGTAGCATGATAACAGCAACATGAAGTGATCTTGGAACAGAACGGGAGAAAGGCAAAGAGCTGGAAATTGTAAGAGGCAGAAAGAGAGAAGCTTGGTTCCTTTGCATTGGTTTTATGGAAATTAATCACATCTGGGAATATTTGAGGAGGAGAGGTTTACTTTGAAAGGCAATCATTTTAGCTGCTCTTCCAGAGTGAGGTCTGAATTTCCCTACAACAGGCAATAGATTGCATGAGATCTACAAGCAACTAGAGAATATGTGCCAAAGGGCATCTCAAAAGTGAACTTAGAGCAATTCAGCTGAATGTGCCAGCTTCTGGCGAGAGATATATTTCTGTGCTTTGGAGGCTGATGTATTTAGCTCTATCTTCCTTTGGACTGTGAAGCTTCAATGAAAGGTAAATGTGTATGTCCCCATGATACAATATGGTGCACTTTTAGAAACTCCCAAGCAAACTTTTAGCAGGCTGATATGTCTGCCTGGTTCGATTCAGTGCTGTGTGAGACACAGCACAGTGACCTGGAAGCAGTATAGCTACCTCAGCTTCTGTTCTGGATTTAGTTCATTCAAGCACTAGCTGGGAGTCTCTCTACCATGCTATATATGTGGACATGCGGCCATGTCCAGTGTGACAACTGGGAAGTTCTAGCTGATCACAAAGATGTTTCATGATGTTTCCATAGCTATCCTATTTGTTAATTTCAAATGAGATATATATATATCTCCTATTTTTTCTTCCGTTAGCATAAAATATAAATACCTTAATTATTAATTGTCTGGCAATTAAAATCCTTGGCTGACTGGCTTCAGTTGACTTCATGAACACTATTTGTATTTACCACCCTTCTTGCTGCTTCTAACATCAGCTGTTCTCATTGGAGATTTTTTTTCTTTGACAGTTATTGCTACAAGAACAATATTTATGGATCTCTTTGTGATGTTGGTGCTCTACTTCTCAACTGCTTTGTATCTTTTGTCATTTGTCTATGCATTGTATCTTTCTTCCACCTTAATAGCTATTTAGTTCAGTCATATATTCAGCTCTTGTCTACAGGGGATGTTACTATACTTTGAGCAGATATTTAGAAGTTTAAACCTAAGCTGTTCCCATGGTCATAGAAATTTCCCTTTGGAGCCTATACTGACTTGCATAGGGTATGGTATGGTATGCATAAGGCTGATTTGTTGTCGCTTTCTTTGCAGCATGCTATTGATGCTGATAATGCAGGAGTCAGTCCCATAGGAAATTCCTCTAACAACAGCAGTCATTGGGACCTTGGAAGTGCCTTTTTCTTTGCTGGAACAGTCATCACAACTATAGGTATGTTTATCTTTTAAAATACATAGTCACACTGAGAACTGGATAATGCAATAAATTTGATGCAGGTAGATCACAAAGAAATAAAGTGGCAGAACTGTATTTCTCTCAGTTCTTAGAAGGCATGCCTCTGGTATGTGTCAAGGGCATTGAGTATCCTGGTAAAGATCAGAAACTGTTCACATAACTAGGGTAGAATAGCAATGCCGAACTGCAACCAAGTAGCACTGATGTAGCTAAGGCTTTATAACCCTGTTGATGCAAGTGGTTTTAATTTTTGCTAAAAAGATCAAGAACCAGTACCCAATGAGATAACTATTGTATAGCTGTTGGTACCTTAGATTTTATTATTATAGATTAATTTACCCATAAGGGTAACTTTCTTTCGAAGTACATCAATTAATTTTGGCTTATGCTCTGAACCTACTCCTTGTAACTGGAAATGTGTTCACATAAGTATCACAAGATTTTTAAAATCCTTCGTCACTTTCATACTAATAATTGGAAGGAATTTCATGAATTGTACATTGTGTAAAAAAACCCCACGATTTTTTTTTCCATTCTAGAATTCATGGCCTTGAAATATTGACACATTTCTCTGTATTAGAAGAAGGGTATACTGAACTGCTCCATTTACTTTTCTTGAACCATTAATTTTAGTAAGTTCATTATTCAGGCCCTTGTGTCTGTGTCCCCTATATATTGTATCCAATGTACTTAGTCTCTTGATCTCTGAATGCTGGCCTTAGATATGCTAAGGATTTTATCCTCTCCTCTGTGAGCCAGTTCCTCTGTTGAAGATTGTTCAGGCAACTGGGATTTCAGAAGGTGGTCTGAGGGGAAAAAATGATAAAATGATAACAGTGATAATAAGGTTAAACTGCTGATAGTTATATAGTGGTTTGACAATTTTAAGCTTGATTTCATTGCTGTCACATTTAGAAGATTATTTGGAACCTACTGGCAAATTGCTAGTTTTTATTTGCATTGGCTTTGAGTATTCTTCTGATTTAAATACGGAATACGGTTCTTTTCCATATTATGACTGAGATACACACACTAGTGACTGTATAGACAAATAATCTGACAATCATGCAATCCTTCATTAAAGTGTGAGAATCTGATTGAATTCTGGAAGTTCTTTATGCAGCTAATAATAGAACAAAAAATCCTGTGGCAGTTACGAGGCTTGTTGTGGTGATCATCTCAAACAGTGGAGTCTGTGCCTTTGGCTCTGCCTTTTCTGTGTTGTCAGAGTGATTGTATAGAGTGTACTCTTCTCTATATTCCTCTACATACTAAGCTACGTTATCATGTATTTTTAATGGCAACATGATACCAGGGTGTGGAGAGAAAGAAAACATTTCTAAATCAAATGTAAGAAAACCCTCCCTTAATATTTGTTCACTCAATAGACCCAAGTGACAAGCTTTTAAATTGCTCATTAAAATAAATGCCACTATGTAGGCATAGTTTATGTAGGCATATTCATTGACATCTGCTATTTAAATAACTTATTGAAAAGAGCTTGGATTTTTGCCCATATTTGCTTTAAATTCTTCATGAATGAGATTTTTGTAGGCTGCATAAAGTCTATGTATTGTGTCTGGGCATGAAAATTATTTTATTTCATCCACCAGAGCCATGTTAGAGTTCCTTTTAGGCGGACACTCAGCAGACTACCTGGTCAACCTCAGTCCACTGGCCTGTGTACCCTGGATTTTCTTGGACTTTAAGGAGAAGCCTGGAATCACAGATACAGCCATGAAAAGGACTGTGGGTTGGGAGTAGGCAGTGTTGTATGTCAGCATAGTCCTTTCACCATCCCATGACAGACAGATGCATCCAGTGCCAGTGTCACAGACCTAACAGGATTAGGACCTTGGAGCCCAGCCTTAATTCCCAAGGACCAGGAGTAATTGCTGTAGATGAAGCAGGCACTTTCTTAGATCGCCACCTCTCTGGATGCTCTGTGTTTCCACTTTATCTCTTCAGTGATCTGTATGTGATCATTTTTAATTTCCAAATAATTATGTATAGTCAAGATACAAATCTCTGTAACATTTCAGTAAAGATACCTGATCTTAAATAACAAGGTGCAAAGACTGCTGTGACAGTTCCTGGTTTTGCTTTTTAACATTAATATTTTAACAGTTACTAGAGTCATAATGCTCTACATAGATTCCTACAGTTAAATTCACATGGGTGGTGCAGGGAAGAGAAGTGCCTCAAAAAACTGTGGTGACTGAATGTAGTTTACTGCATGGGACAGGTGGAGAACTTCCCTGTGCATTCATCAGCATGTTTGACTTTTAAGAATACCACAGAGGAGTGCTCCAAACAAGATTCCTGCTACCTTTCAGGGTGAGAAGGGCCCATTAAGTATGCTTTCTACTTCCTTCTCTCTAGATTGCCTGATCAGCTGCCTATTTACATGTTGGCTATAGAAAAGGCAAGGTAAAGAGGATTTTGGAATAGTTAGCAGAAAACCATGATGGACTCAGGCACCTAAAAGATAGATGGACTTTTAGGTAACCTGTGCTGATAATTAGACCTTTTTTCTGCCAGTATCAGAGGTTCCCAATATCTTATCTGGAGTTACAAGGCTGGGAATGGAAATTAAATGTGACCAAACATGCCTGAGCCAAAAATAGTTTTCAGTCAGGATATGCAGCTGGATAATTATGTCTTGGTCAGAATCTCATCTTTTCAACAGCTCTGAGTTACCCTAACAGAGGGTGGAAGGAAGGTATGTATGTGCCTTTATTACAGGATCAATGATTTTAAAATATAAATGCAGTAGGATCTTCAGAGGGGAGGTTTAAAAACTTCCTTGTTAAAACCTATTAAAAAACCTCATGAAATACAAATGTTAGGCTCTTTATTGTCAAACTGAAAGGGGAACTGAATGAAGAGTTCAAGCACAGATTTGTGTAGTGTGGGTATAGTTTGGAGGCTGTGGTGTAACTAGTCAGTGTGATGAGTGGCTGAGGAAATTATGAGCTAACTGCTGAAAATGAGACTTGTCAAGTGAGTCATACTCCTGCCAGGAAGTCATTGGCATGGCCTGAGAGGAGCAGCAGCACACAGGCAACAGGCCAGGATGGAGTGATTTTTGTGCCATGATAAATTAAACTGGATTAATTCATCTAACAACAACTTTATATAGGGCCTGAATCTATAGAAAATATGGGTAACTGAGACTACAAGAAGAACTAAATCACAAAGGGTAGCTTGCTGGGAAATGACATCATGCCATGGAAAGTCTGTAAATAGGAATTACATGTTGAAGAAAGGTATCCCTGCAGGAACAGCCCATTAGTTTTTCTAAAAAGCCATGTATAAATTCTGAGAGTCTGGCAATTGTTTTTCTCCTCAGGATATGGGAACATTGCTCCAAGCACTGTTGGAGGAAAGGTTTTCTGCATTTTGTATGCCATCTTTGGGATTCCACTGTTTGGCTTCTTGCTGGCTGGGATTGGAGACCAACTTGGAACCATCTTTGGGAAGGGTATCGCAAGGGTGGAAAAAGTTTTCAGAGTAAGCTCACTGTCAATTTTTTGCTTGTGTTCTATAACTTGCTTTTAATTCTGTTGCTATTACCTGCCGTCCTTTTTACATGTTGAGCACCATGAAATATTTACATGTCTAGTTGAGATGATGCTTAATCTCCTTAGGGGCCTCTGTAGTCAGTGGAGAGAAATAGACTTCTGTAGATGGTGATTGCAGGGATTATAGATCAGGCTCTGAATTTCCTTCTTGAGGCTGTCTCTGGGGAATGTATCTCCTAAGCTATGTTCCTTACAATGACAGTAAAACAACCTTCAGGTTGATCTGGACGTGTATGTCCATTCACTGAAAATAGAGAAAGCAGTATAACTTCTGGATGAACAGGGATACAGAGTAGGTTTGATGTATTACTAATAAAGCCTAAAAAACTTGGAAAGCAGGGTTACTGGAGTGAATGTGAACTTGGGAAGAGAGATGGTTGAGTGGTATACTTTCACTGCAAGAGGACAGATGTGTTGAAGTAGATCTACAGCTGCAAAAACTGGCATAATGCCACTAACTGGAATCATCTTTATGGTGTTTACCTGCCCTGCCTACCATCTTACACTAGATTTCTGTATAGATTTTCTCATATGCATTTTCCCTTCATGTTGCCAGTACCCTCTATTTTTGAGTCTGTATCACTGTAAGCAATTCTTTTGCAAGCAGTGCTGCAGACCTGGCAAATGCTATTTTGCTAATTTGCTGATGGTTCACTTCAGGGATTCTCTCTTTGAAGCAGAACTTCTAGAGGTGACCTGTGTGATGGTTCCCTTGGAGGCAGTGTAACTGGAGGTAAATCTTTCCAGGGGTGGAGTGGATGAGAAGCTGTCCAAGCTGGTTAGTTTAATAGGCATCTATTTCTAAAACATTCCCACAAATGAGAACAAATTACTTGTAACTGTTTTTGAAAGGAAGTAATTGAGTATTAGACTGGAGTATGAGCAATTTCCCTTTTGATTAAATTACTGTGAAGTGTCCCAGACGAGCCATAAGGAGTCTCTCAGGCTAAATGTGGAGAAAGGTGACTAGTGATTGTGGGTGAGTAAGCATTTACATGCCTGACTGGATTTTCATGAAATGAAAATAAGGTTATTAAAAGCTGGATCAGATTGGGCCTGAAAAAACAGAAGTAGCTAAGATCCCTAGTTTCTTTCTTACCTAACTTCTTATTGTACCTGCTTCACCTCGAAGGAATATCTGAACCTTCCAGCCTGCTTCTGCCCAAGAAAAACTACAGTCTCATAGTCATGATATGAATTCAGAGTCAGAGACTCTTTGATTAATTGTCAGCTATACTGTTGGCTTTCTGGGTGACGTGGTCAAGACCATTAAACTGTCGCATGATAGTTTATGAATAAAATAATACATGTCTACTTGAAGTTTTTTTAGATTCATAGATGAATGCTGATACTAATTTTTTATACAGAATATAGCCCTTTGGCATGTAATGGGAGTTATTTTGGTATTCAAAGTACTCCTTCCTTTTCTTGACTTAATGCAGTTGCTTGTTTATAACTGTCTAAACTATTTCCTTTCCTCCTTGGTATTTTGTCAGCTTCCAAAGCAATTTAGAGATCTGTGGTCCCCTTGTTTAGCCAAGATATATGTTTATTCCTTTGATTTTGATTCTCATAAATCCATTATATCCATTCTTTTGTGATTTGGTGGACAGGGTTATACATAATTTCCTTCAATATTCCTAACAATGAGGTTCAGCTATTTGAAATATTCATGACATAGTTTACAGTTTACATGCATCTTAGTAAGTAGTCTTAATATCAGTGGTTTCATTTTATACGATTACATAGTATTTGACATATATATGATCATTAATATATTATACATGTTATATACTTTATACTTTTAGCTAATGCAGAATATAATAATCAGAATTCTAGTAATTATGTAAAGTATTATCACACTGTGTTTATGTTGTTAAACTCCATAGATGTTTGGACCTAATCAGAGAATCCACAAATGGAGTAACAGTTCTTGATTTAATCCTGAGCAGTAAATAAAATTTAGTTCAATGTGTAACTCTTGTTTCTTAATTTGTAATTGTCTCCATAATTCAAATTCAGCATGTTTGTGGGTGTAAAGCAACCTGCTACAACCTTTAAAGGGAGGGCATAAAAGTTAGGAGAATAGTTAGGAGGAAAGTAAAAGAAACAAATGTAGGCTAAAATGACATTGACAGGGTAATAAAATGTTGTGTGGTGTGCCTCAAAAGTCTTTTGGAGCTAGCTGAGGTGTCACTGAATGTGTATCAATGATCTAGTGATATAACAAACTGAATTTCCAGAAAGCTTTTGACAAGTTTTCTCATCAAAGTCTGTAAGGAAATGAAACTGTGATGAGGTAAGAGAGAAGGTCTCACGTATCAGTACATGTTTAAAGGGTAAATGAAGATTAGGAATAGATGGTAGCGTTATCAGTGTGATTCTACTGGAGTCCTCCTGGGATCTTACTGTTTTAACAGAAATGGCCTGGAATGGTTCAGACAAGAAGATGAATATGTGGGTGACAAAGTCTGCAAATTACATCTCTAGGTGTTTCAGGATAGATAAAATGGAAGCTGCAAAAGGACGGTAGATGACAAATGGAATCTGGTATTGGCAATACAAAATAATGGATATTTCTTGAATTTGAGGAAAGAAATCCTACTATATTCATACAGGAATGATATCAAATTTCACTTTTCCAAAAGGGACCTGGGATTACTATGGATGGTTCTCTGAAAACACTGTGAAATTTAGCATCGCTTAAAAAGGGAAAAAAGAGTGTCAGCAAAGGGGCTGAAAACCAAAAGACCATTTTACCACTGCACAAATCCATGGTGTGCTTGCACCATGAATATCACATGCAGTTTTAATCCCATTTTGAAAAGCAATTAACAGAAATGAAAATAAATTCTGGGTCTGCCCCCACAGGCCTTGTAGCTTAGTCTCTAAAGTGTCATTCACTATCCACCTGTATTATTTGCCTTCTAGTGGGTTCTCAAGGGCAATTTGGGCGAGTCCATCTTGTACCCTTGGGGAAGGGAATGGGAAGAAACTTTGCATGTGTCCTGGACGTTATAATGTATCAAGTTTTCACCTGCATATGCCTCAACACTGCTTCTGTCTGTCTCCAGTTGCCTCTGTTTATCCTGTTTACCCTTAGGGATGTTTCAGGGCAGCCCAGAGTTCCTGAAATCCTTGCAACTTTGTGATCATCGGTGCAGGTGGATGGGATTTGAAGGCAACTTGATCTTGCGTTGTGGTTAGGCTAATTTCTGAAGCTATGTAAGAGGCAGTATGCATACACTGGCAGGTGAGGAGAGGAAGGTTTCTCTGTCGGCACAGCAGTCTTTTCACCAAACACATGTTCTTAACAGGTCTCTTGCTCCACCCAACAGTGTACGTGTGAGCATGAGCCCACACCCGGAAGGGACAGCTTGCCCCTGGCATCCCCCAGCATAGCTGGCAAGATGAAAGGAGGATTCCTCCCAGAGGAGTTGTGCTACTGCACTTCTGCTGCCTCTGACATGACCTGTGCAGAGCCCCACCAAACCTACATTAATTAGCAGCACAAATTAAAGCCTAAGAATGCCACATTTAGCTATTGCAGGCATCAGCCCACGCACTCTGTGGGAATTTTAAGAGCAATTTGAACTCCATAAAGGGGGAAAGAGATCTGTTCGTATCAAATACACACTACCCCCACAGTATTGACAGAATATTTCAGCAGAGCAGCTGGACACATGCCACTGCTCATCTTGTAATCCAAAATGTTGCCAATATTTCGGTGTGTAGATACCCAGGAAAACAACTATTCATTTGTGACTAGGTAGGGCTGGAAGTATTTAATTGCAAAATAATGCTTTGTAAAACCAGGAATTTTTATGTACCATTTTAGGAAAGGGAGGCACTGGCAAAGTGACACTGCCTGGCACATGGGGAGGTATCCCAAACACCACGCATTGGCTAGTCTATGCCATCTGTCCTACTGGAGTAATCATGTTTGGTACAAGTAAATAAACATCAACCAGGTCAGAGATGTAAACCAAAGCATCCCACACGCAAGCCCTACCTACTCAGCTACTGATTATTCCTATATGTCCCATCTTCAATAATCTGGGGCAGAACCTGGCTGCTAGTCTGTTCTCGCATGCATACAAGTGTGGTTCCCCAGAAAAAAGGATATGTAGAGGGTCACCAGATTTGCTGTATAAGCACTGGTTACAAGCACTGAATATCTGGGTTCAGTGATCAATCAGTCCTCCCAGACTATCTGAGAAAATCACATACAAACTCAAAATGTAATTAAAAATTTGACAATTCTTGTAAGCTTTCCAGACACTACAGAAATGGAATATACATTCCAAGGTGGCATAAAACTATAAAAGTACTATTGCTATCTTACATATGTGAGGGATCTTATGAACGACCTGAGACTGTTTCTATAATAAACAGCAGAACAAACCCCATTCTTTTGGCTTGCCCTGTACACACAGAGGCTGCAAGCATCTAAAGATAGAAAGGAAAGCACTCCACAGGCAGAGTTCACAGTTACAGAATGCAGCAACTGTCATTATCATGAGTTAAATATAGGCTAAATTCAGATAGTCTTTATTCAAACCTTGTAACAAGTGTTTAGATTCTCACTGGAAGTAGAAGGAATGAGCTTAAACCAACAGATCTTCTCTCATCTTGCAGTTGGAATTCAGGACAGATGAAGGTGTTCAGCCTGGGCACAACATGCTTCTGAGAGTGCTCCAGGATTTTCTGGCTTCTGAGGAGAAGCCACTGTGAGCAGTTCCTGGACTTGGTTACTGCTTTCACTCTCTTGGTTTACAGCATGAGGCTGAGGACAGGTCTGGCAACACAGCTGGTAGGGTGTGAATTGCAATACAGGGATTGCAAGCAGCCAGAGACATGGACGGTGGCAAGGCTGCACCCCTGAAGTTCACATCTCAAGAAAATACACTACTTTGTGCAGAAACACAAAGCCTCTGTAAACAACTCACACTTCACTGAACCAGGGACTTGTCAGAACAGACACATATACTACCTGTCTTTTTCAGTTCAGAGAACCTGTTTGCCTGTTGATCTCTTTGGAAATAGTGTGCTCTAGATTTAAGAGATGTGTAAGTGTTATGAAAATGCTATACACCTTTTCTTTCTTTTTCTTTCTTTCTTTCTTTCTTTCTTTCTTTCTTTCTTTCTTTCTTTCTTTCTTTCTTTCTTTCTTTCTTTCTTTCTTTCTTTTCTTTTCTTTTCTTTTCTTTTCTTTTCTTTTCTTTTCTTTTCTTTTCTTTTCTTTTCTTTTCTTTTCTTTTCTTTTCTTTTCTTTTCTTTTCTTTTCTTTCCTTTTCTTTTCTTTCCTTTCTTTTTTTTTTTTTCTTCTTTTCTGAAAGACAGCAGTAGGCATTACCTTAACCTTGAAACAGTCCTAGAAAAAGTAGTTCTTAGTTGGAAGACGAGGCTGGAGCTGGGGCAGGAGTAAGACAGGTCCCACTGAGCTGGTGGAAAGCTTACTTTTAGCAACTGCCAAAGCTCTACCTTTCCTAAACTTTGTCTGTCCGAATACATCAGATATACCCTAGCTACTCTTTCTCTTAAAAATTCGACTTATTTTTAGAGATTTTTGGCTTCTCTGATGTCTTTTGTTACTGTACAAATGACAAATTGTCTACAAATTCCTTATCCAAAAATGAATGGAAAATAGCTCATGGGAAAAAACTTTCTATAGGAAGGTATCTGCAGGGGAGGAACACTTAAAAATACAGCCCTTTTTTTGGTCTCCCTTCTGTCTTTCCATTTGCTCTATTATCTGTCCCCTTGCTCTATCTTATCCTCTTCTTTCCCTTTGCTCACATCAAACCCGTAGCATTATACCTGACACCATTGCAGGACTGGTGAGTGAGTCCTCAGCAAAGTTTGCCGTTCAAAGAGCTGTTCAAGGTTTCCATGCTGTACTACCTTTACCTCTTCTTCACTAGGGTAATGCCATATCCAGGGACCCCATCTGCTTCCTGCCAGGCAGCCCCCACCCTGCTCTTTCTCATCCTGTCCCATATCAGCATTGATTCTTCTCATTTTTGGCAGTGGAATCAAACTTTCAGATAAGACCATTCCCAAAACCAAAAATTCAAAACAAGATCACTGCTTAGGCAAACTAGTGAAATCATTCTGGATTTGCACTGTTACTGAATTCAAAATTTGGCACATGGTTAATAGATAAATGTATTATAATCTAAGTGATACATTAGCTAGTAAGAGCCTATTTGTAGTTCTAAATATATGACGTGACACGTGTGCTTTTGAACAGATAAAGTTGATGGAATACTGACGGAAAAGTTTTCTCTCCACTTCCTGACAGATAATCAAAATATACCAAAAATCAACATAATTTATTTTGTTTTATTGCATTTTTTTTCTAGCCAGCATCAGTGTGTTATTACACTGGCTGTTATTACACCCACTGTAGGTATTAACATCCTATCTTTTCTTTTTTAATGTAGTGTTATTCACTATAGTAACTCAAGAATTTCCACAGGGTAACAGTCCAGTACAATGATCAATCTGCCATCTGCTGGCATCCTGTCTCTGGACAGAGCTGTCAGGACAGGGTGTGAAATTCAACTGACTGGTGCACGTACACAATATTATTCCAGAATGACACAAGATTTATGAGCTGAAATGTCAGTGTTCTGAAACTGAAACTGAAAGCTTAGCCTAACAGTTTCCTGGGTCATTTCAACCAAAACAAAATGGCTGAGAAGCATAAAAAATCAGTCACCAGAAAGGAATGCTACATTTCCATAATCTAGTAAGAATTTCTTATTGCTGCAGTAAAGACAGTAGATCTAATTACATACTGTTATTGGTTATTAGCACTTTGATACCATAGAAGCCAGACAGGAACAGAGCCTCAGTGTACTAAGAGTGTGGAAACACTGGTTTGTAAACAATGTTTTTAAATGGACAGGAAAATATATAGAGAAAAGGATGCGATAGTAGCAAACGGCGGGGTGATTCTGAGGCAGGAAGTTTTGGAGGGAAGAAGCCAGGTGGAAATTAGAGACGAAGTAGGGCTGGCTGAGAGGCTGGAAGAAGTGGTTAGGGATAATAGAAACTAAGTGAAGCTTATGTGAAGATACTGCTAGAATAATGGAAAAGTAAGAGCAAACAGCCACTCACTACATGGCAGAGGAAACTTTCCCTCATAATTCCCAGAATTCCCTCTCACCAACAAAAGTAATGTTTCATCTGAGCTTTGTAAGTTACCTGCAGGAAAACTTTGAGGAAGAAATGATGCAAATGCTTTCCTCACACAAGATCTCCTTGTTACAGGAAGACGAAAGCTGATGTAGCCCCGGGGAGAAGCATTATGCAGAGCATAGAGTATTTGACTTGAAGCATTATTCATTTGATTCCTGTGATTCTGTGCTTCTCTCACTAGTTGGGAATTTGGTTCTTTGAAACTGCTTCTGATTTGCTCCCCACACAGCAAAATAGCTTGCTCAGGAAAAGAAGTTATCTGTGTGGTGAGAGGTTATACAGATAAAAGGAAGTGTTTTAGAGCACTGACTTACAAATCCAGAGTAAATGAATGTAAGCACCTGTTCTTTTGCCTGTAACACCTTAAAGGTCCATCTGAGAGTCACAGTTCCCTGAGCAAGGTTACAAAAGGGGTGCTTGCATGTCAGCAAAGGGTTGGTTTATGTATGTAGATATTTACGTGATATTTATTTCAAGTAGCTATGCACCTGAATGTACATTTCAAATCTGAGCATCCTGAAATTTAAGGGCGATTTAAAACAAAACCTAGACCCAGATCTGAATTTTGCAGTTAGTTATCACTAAGTTTATGGATGCACTCATAGTCAAATACCATCAGAAGAGATCTGCAGGCAATGCGTTATCGTTTATAATCCTCATAAAGCATATTTGGCTAAAAATGGACTTTATAACATAAGAATAATAAAAAAATCTACATTCTAGTGCTTGCCAGCAATATATCCATAGCATTTTATGAATCTGGTGAGTATTTTAATTTCATTTTCAGTTCCTCTGTTTAAAATCTGCAGACATGCTTTTTGTAAATTAGCTAATGATAGAAGTGAAATTAAGGAATGCAGGTACTGTAAGAATCTGTAACTTGCAGTATCTGCATTGGCACTATACAGAACATGGCAGAAAGAGCAGCTTGGAAGAGCTACAGCAGCTAGCATACTGAGCATGGACACACCAGAGTTGGCAGATGCTCTCCCTCTGTTTATTTCAGCTTGACTTCCTCATCAAACTTTGTTTAGACCAAAAGTAACTGTCTAAAAACACAGTCTTTGCTGAGATGTTAGACTGTTCTGAATCATTTGTCTGTAGCAATTTAAGGCTGATGTGCTGTCCTCAGGCAAATAAGACCTCAGCACAATGACTTTTTTAAGCATATGGAATTCAAACAGTGTATCTCCCACCACACTGGAGTGGGTTGTGAACTACTTCTGGTGGGTATACTCCTCAATCCATCCTCTTGAAAAGGAGTTTCACTATGCAGAAAACAAGAAGGAGCGGTGAGGAAGCCTATTTCAATCCTTCTGTCAAAAAATGTTGTCTGACAACTGTTTAAGTGAAAATGCAGGAACGTTCCTGAAATCCAGAACTTCATTGACAAAACAAGTGCTCCACTTTAGAAAACTCTGAGTGCATTCTCCTCTAGTTCATCAGTAATTTATCTGTTACAAAGAGGACTGTTAGTCTCTTGGTACTCTACAAATGCATTCCTCTCTCTGCTCATTCCTGCCTGGACTCCTTCAATGCGCTTCTTAACAAGAGTAGTTGTAATTGCTTTTCTCGGATGTAAAGCAGTCCAGACCCAGGGCCATCTGGACACTTCACTGTAGTATGTCTACCAGAAGTGTGACCATAGACTCTTACAAAGTTGAACTGGAGGATGAAAGGCATGAGTGGTAAATTTACAATGCCTGTCTCTGAAATACCTTTCTCCTTGAGATGCTGCAGGCCACATCTTTTAGTTTCTAACTGGTGCTTTAATTATGGTGATGGAAAGATAGAAGGAAGTTTTATTTTTGCTTTTGATCATCACCTGCTTTAGTAGTCCTCGTGCTCCACTGCTCAATAGCAGATACAGGCAAATGATAATCCTATGGGTGAACTAAACAACTAATGGTGTGGGCTGTGAAATCATTACATGCAGTGACTCTTCATCCACCAGAGCCAAATTTGTCTCTGGATTCTATTTTAGGTTCAGCCACTGGCTTGTGGTATGGTCTTGAATATGTTGGTTTTACTCTATGGATCACTTTCCCCCACCATTATATTTGAGATGAAGTAAATTACCTTTTTCTGCACAATGCTCAGATAGTATGCTGGTATTAAAAAATTCATGACAAAATCTATGGATCCCAGCTTTCGGCACTTTATTTCCTCTAACTGGGTATTTAATTCAGTTAGTGATGCTTACAGCTAATCTGCTTCAGGGAAAGTAATTTAAGTAAGTGCAGCAAACCTTTGCTGATTTGTTCTTATCCACTGGTCTTTGTTTCTGTGTATGAGTTTAGTCTAAAGCTTACATGGGCTGGCTGTGAACTTATAAGTCAATAACCTCTTGCAAATTGGCATATAATTTAAGGGTTAATATTAACCTGAACAGTTAAATTCAGATCTTGACATCTCTGCAAGATCTTTTAAATGTTTCGGTTTTATCAATGAAGGTCTTGAAGTGAATCTGCCTTTAAAGAAAGCCCCACCAGGTGTTGAGTCTGGTGATAGTTGAAAGGGCATTCCTGGAATTGCTAGAAAGAGAAGGCAGCAGCTCTAAGAAGGGAGAATATGCTGACACCAGGAAGAGATAATAATTGCTCCAATTTTAGAATCAAATCAGTCGCACTAAAAAAGATGAGCATATAACCAGAGGAGAAAAGCCTATTCTAAAACCAGGCTTTAAAGCTGGCTTAAACCTATAGTGTTATCTGGAAATCTCATCAGCTCCAGTGCACCAAAACTGAAACCCAGTATGCACTGAAGTCCATCCCCCCAAGTAATTATCACTGGTATTACTGTAACACTTCTTTCTGTGAGTGTTAGGCATAGTGTAGCTGTTGACTACAGGGCACTTCAGAGGAAATCTTATACTCTTTTGCCTGCTTATGTGAGACCTTTTAATGTCTTTTCATTATTTTTTTCTTCATTATTTAGAATTATTAGAGGTTCATACCTTCAATAATTCTTCTTACTGGAGTCATACTCTTGTCCCTGAACTGCAGCGCCCATAAAATTTTACAGCTCTTAAAACCAGAATATTGTACAAAAACTAGTCAGGAATCCATGATTAATACAAAGGCTTTGTTTATTGCTGTTCAGGTATCTGACTGTATTACATTAAATTGTAATAGTTCACTTTTCATTTGGGAAGAAATTTTCATTACATTGCTTTCTGACTGTGGATAGACTGAAGCTATTGTAGTATATGAACCTAAGATCCTCTGTTATCTTCAGGGTTTTTCTTCATCTACTTCAGTTTTTTTCTGTAGGGTGCCAAATATTTTAGCACCTGTTTGAATGTTTACACAGAATTAATTAATAAAACAAAGACGGGTGTAGTAGGCAATTAGTGGCTAAAAAACTGATTTTAGTGCAAGGTAAGAGTATTTGGCAATTGACGCTGAGTAGAAGGGTTTCCAAACCCTTCTATGGATGATGGATTGATCTATTGTTAATGATTTATCATCCTTAAAGAAGAACATAAAAACAATAGAGTAAAGATGAAGTAAGTTTTCAAGAAGGGTTTTTCTTCCACTGTTAATTTGAATGTACTCAGGCTATTTTTTACATACATCAGGGACAATTTCTGGAATATGATATCTGTTCTCTTGCCAGCTATTGTTACCTCTATCTGCTTCTTTTCTGTTTTCTACGGTGAAAAAAGATGAGCACTATTTCTTTCTCTATATCAAAGTCCAATCTTTGCCACCTCTCATTTGGTTTGAAACCAGGTTAGTATTCAGAGTGATCTCAGGATAAGCAGTGGCAAAGAGTTGTATTTCCATGCAGATCCTGAATCCCAATTTTCTTGTTAAGGAAGTAGGTTAAATGGTCCTTCTTTATGGTTTGAAATGTTCAGGAACCACTATTGTAAACAGTAAAACTATACCTGCCTACCTCCTGCTAAAATTAGTATTAGTCACATAACTTTTAATTGCAGTGAAGTGCACTGGAAGTAAACCCCATGAGTCTCAAGCAATTATCTGTCATGAAACACAAGACAAACAGGAGCTGAAAGCATGATTAACACTTTACTGAGCAGCTAGGGTTTCTTAGATACTCTGTGTGAAGCTTAAAAAATAAGATACTTCAGTGGAAGCTGCTGATTAATGCCAAAGAACATGTGACCATCAGCCTGAAAGTTAAACTCTTTCCTAAGCACTAATGGTGAATATCCTCCTTTTGTTATTTCCTTGAGTTTTGGTCATATCGCTGTGGAAACTTCTCTGTGTGCCTGATCGTGCAGGGTTGAAATACCAAATCCTATGTGCCAGAGTTTTGATGTAGGTGTTGCCATCTCTGAAAACCTGATTTATATCCTAAAGAAAATTCTAAACTCAAGATTGTTTAAGTTTGTAATGCAGGGAGTAAAGGAAAAGTAAGACAGAAATGCAACTGCAACACAAAATCACTCATAATACAGTAAGTGTTGATCCACCCTCTCCCCCAACAAATACGTAGACACATTTTTGTTAGTGTTTATCAGAATGTTCTCCAAAACTCCTGTGGGAAACCTTCAGGGAAGCATCAAAAGCTAAGTGTGAGGGGGTGGTGGATCCTGAAAGGCAATACATAGAAATTACTTCATGAGGGTACCTGTACATGGTGCCTCATCCCAGGCATGAGGACTGAGCTACTTTCCCACTCAAGAGATGCTACTTCAAGGTTATCTACAGGCTGGATGAAGATGGTGAATTTAGTGTTATGTTGCTTTACATATTCAACCTTCACCTTTCAGGACTGCCAAACTATCATATTAACCACTCTAATGTAACTTAACTGTTCATATTTTCCCTTGGCACATACACATGTCATTGTGGCAATAAGAACTATTTTGAGCCATGGGACAAAGTATTTGATGCACTCTTCACCCTATGCCAGACCTTTCCTTTTGAAGGTGCTCCCTGCTCTCCTTTTACCTTTGCAGGTAAGCAGGGGCAGCTCCTGCAAAATGTTGGAGAAGGCTGGGAGGAGCAAGGGGAGCAGGGGGAGAGCTGTGGCATGTAGGGACACTTCTAGGGATGGCACATTTTGCACTTTCCATGTTTTTGCCTGAGGGGAGCTGCTCTGTCTTCCTCTTTGTACTTTTCTTCTGCTTTTCTGGGATCTGTATCCCACCTAGAGTAAAATTCACTCTCTGTGGGCTTGTTACCTGGGAGAATGCTCTTTGGTTATTGGCTAGTCACAAATAGTGTTTTTCTCCAGAAAGACTGCAATACTGCAATCTTTATAGTGTTAGTATCTATAAGAAATCTTATGGTAAATACAAAATATGCTTTGTAGGCTTCTGCAAGAATTTCTTGCAGAGAATGATGTATGCTATTGTACCTGAGAAGGGGAAGGCTGATTAGCCAGTTATTCCAAACTAAGCAGAAATTGAAAACTGCTAGCTAGAAACACATAGTGATAGTCTAGCCTGAAGATCTACTCCCTGTTTCAAAAGGTCACTGTTTAACCTTTCATTGTCTAGTCCAACAAAATATGCACTTTAGCCTTACCAATGCTGATGGTGTTACATTCCTAATGACTAGGGAAATGTTCTGAAAACTCAATAGTACGAAGGAATCTGGATGCTTTATTCCACTGTAGAGGAAGAAAACAAAACAAAATAAAAAAATGAAAGCTCAAAGGAAGCTAAAAAAAGGAATATTGGATTTCTCCACCCTGCTAAGAGGAGATAATTCCAACATGAAGTTCAATTTTCTTTTTCTTGCTAAGTCTTTGAAAGCAGCCATGTCATGCAACAGATAACTAAATCTCTCATTGATCTAGCTACACTAATTGTCTTTATCTGTCTCAGTGCATTTCTTAATTAGATGCTGAGCATATACTCACAAATCTTGCCTTGCTGCTGCATGGCACTATCATAACTGCATTTTATTTTTTCCCCTGAATTGCACTGATGAACAAGATGAAAGCATTGACTCAACACTGATCAGAATCAGGGTTACTAGGAATGGCAAGGTAAAATCCATTCAGGTACAGGGAATTGATGTGGAACAACCATTATTAACCCATTCTTGCACTCCCTGGGAGAGGGGAATATAGGTGTAACTCAGAAGGGAGTAGAAAGAAGGAAGAAGCAATGCATTCCTAATTCGGCCTCTGTGAGCATCCTTGAAATGTGCCACGAGCCTCTCTTGTCCTTTGTCTGGTCCAATGTCTGAGAAAAGCATATATATACATGGATCTCTCTTCAACTTTTTTTTTTTTTTTCCCCTTGGACTGAACACATCTTAGCAAGAACAGAGGTTTGGGCACATGATTGTTATTTTTGTTTCTTCAGTAACATAATAAACAATGTGCAGAAATTGGTGCATATCGGAAAGCCCTATGTGTGCTTTCTAGAGAGAGGAAGAAGGCTGAAAATAGGTATACCAAGCCTAGAAAATTTCTGAGCCAGGGTTTCTGTATTTTCATAACACAGTATCAGTACTCACATTATGACTGCAGCAAGATCCATGCCTAGAGCTTTACAAAAATATCATTAGAGAAAGCTTCTGCTTTGTGAGAAGCTTGCTGCATATTCCATCTGGCTCTAGACAAACACCCCGCAGAAGTGTGGTTTTATGGGGAAAAACAGCGATGTAAAAAAAATCCTTCTTTACTCTGACCTGTGCCTTGCATGTATTCAGGACTGTCTCTCCCAAGCTTAGTAACAAATGTGAGTGCTTACAGCTTTTTATATCTGTCTCCCCTATGGTACTTACTACAGTTAAGAAATAGGGGATGGATTTTGCATCTTCTTGTGCAGCAATAACATCATTCTTTATAAAACATGAGAATTAAAATAGCACTGAGGCACCAAAAGAGCTGGTTAGACAGAATGGGGGAAGCCCGTCTCTAGTGGAATGGTTCAAACCACTGTTCTTAACCCATGGAGGTGTCTGAAATGTCATATGTATTTAAAAATATGTTATTTAGAATTCTGCTGTTAAGCTTTCAAGGAGCGTTGCCTTCTTCATTAACATGGTGAGTAGGCCCTGACTGGCAGCAAGCACCCACACAGCCTCTTGCTCACTCCCCTCCCTGCAGCAGGACAGGGAGAAAATATGAAGAACAAGAGTGAGAAAACTTGTGGGTCAAAATAAAGACAGCGAAATCACTTACCAAGTACTGTCAGGGGCAAAACAGACTGGATCTGGGGAATTTAATTTATTGCCAATTAGTATAAATTTTTAATTACTGAGTTGGGTATTTGGAAATAAAAAAAAAAAAAAAGAAGAAGAAAACATTCAAATTGCCTTTCCTTCCCCTTTCACTCCCAGGCTCACTTCACTCCAGACACATCTCCTCCACTCATGTTATTGCCTCAGGTCACAATCCATCCCTCCAGCGTGGCAGTGAACAGCACAGGGGTTGGAGTCAGGACACAGTGGTTTCTCTCTGCCAGTCCTTCCTTCTCAACTCTTTTCCTCTGCTCTGCGCTGGTCATCCATGGGCCACAGTCCCTCCAGGGAAGTACCTGCTCTGCCATCGAGCACCTGCACCTCCCCTGACCTTGTTAGTCCCTCCTCTGTTCCCTCTTCCTCTGCCTGTCCAGCATTTCTGCCCTTTCCCAGAGGTGCTGAGGGGCTCAGTGGTGTCCTGCAGTGGGGTCTGTTGGAGCTGGCTGGTACTGGCTGTGTTCAGAGAACACAGAAGAACAAAAGATTTGTATATTGTTCTCAGATGTTATCTCCAATACAGTGATATTTGATTTCATTTCAGTCTCATTTTGAATGTGAAGGAGCTAGGACAAGTTAGAAAGAAATCCACAATGCCAGGTATAGGCAGCGGTGAGGTTAATGTGACCGTACCAGTGATCACTGAGGAGCCCTGTGAGCCCAGTGCTGTGCCGGTCTTTCCATACATCCTGTTGAGATGGGCATCACACTTTACTGAAGTATGTGCCAGTCTCTGGACCAGGGCTGGATTGCATTTGACTGACCTGAAGGGCAAGCTGAGTGAATCTGTGTCTATCTGCACTGTCTACAGTAGCCTAGCAAAAATGTTTTGACTAAAGACATACCTAATGTTTGTGGCAGAGAGAAAAATAGAACCAATATAGCTGATATTCTGTTTTACACTTTAAGTACAAAGACTAGCTTTCCTCTTGTTAAAATATTTTGATCTGGAGAAAGTGATTTATAAGACAAGCTGTTTAATTAGTGCATGGGCAGAGACAATCTGTTCCAAGAATAGTTGGCAGGATGGGAGAGGGCATAAAGTTAAGAGCACATGAAGGGGACAAAAGAAATGTTGAAGAAATGTCTTTTCTTTGGAGGAGTGCTCCAAAATGCAGAGCCTTGCAGACAGATGAGGACAGCATGTTGCATGAAGGCACAGTATACTAGCACTGAAATATGCCATTGGTCATTTAGCAAAAAAGGTAAACAACTTGCTTGGAGTCTTGGGGATATTTGTCAGGAATTCAGAAAAGAAAATGTTTGGAAGACAGAGGAACCATCTGAGCTCACTGTGAAGCAGCAAATGTTCCAGTGCTATTTTTGGTTGTGTAGTACTGTATATTGGCAGAGTTTCTGTGAAATGGGAGGTGACACTACAAAATCTTGGAATATGCATGTTTGAAATGTGCTGTTCGTGGAAAAAAGATATATTCCATATATTTAGCATTTAGTCTAGTCCAAAAAGTGGATGTACCATCTTTTTATTCCATGCTTAATGTCTTCTACTTGGAAAAAACAATATCTACTCTGTTTTGGAAGGAATATATATCATCCTGGTTGCCTCAGCTTGGAAACAGTTTGGTCCTTTTGTGGTCAACAGTTAGGTCAGAAAAATTATGCCTGAGTTAATGACCAGAGAGAGAGAAAAAAAAGGAAAAAGGGATTTCTTTTAACTCTTGAAATAATTGAATAAGACAAAAATCCGTAAGACCCCAGTGTATGTAATAGAAAAGGAAAAAGCAAAGTCACACACATTGATGGAAAAGATGCATAAGAACTGAATTCCACTGATAAGGGCATTTCCATGAGAATGTCTGTCCTCACCCTTCTTGGCACTGGAGCAGATTGACATTAGGTTGTTTGAATTAATATGAGCAAGATGGTGTCATATCAGTGATGTTGCCTATTTAGCACTTAACCACCTTCAGAGTAAAATCAGCACCTTAGTAAATGGAAATAACCCCTCATAGATTGTTATATGATCAAAAACTCTCCATCTTTTCTTCTTAGATTCCTCCTTTAATCTTTTCCAGATTATCTCTAGGTGGATTTAAATTAAAACCTCTCTCATTAGCAGCTACTAATTTATTTATATTTGATGAATGTCTCACAAATTATCTGCTTCATCAATGTGGATGTTGGTAAGACAAAATTAAAAGTAGAAATCATTGATTTCAAAAATGTTTCCATTTTACTTAAACCACTATCAATTGAACTACTATTCATGGAGAAAGGCCTCTCTTACTATTTCATTTTGACACCTATAGAAAATTCTGTATTTATGCCACAAAATGGGCTCAGAGGATGTGTAGCCTGGCTGGAGTTGCTCAGCTATTTGCCAGTGTTTGGTTTCAGATTGCAAATACTATTTAAAACAAAAAGTTCCTTAGTTGTTAGAATCCTAAATGCAATTCTTGTTTGTTAGCAAAGCCAGTGTAGAGCTGGAGAGCATTTTCTGCAAAGCTGTTAGAAGTTTGTATACTGTGGGAACACTGGATGTATCTAAATTTATTTGACAGACTGATCTATTACACTGCAATGACCTGCAGTACTTGACGAGTTTATCTGGAGTCCTATTACATGGTAAGACAAGGCCAGGTAGGAGGAGCAAGGAGAGGTGGCAAGGAGAGCACGCAAGTGGG
Organism: Strix uralensis; assembly: GCF_047716275.1. NCBI lineage: Eukaryota > Metazoa > Chordata > Aves > Strigiformes > Strigidae > Strix > Strix uralensis. Next base: position 113,232,687 of record NC_133975.1, on the reverse strand, counting down.
AAACCAATTCTATACCGTGGTGATCAGGGCATTAGGCTAGAAAAAGAGAGCAAAAGTATCAAAAAGGCATAAAATGGCTGTTGCCATGAAATATATTGTCCTGAGGAAAAAAAACTTCTTTTGAAGGATTTATGGGTATTTTTTCTCTTCTTGTGAGAGTACCAACCTAGTTTTTCAGACTCTGTAAGTCAAAGGTCTGAGGTATGAACCTTTTCAGATTTCTCAGCCAGATTTTTTTTAGTATATATTTCTTTTAATAATGACTTCGTACAGTGTAATACTGGAGTGGTTTAGGCTAATCTAGTCTTGTCTTAATACAGCTATGACAAAACTGGAATGTAAAAGCTGTGTTTCCTTATTCCTGAGAAACTGGGCAGCATAAAATTATGTTCTTCATAGGAAAATAGCAAAGCCAACTCCATCCACAAAGGAAAACATGCAAGGCAACCTTTTTGTAATGTGTGATTACTACAATGTACATATTCCCTGAATAATGACATTTATGCCTTAGCATTTTTTGGATCTATAGCATTTATACTCTACTGTGAATGTCCCCAGAATGCATATCTAACTGGAGAAAGAACCCCTTTTTACCTGTATCTTGAATTTCATGTGTCATTGTCCAGTAATTCATTCTGCTTTTGTGCTCTTTCCAGTAGCTCTAAAAATGCTGTGCTTGATTGACCATTACTTTCTGACTTCCTTTGCACCAGTGGAAGAGTAAGGAAAAACAGACCCTCAGCTGCTCCGCTTTTCTGGGAGTGACTGAGGTGCACAATAACCAAGAGTCAGGCCTTTCTGAAGAGCCTCTCATTAACATTGTTACCATTTTTACTTAAAAAAACCAACAACCTTTGGCTGAAATTATCACTCATGAATGAGTGGATGTCCTGAACATTTGGTACTGATTTGTAGGCCATTCATTGAGCTCTTGTCTCTACCATGAGACAAGACTATCCTGACACATACTGAAATGCATTTTAATGTTGCTGTATGGGGACTGGAGGAAGGTTGAGTATGCATAACTTTGCTTTACTAGTAGTGCTTGGCAGCTCCAAAGTACTTTTTGTTCAAGGGTTCCCAGTACTATACAGCACTGCATGTGCCTTGTAACTTCCACTGTAGCGAGGTGTCTGACATTTCATTTTTATGTACCAGGAAGCTGAAGCATTTAGTAGAAGTGAATAAATCACCTTGGCCAAAACAGTAAATAAATAAGAACTTAGTTAAATTCTGGTCCTCCATGACAAAAAGCAAGTGTGCCAATCCAAGACACCATGTAGCATCTGTGTGATCAGTTGCTTTCCCTTCACTACACATGAGTAAATCTGAAATCCTGCCATTGTGAATGTGTGTCCATAACTCTTAAAGAAGCTAGATCATCCTTTAGTACCTTCGCAGACTTCTCAAAATGGTTCTCCAGGAAAAGAGGAAATAAGAAGTCAAGTCAGATTTTATATTGTGTTGTTTTTCTCTTTGGTACTTCAGTGGCAGTTTTTTCCATGTTTTGTATTTGATTAATCTTATTTATGGCATTGTATTACTAATCCTATTTAACTGTTTTTGTTCAGCCAGACACAGAAAACAATGCCCACACACAAAAAGAAAAAAAATTAAGCACTGAGATGATCTCAAACAGTTTCAGTTCTAAAACTCTTTCTGAAATATGGTGTATTTATTCTGCTACCTGGGTTCTAAATGCAGAGCATACTAGGTCAGATGAGTGCTTAATGAGGGTCAGACATTGCACCTCTAAAATAAATGCTCATGCTTTAATAGAAGCAGTAGTACTGCTCACAATCTGGTTAGATATTAACCAGTTCAGGCAATATCCTGTCTGTATATTATAAAGATAACTTCTGAGACCTTATTTCCTGTCTAGGCAATGTCCTAATCTGAAACGAGATCTCATTTCTGGGTTAAGGGAGATGCCTAGTTTGGAAAACTAATTTGGAAATATGCGATTTACAGTGACCTCCACATTCCTTTTGCAGAATTTACACTGCCACTGTAATTAATCCACAGTAAGATTTCTAGTAATTTCCAGGTTTCTCATGAAACTCTACTGAATTTTGAGATTATTTACAGCACAGAAAATCTGAAATAAATCCATCAGTTGTGTTAATCCAGGCTTGTATCAGTATTACTGGAAACAAAAATCTAACTTTGTATTAAATAAAGTGAGAGTTTATATGATCTAGGTGTATAAAATGTTGCAATTACACTGCTCATGTTTGTATTCAGTTTATAGCAACCAGTAACACCCATACTCTTTGTTAAAGAGCTTTCCATTATGGATTTGCATAGGCAATTTTATCTCAGGTTGTTTGGTATTTGACATAAATCCTTTATTTCTGGAGTGAACCAATAGTATAGCTATCTATTTTTAAAAAGGAGATTTAACCTTCGTATTTGTGAATGAAAGCTGGAAATCCTGAGTCAAAGAAAGTCTAGAAAACCTGAAGCATGAATTATTTCTACATAAAATCTCAGGGTTTTAGAAGAAAAAAGGGTTTGTTTTCATTTCAGTCTTGGTCTTGCTTGTTGAATGCCTGGGGCTGGTGAAACAATGTAGGTACACATACATGTGTATGGAGATGTGAATGTGCACTTTTTCTTGCACATAGAACCCAAACTGGAGGGTACTGGAGACTTTCTGAGGCTCAGGACTGTTTTTCCAGACTGTGTTTCTGGTAGGTTAGTAACTGCCTAGTGCATGGAAAATGGGAATCACCATTTTTCTGGGGCCAGACGTAGAGGTTCACTATTATCCAGGGAGGGCTCTCACTAATGGGGAGGGAGGGTTGTTTTCTACCTAATAAGCTCACAAAAGACAGAAAGAGAAACACCAGGTGACACCAGCATGATCAGTCTGCCATTCAAAAGGTACTCACAGTCCCAGAAATCCACTAAAAATACTTGTTTTATTTTGTTGTTTATTTTTTCTAGAAAAAGCAAGTGAGTCAAACAAAGATCCGGGTGATCTCTACCATCCTCTTCATCCTGGCAGGCTGCATTGTCTTTGTGACCATTCCTGCAGTTATCTTCAAACACATCGAGGGATGGACAGCCTTGGAGTCCATCTACTTTGTGGTTGTCACTCTGACTACTGTTGGCTTTGGTGACTTTGTAGCAGGTGAGCAGCTTTGAGCCTAGGTGCCGTGCATGAGGGCCTTGGCTCTTATAATTTGTTTTCTGGTGTAGAGAGGAGGCTTTTCACAGTGTATTATATTCCAGTGAAATGATGCCAGGTGTTTCTGTTGGGGTTACTGTGCAATAGGACACCAGGTTGATTTAAGATCCAGGTGTCTTGCCATCTGCAGATTGCAAGCTTTCAGAAGTGTAGATAATGTGAGCCTGGGAAGTCCTGATTATCCTTTGTCGTGCAATGAATTATGCACAAGTCAAATGACTTTCCCATTGAATTAAAGATTTGTATTAGTCCATTAGGGCTCAATCTGAGGCTGATAGCTGAAGCAAGTTGCCAAAATGATGAATAGATGAAGCTTTTACAAAGTAGGGCTGAGCCATAAGGCTGGAGAAATCTCTGGTTGGATGCAGTAGTGGGCTGCTACTACAAGAGCTGCAGCATTTCAGAAGCTTCTCTAACCTTTGCAGAATTTTAGACATTGCAGTTGCCCTGTTAAGGAAAACAGATGTAGACAGAGAAGGATTAATGGGGTATGCATCTCAGTGCTAGGAGGATACTCTCCAATATTAATACAGTACTATCAGGAACTATAAATATCCATCTTTATCAATTTCCAAAGAGGGAGTCAAGACTGTTGTATGGAGGTTGTTTTTTGTTGGTTTTTTTGTTTGTTTGTTTGTTTTGGTTTTTTTTTCCACTTTATTGCTTTGCTAACAAAAAGTGGTTAAAATAAGTGGATTTTTTTTTTCCATTGGTGCATGACCCCTACACTTCATTCCTATTAGTGGTCCTAATTAAAGGCATTAAGATACCCGTGTTACAAACAGCTATATTATGCTACTGTTTTGTTACTTTCCATAAATCAGTGAAATATGAATGTGTTAAAAACATCAAATGAAACTACAGGGATATGTAACATTTTCTTTGCTGAAGAGCTGTAGACAAGTCTTTTTGTAGACAAGACTGTGATCTTCTGTTTTTTTATGACATAGTGATATAGAAGACATGAATTACTGAGGAAAAAAGGCACCCAACAAAGAGAGCCCCAGATATGAAAAAGAAGCATTTTATAAGCAGATACAAAAGTGATTGTATGAGCTTGGTCTGTTTTAACCACAGAATGTGAAGAGAGGTCCACTGATATTCTGTCTTTGTGGTATCACAGTGTGAAATAAAAATAATTCACAATATTTTTCTTAAGCATATCACACTTTGGTATTGTTTTCTTTAATAATATAATAGTAAAAAAGACCTGAATATTAAATTGTTCTAAATCCAACATGATTAGAAGAATATAATCCACAGCTGGGTGGTTACTACAACCAGGATTTTTCAAAAATCAAATGGAGGACCCTGAATGAGAAAACTTCAGAGGTGATCTTCATGATAAGAGTTTAAGGCAGGTGATCACCAGGAGATTTGGGTCTCATTGCTGGTTACTGGACAGATTTTCTATCACTTTTATGCTCTGTCACTTTAAACTCTCTGTATCTCTGTCCCTTTGACATCAAAGGGAAAATACTACATTGCATTCAGTAAAACTGCATCAATGGAGCTATGCTGATTTATTCTACTGGAACATGTCCCAGCTCATGCCAAACTGGGAAAGTTTTTGTATTACTGTTAGAAATACAACTGTGGATGGAGCCTGAAAAACCAGAATATCTGATAGGCTGAAAAAAGTGGTCTCATAATTTCTCAGTCGCCTGATTACTCCATCAGACAGACCTCGACAATCTACTTCATCGCAAGCTTCCTCAGGGACATGTATGATCAGAAGAGCCTCATTGTACCATAGCAACAGCAGTCCCCACCTCCCATTGTTTCCCAGTCTTAAAGACTGGAAAAAAGAGATTGATTCATGTGGTGTATGGGGAGTGATTAATATCAACACCAATATTCGGGTTCCTGCCAATTCTCAAATGTCTGAGCTTCCACAGGGATATTCAATCACTGTACATACACTCATACTGAGTCTGGATAAAATTAAAGAGTTGTAGGAATGTCTCAAATTGCAAAAAGCTCCAGGAGATATGCTGAACTGTGTTGTCTGGTTATTTCAATGGGGGAAAATCATAAAGATCTCTGTAAACAAACAGAGGTACAATCTGGTGTCTAGCTCTTGTCTAACCAAGACTGGAGTCCAGGTATTATGCAACCTTCTGCCCAAGTCCCCTGGTAGGCTTGCTCTTCAGGCAGAGATTTAAACAGGTACCACCAAGGGTGATGTTTCTTCACCTGCACTGAAGGATGTGGCTGTGCAGCCTCTTTGCCACTCTCTCTTCATCTCAGGGCTGTGCCTGCCTCTCACTGTGTCTCATCAGTGCATGTAGCATTGTCATAGGACTAGGAGTCTCAAACGTGAGATTGTGGTTGCTTTCTTTTGGAAAAGTTTATTCTATTCTGTGGTAGGTAGCAGCCTGGCTGCTACTGCATTTATTTTAGGCTCTTCATAGTTCACTGAAGTTGCCAAATGTCTCACATACTTGTTTTACAAGCTCATCCTAAAACTTGCATGAAATCAATATAGGGTTTTTGTTGCTTCATTTGATTGGTACCTCCTCTCAAGTCGCTGATCAGATAATGCATCCCTATAACTGATACCCAAGCAAATGGTATATCCTTATTATCAAGCTGATGTGTGGTTGGCTTCCTGTCAGATAGCCTAATCTGGAGGGGAAGACAAAGCTAGTTTTCTTTCTCCTGCACATAGGTCTCTGAATCCTGTAGTTAAAACCAAAAAAACCTGGAAACTGTATAACGTGAGGGGATTGAACTGTAAAGTTTCTCAACTACCAGGCTGCAGGCAGTTCTGAATAAGGAAGACTAGCTGTATTGAACTTTTTTCTTGGAAATGTGTTCATGCTGTTGCAAGTACTGTCAAAGCAGGAATTTCAGACTTACTTCAGAGTATGAGTGTTTACTATGTGCTCTGACAGGTCACATAGCAGCAGAACAATAGGTAATTTTAAAGAGTCTTAAATTAAGAACAGACTGTGTTCTTCCCATTCTGACAGGCCTCCCATCTATTGTTAGAACTACAGTGGTGTTGGCAAGAGTCAAGAAATACTTTCAGGAATTTATCAGAATTGCAGATATTTTGTCATAATTTTGGCATCTCATGATTCCTAAGCATAAGTATATGCTTATTTCAGGAGGAAATGCTGACATCCATTACCGAGAGTGGTATAAACCCTTAGTGTGGTTCTGGATCCTTGTTGGCCTTGCCTATTTTGCTGCTGTCCTGAGTATGATTGGAGACTGGCTAAGAGTCCTGTCCAAGAAGACAAAAGAAGAGGTATGACTAGTAATTTCTCAGTGGTTTGCCATTTTATAAGAGAGCTTTAAGTGCCTGGTTCCTGCTTTTCTAAAGAAGGTTGCTCCTCTGCATGACAAATGCTCAGTATTCCCCATGGTTTGCTCCCCTGGCTGCCTTTGGTATCCAGTTAGCTCTGCTCCTTCACAAAGGGAGGAAAAAAAGCAACTGATGCAACCTAGGTTGTTACACCTCTATCAGTACTACCAAATAACAGAACATATCTGTAGGATTGCAATTATGGAATAAGAAAGGCCAGCCTTCACTCTAACACTAGCTACAAAATTGTGATAAAAATTTCAGTGTTCTCTCTTTAAAAACTGGAGATGCATAGGTTTTGAAGACATTGCTTGGCTCTCTTCATTATGAAACAAGAATCTGCCTTTAAACCAGGGGTTTCTATTGAGTTGAGTTTTCCTACCTTTCCCTATGTCAGGGAAAATAGTTCTGAATAAGAGTTTAAATTCAGGCCCCTTACTGAGTACCATATTATTAAAAATTGAAGAAACTTAGTCAGCATCAGGGAGAACATGATTAAATTCACTCAGAACATGCCCTCCATGACTCAAAGACAGTATCGCTAATGCTTCACTCAAATAAGAGTGGAAAATAGAAGTAAATTACCACAACTCTAGAGCTGAAGCCTGTTGTGCAGGACATTACAAATATAATTTCAATTTTTAAGGCAATCTCATCCTGCATTATAGCAAAGCTAACCTGGCAGAGTTAGCCAAAGAGCAGGCATAGACAAAGTTTGGCAGAGGGATACTGCTCTGTATCATTTATGAAAGGATCTGTGCTACCTGAGGCCCAGTGCATGCCCTGTGCATCTCCATGAATAAAAGGGGCTTCACAGAAAGTCTGGCTGTCAGGTTGATCATCAGCAGGCACCTATAGGTGGGAATCTGATCTCTCATGGTGAATGTGAGATGCCTGCTGCCACAAGTAATACAGTTCTAAATGGAGACCTGCTCATCTGGCCTGAGGAACCAAAGATGACTTTCTTGTGGATCACTGAATGCAGAAACTACAGCAGCCCAAGAAAACTATTGACCTTGGTGAGCTCTTCCAGATATTGTATTCCTGAATCTGTTCTCCTTTAGCTGAACTTTGGAAAAGGCCTGTGTTGACTGAGATATTGATTGGTCATTTATCTTCTTTTTTCTCATTTTGGAAGAAATATTTATTCAATACAGCAGCCATGTAGGTGCTTTATTAGCCATTATTCTGCTCTCAGGTGCAAAGGAGTAAAACAGAGCAAAGCAGTGAGACATTTAAGGACATGCTGATGGTGCCCACACAGAATATGTGTTGACAACTCCTCCAGCTGGCTTGAGAGGGTGGTATTTGGACAGTTATGCAATGGAAACCTCCATTAAAGATGGCTACATTTGTCCCTGAGAATGAACCCTAAACTGGATCAGTGAGAGGTCCACTTGAAATTATCTAATAGGTATTGTGGCACTGAACAGAACTTTCAGTGGAACTGAACAGCTCCAACCATAAGCAATATGGGAAAATGCATTACTGTATTGCTACACTGGTTATTGTGCTGTTCTGGGGCATATTGGTATAACTATATGTAATTAATTTTGCTCACTCCTGACCATCTATCACTGACATTATAAGTCAGGAATTTGGTTTTTAACCAAGGAGGGATTAGCATGAACACCTCCCATCGTGTAGCACAGCTGTAAAATGTGCAGGGTGGCAAAATGTGAAATAGGCAAACAGGTTATATGCCACACAAGCCATTAGTTAGTCACTAGTTGGTGTATTTAGAGCTTGCCCAGTATAGCCACTTTCCTGCTGAAGCTTGGGTCCAGATGGATGCACTGGAGCTGTGGTCTCTGATTCTACACCAGACGAGAAAGTGTTTGTGCTACTCTTCCATAGGAAAGATTGTCACTTCATTTTGCTTTTTCTTTTTTGACATTCATTTCTCTTTCTTGTTGTTGTAAAGGTTGGAGAAATAAAAGCCCATGCAGCTGAGTGGAAAGCGAATGTGACGGCTGAGTTCAGAGAGACACGGAGGCGGCTCAGTGTGGAAATCCACGACAAGCTTCAGCGGGCAGCCACCATCCGGAGCATGGAGCGCAGGCGCCTGGGCCTGGACCAGCGAGCCCACTCCTTAGACATGCTCTCTCCAGAGAAGCGCTCTGTCTTTACTGCCTTGGAAACAGGACGCTTCAAGGCCTCATCTCAGGAAAGCATCAACAACAGGCCTAACAACCTGCGCCTTAAAGGGTCAGATCAGCTCAACAAGCATGGGCAGGGAGCATCTGAGGACAACATCATTAACAAGTTTGGATCATCTGCTAAGATGACCAAAAGGAAAAACAAAGACCTCAAAAAGACCATCCCTGAAGACGTGCGTAAAATTTATGAGACCTTCCGAAACTACTCTTTGGATGAAGAAAAAAAGGAAGAGGAGACGGAGAAGATGTGTAATTCTGAGAACTCTTCTAGCACTGCAGTCCTGACCAACTGCATCCAGCAGCACTCAGACCTGGAGAATGGAGTGATCCCCAATGAAACCAAAGAAAGGGAACATGAAAACAAAGCGTTACTTGAAGACAGAAATTAAATGTAAAAGATGCTTGACTTGAATTAACAATGTTAGTGGTTTTATATACATATATATATTGAGACACGTGCCTTATACAGACTCCTTATTCAGTCTGAATTATATAGCATCGAAGAATATTTCACTGTGCCATAAAGACTCAAGCTTGCTCTGCCAAAACAATTCAGGAACACAGCACTGCAGAATGGCAACAGAAAGCTACGCACATGGAATTTTCAGCCTGTATAAGATTACCAGGGCAAGACACAAAGGAAGAGACTGAAGCATGGCAATATTGCCAGAGTGCTCCTACCATCGCATAATATTAGACAAAGGGCAGCTATGTAAGAAGAGCGTTTGAAAGGGATGAAAAAGAGTGTATCTTTGTAATGGAGTATGCATTCACAAAGCCTTCCCCTGGTGATTAAAAAGAGGAGAAATGATTGGAGTGAACTAGAAACTTTCAGTAAGGCTTAGTTTACGTTTTGGCACGTGATCCAAGCTAGATTTTTTTTTTTTTTTCCATTTTTGAATCAGATGCATTATCTTTCTAAACTCCAAAAGAATGTCCATGGACACAGCCACCAGCTAGGTGCTGGTTTGAAAAATCAATACAGACATATTTAAGGGTCGGATTGCTCTTTTCATTAAAAAAAAAAAAAAAAAGAAAAAAACTCTGTGGGTATTTATCTTAACCAGTGACAAAAAAAAAAGGAAAAGAAACAAATGGATTTTTTTTTCTCATGTAGGAAATATTCAATGTAAACTCACAGCAAGAAAGTGCATATGAAGAAAATGCAACATCTCATGCTATGGTGTTTAAAAGAAGAGAAACATTAATTTAATGGTATTTGGCTAGGTGTATAAAACAGTGGGCCAACTGTTTTTTAAAAAGAATTTCTCATTCACACTTTCTACCACTGAAAAAAACCCTTCAATATTAATGCTGTAAGACTATGAAGACAGAAGGAAAGCTATAGCTTTTGCATGTCAGCAAACTGCTGTTCTCTGTAGCTGAATCTGAATTTTTAAAAATAGACATAAGAGTATATACACTATTCAGTTGAGGGCCAGGGCAACCATAGAATCTCAGGGCTCTCTACCCCTTTTGATGGGTTTGGGTTTAGACATGATCTGCAGTCATAATATCAGAAAAAAAAAAGAAATTTAGGAAAAGAAGTTGAGAAAAATATGGTGGTAATCTTTTAAGTGCTTATAGCTTTAAGTGCCATTAATGCTGTCATATTTTGTAACTTTTTAAAGAAATATTTTGAATTATTTGTTTTATTTCCTTTCAGGTACTATCTTTGTTTGACATTTGCTATCTCTTTTCTTGATAAAATCTAAACATGAGCTCTCTGCATTTCTAGACTAAAGTGAAATGTAACCAAACTGTGGGCATTTTTAAAAAATATTTTGTGGTGTCTGGACATATGGCTGTAAGAAGTACAAATGTCCCTAGACTTCACAGTAAATATTCAAGGAAAAGGCTGCAAAATAATTAATGGGCATTGCAAAACACACTAAATTTTGGTAGCCTCAGCCTGTGGGCTACTGTGTTCGTCATTGCAGATACAAGATTTTGCATGCTGGAAATGAGATACACAGTTGCACCAGTGATGCTTTCCCTGCGCCTTCGCAAAGTCCTAAATATACTGCAATTCAAACTGTAGGCTTATAGGTAAAGTAAGCATGGATGCAGATGGCAGAGACATAATGATTCTTACAAGCTAGTCAAACATACAGACACTAACAGGTCATACAGTCACAGACTTTTGGAATTGCATGCCCATGTCTGTGTACACAGAAATGCACGCTTCATTTTCTGTGGTAGTTTCTGAGATTTTATGCCCAATGAGCCAGCTCAAAATCTAACTGGTCACTGCAATACGTTTGCCATGGCTATGAATAGAAGCATGGCAATGCAAATGAAAATTTTGAGTATGCATATTTGCATATCTAATTGACTGCACAATTTGCAGGAGTGAGCCCAATACCACTAGTTGAGAGAAGGAAAGAAGTTCTGTCTGCTGGTTCACTTCACTTGAAATATCATATCATCTTTCTAATTTCATCATCTGTCTGAAAATTAAGGATGAAAAAAAAATGTTGGAAAAATTTCAAGTCATTTGGGATTGCTTTAACTCAATAAGATCCAACAGAAATTGAATTCTGCTTCGCTCACCAGAGAATCTCTTAAGGTGCAGGGCAGTGCTCTGGCTTTAGCTTACTGGAGGCATGGCAGTAAGCCCAGTGCCAGGAAAGGTTTCATGACTCAGGAGCTGCCATGGCTTCTGGAGGCTTTTTTGCCATGCAGCCCTGTGCTCTGCTTCACAGTGATGCAGAGGGCAGTGCAGCTTGTGGCCTTCCTCAGAGCCTGTCCTTGAGCTGCAGGCAGGCACCAGCAGGAAGCAGGTCTGTTCGAGCATGGGAGTCCTTTAGCCCTCCTGTTGCTCCTGGTTTTGGGCAGGCCTGAGATAAAGTTCAGCCTTTTGTGCCACACGTGAGCAAATCTTCTGAAGTCTCACTCAGAAATACAGTAAATCATGTTGTGCTAATTCTGTAGTGCCAGGATACATGAAGCATACTTGGATGTACCAAAGTTTTATGTTGTTCAGATCTGGGGTTTTACTGTGGACTGGTGGGAAGTTAGGCGATAAAGCCACAATTTAGATTTGCTTTTGAATTCCAAACAAGGTTCAGAAGAGCTCAGACATCTGATCTGGGTCCTGAGAATTAAAGTACTGCCTGGTTACACTGTCCTGTGCTTTGCTTGTATGAAGGATCAGGCACATGAAAGCATCTCATCTGACTCTGAAAGCATGCAATACATACAGATTGTGATAACAATTCTCCTTGGTTATCAAATGCCAAAACCAATATAATGTTATTTGTTCCTCAACCAAGTTATTCTTGCAAGAAATGCTTGCCTGTAATGGAAAAATCCTGCACAGATGCACAGGCAGCTGTAAGGATATGGGAGATGCATTTCCTGTATGTGAAATGTAAGGCTTAGAGCACTTTTACTGATTGGGGTCAGGGAAACAAAAGTCTATCCTGTAGGACTTGTCTGTGTGAGCAGAGTTGGACAGTGGGCAAATCATGGTGAGGAGGCAAAGTTTAGTGGCCAAATTCAGAACTGGTTGCTCTGGTGTGATAGAAGGACAATGAAATCTTGGCATATTCATCTCTGAACTTTCTGAGTTCTCAGTCTGTCCCCTGTCCAGCTTCTAGCTGATGGGGTGTGTGTCTCAAATGGCCATGCCATGCAGGGGGCCCTGGCTGACATTTTATCAGCTGTGTCTTCAGCAGCTGCTGGTTTGGGATATGATAGTTTCAGGAACAAAGGGTGGCACTGAATAAATTCCCAGTGAGATACTGAACAGAGCATTTGATGTCCTTTTACATGAAAGCAAAATGCTCTCTTTCATTCCCGCTCATTTCTGTGTCTGTGAAACTTGCTGAGAAAGCTGCCAGTCTGCTACTGGAGTATATACTTTCTCCTATATGATCGACTATTAAATACCTCAATATACATAATTTTTATTATAATATGGGAAGTGCAAATGGTGTATTGCATAGGGAGCCAGACAGACATGTCTGACAATGAAAATGATATTGTTATGTCCTAAATTGCTTCTTCCCTAGTCAAGGCTAACCCTTGGTTTTAGTTGTAGGCAACAGCTTGGGAGAGAATCTCAGTTCAAACATGAAGTGTTTTTATTGCTAAAATTCTCATCCTTTGGCATTTAATAACACTTATAAAAAACTTGTGATGTTATTTCTAGTGAGGCAGTTCCACCATTATTGAAAGTTTAAGCAAAAGGTAGCCTGAACCATATTCAAAACTCCTTGCTCTAAATTATATGCTTTCACAGCAGCCTGAAAATAGAAAGTCAGATAAAAGGGTGACTTACTGACTTTAACTCTTAGATCCTGCCCTGAGCACAACGTGACTTGACATGGGAATTGGGACCTGAAAGAACAAAGGAAACATGGATTTTCTGTAGCCGCAGTCCTCACACATAGAGGACAACTCAGCTTCTGTTTTCCTACAGCTTTCAGCTCTGCATTCCCACTTTCTACTATCTTGTGCAGGAGTATTCTAGCATGCTCCCTTGGGGATCCTCCTGAATCACTGACCATTACTGAACTTGTGCAGATTTTGCATGAGTAGTTTTGAAAAGGTTTGTAACTTCATCCATGTGACAGTCTATGAACTGCATTATTCATTAACAGAGAACATTATTTCTAATAAATTCTATTAGAAATAATAGTAAATAAACCCCCCAGTGGTTTATATTCATGAAATGTGATTTTGGTTGTTGCTGTGAAATTATAAATCATCAGAGCTTCTGTCATCTGGCTTTATGATGTCTCTAGTACAAGTCTACTTCTGCCAAAGCCATTAATAGGCTATGCTACAGACTTTCTGCAAAATTCTCTAACCCACAATAAATGAAAGTATGTCTGTGAGTTCAGGGTGTTAAAAACCCCGTCCTTACAATTCGGCATTTTCCTGAAAAATTTGTGTTTATGTTGTACATGGGGTTTTTTTTGCCAACTTTGGTTTTCTCAGGGGCTTATTTGTGTTGTCAGGTTGTATGATGTCCACTAGTCTCACTTTCCCCATCATCTACTAAAAATAAATAACAGGCAAAAAGCAAGCTTTATATTATGTTGCATACTAACCTAGAACAAGAAGTCTTCTACTAAACAGATATGAATTTAAGAAGTGTCTGGGAACTGCTTTAGTCTTCCTGAACATCTATTTGTTCTGAACTATGTTTTGTCTAATCTAAGGCCAAAATCTGCCCCCTTCAAGTCAGTGCAGTAAAGTGGAGTTAGCTTGTTATATTAAGCTTTTTAGAGCAAAGACCTGCTGCTTTAACTCATCTCTACAGTGCCATTTACACTTACTGGGATGGCATTATATCAATACTAAATACAAATAAGCCCAGCTTCAGAAACAGTTCCTTAGGCAATTAAATATCAGTGAAAATACAAATGCAAATCAACAAAATTCTATGAAACTCAAATAAAGGCTTGTAGATTAATGTGTGAAACTAGTTGCCTGAAATATATCATCAAAAAAATGCAGATCTAAAAATTCTTCTAGGTCGCCTAATTCTTCCCGAGGTCCTCATCTCCTTTGCTACCTGTGGCAGTTATCCTCCTTAATACTATTGCTGATCTGGACCATATTTTTTTCCTCCTGCTAGTGCAACTGAAGACATAATGATGTTAGACTCTGTTGACTCATGCTGTTGAAATCAAACACTGAGGAAGCAGTTGCAAAAGCTAATTTGGGGGTGTCCTGGTATAGCCAGCACATGCTCAGTGAGCTAGATCATGCTGGGTTGAGCAGGTCACTCTAAAGGCAGGTCTTACCCACAACACTGGTGAGTTCTCAGGAATCAGTTGAAAAAAGGCCCCATGTGAACATGTGCGCATGCCCACCCTCTACACCGAACATGGAATTGCTTCTTGGACAGAGATTTAGTGATGTCCCCCCCACCTCCATGTGAACTTCTGTGCTCCCTCATCTCTGGTTACAGGTCATGTCTGAGCCAAGGCCTATCACCAGGAAATACTAGTGCTGCTGCTTTTGGGGGAAAGCAGATATTTCTCTAGCAGGTGGCCTTTTGAGGCAAATAGAATTTGCTTTCCTTGGCTGAACTCCTTGTGAGCAAATCCCAGGCAGGTGATATTTGGCATGTGAGAGAGAATATTTTAGTCTCCCAAATATATTCCACCCACACACTCTTTATTTCTTGTGAGAGCTGGGTGCTTAAAAAGGAAAGCTTACGGTGTCTATTGTGAGATGTAAGCCAAATATACCAGCTTTCTGCCTACCATTTAGCAGTTTCTCAAATCCTGGAGTCAGGTAGTAGCTATAATTAGAAAAAGGTGGGATTTGTATCTGGATCACAGCTTCCCCAAAATTTGAATATATTCAGGCCAGTGTTCCAATGTAGTTTGAGACTGAATTTTTTCAGGTTCTAATAGAATTTGATCTGGACCTTGGGGACAGTGCTGAGAAACCATGATTAGTCATTTTCAGCCTTGCATTTGAAACAAACTTTCTTAAAATTTGGGGAAACATTTCAGTGGGATGCTGATCTACTATTTTTCCCAATTAACTTCAAATTATAGTATGAGCAATCAGTAAAACCACTTGCAAGGATGTTCTATCTACACTCTATTTTCTCTGTCTCTCTCTCTCTGTAAGATTTATGGTGCTTTAGAAAGGCATTTTCAGAAAAGAAACAATTTCATAAATGTCATTACAAGGGTACAGAGCAGAATGTGCTTGTACCATCTTGGTAAGTTTTTCTGCTATTGCCTTTATTTCATGATGTAACATTTTACAAAAATGGAAAAAAAAAATGCAACAAAGACCTTCTGGATGATGAAAACATTGCTTTCCTGTTGTTTTTTTCTCTGTCTGATGTCCTATCATCCAGCAAGGGCAGAGGGGCTGTAATTAGTCTTCCCTTTTGCATATCCCTGTGGAAAACAGCACATTGCTGGTAATCTCATTGTTGCCAAATTTTTGTGCTAGTTTTTGCCCCTCCTACTTTTTCTCTTTGGTTGACAATCCAGATTGCAGTGTTTTCTGGGTCTCTAATTTGGGAGGCAGTGGTGCTGGGCTGGTTTCAAAGAGAGGCACAAAATTCCAGCCATACCTCTACTCGTACCCAGCCATGTTTCTGCATCTCTCTTTCCTAGTTTCTCTCCATAGAAATTATTTACCAGAATGTCTGGAAGAAGTTACTAATGCAGACAGGAGGGAGGAGGTGAAGGTTTTTGAGCCTGGGAAGCACAGACAAGTTGGGGTTTTCTTTTACTCTGAATTCTTTTGCCTTTTTGCAGCTTTTTTGGTATCTCCATGTTGGCTACCTTCTATGTGAGGCCTCAGTTTCCCCTGCTGCCTTGTGGTTTTTCCATCAACTTGGGAAAATGCAACACAGGCCAGTCATAGTGCACTCACAGAGGCTGCAAACTCTTGAACTATGGTTCCTTTGTCAGCAAACAGGGGTGACAAAAAATTCCTGCAAGCATGGTTGATACTTCTGTATAGTGTATATAGAGACCTCTCATGGCTGAGCCTTCCCCTGAGTTTGAGAAAGAAAAAAAAAGCAAGCCTTCTCTGAGCAAAAAAATCTCCCCTGTTTTTGTGCTACTCTTTATATGCTGTTTATGCTACACAGTCCATACTGATTCTTGCTACTTGTGTATTACCTGTGTAAGTCAAGACATATTTCTTGAAACCCCACTCTCTATTTCCAAACTACCTCTTTTCCCCTGTGAGCACGTGTCTCTTAATCAGACGTGCTTTAGCTACTCTGTATCACTCTGGTTTTTTTCTTGCAAAAATGGTTGTTTGCATTTTCTGGTTTGTGCATATTCTCATTCTTCTTGTTCACTTGATTTCCATTTCCAGGGCATGACCTTATCTAGCTACAGCTGTTTGCTCTGACTTTGTGACCTATTGCCTAGGATATAGAGATGGCTACTTCATTTTTAGAGTCCTCCAGCAAGCTGATTTATCTAGCTATCTGACCCAATTGTGCCTAGAAGTGACTGAGAAAGATGGCAAAAAAAAAAGCAAAAGGGTGGATGTGTGACAAGTTGTGAAATACTTTTTTTCCACTCCAAATGCTGTATGTGGAATGCTAAGGGTTGCAGTATGATTCCTGCTGAAACATGATTTTTCTCAGTGCAGTCTGCTGCTTGGCATAACACTATTTTTGAAACAAATTGGTACACAGTAGAATAAAGTTGCATTAAAAAGTAATAAATTCAGAACTAACTTACTAAAATTGAATAGTGCAGGAAGGAGGATCCCACACAGATTTCACAGCACATTGCTTAGGCTAGCAGGTATCAAGCTGCTTTCCAGCAAAGCTTTAGATCATTTCCACAGAGGATACTGGAGACTTTCTCCACTGTCAGAGACTGCCTCTGTGTCATCCCTTCCTTCCCTTCTGGCACAAGGTGCTGATGTTTTTCTTGATGGTGGTCTCTTGATGGTGCCAGCTACCTGCTCTCTTTTGGGAAAATGTCATTCCTGAACCAAATTTAAACAGGATGGATGTACACGATAGGTTTGACCTGAAGCAGTTAGCTAAATGGACTACTAGTGCCACTATTTCCTTCTAAGGATTATTGTGTGACTAGGAAGAATAAAGCAGCAAAATAAGGTTGTATTATGTTCCAGAGCATGCTGGGACTGTGAGTCTTGGTTGTGCACATGAAGAACTTGTTTATGATATCCACTCTATTAAACTGAACTGCAGTGTGCCAAGCAGGTTAATTGGTAGAGGTCCCAAACGGCAGAACCATGAGAATCATTTATAAAAAGGAAGAGCATAAAATGAGAAACACAGTCCTGTTTTTTAGCAGAAATCTGAATATTTCTTGAGGTGGATAGTTAACTTTCGTGTTCAACCAAAAGAAGGAAAAACATGAATATTGTAATTCATGTGGGAAAAGAGAAAAACAACCAACCAACAAAAAACCCCAGACCAAAATCTTTTCCCTAAGCCATTATCACACTGAACATATCTGGACTTCTGTGCATTTCATGCTTTTGCAGGTGGCATCAATGAAAATAAAGACATGCACACTGCATTTTGCTCTTGTTCACCTTTCAAAGCTAATCCAGCAAGGAGAAAGTCAGCTAGCTGGCTATTAATCCCTTGTATGCACTATATACAGATGTAACAATTGCAAGTTAATTGCTTCCCCTCTCACGAATATCTGGGCATAAAAAGAGACACAGAAAATTCCACAAAGGACAGAGTTTGGCCTGCAAATCTCTTCTTCCTGTGAGGGTTTGTGGGAAAGAAAGTATCCAGCATGTTCCAGAACACAAGTTGGGAATGCAAGGATTGAAAAAGAAACAAAACAGCACGTAAACTGAGGCGGTTTTGAAAAGAATCATTAAAGACACACAGGAACCTCACAAGGTCATCCTCATGAGGTCATTTCTATGATGTCACATTACAGGCCTGGGGATGACTTTAAGATGTTGTAGCAGGACAAACAAGAGCTCCAGCAATCATTGTCACAGCTGTTAAAGTGTGTTGAGAGGTTGGAGCCAGGCAAAGTGATACTCCTCCACAGTGTGAATACAGCAGCAGGCTTCTGAGGGATTAAGTTCAAACAAATAATGATGGTGTGTTTTGTTACAAGGGAAATAAGCACTATCTGAGTAACAACAAGACTTCCAGTGAGCCTCAGATGCAGAAAGATACCAGTTGTGCTGTCAGATTCACGCTGAAATGTTTAATCCTCCAGCTGGGGGGGTCTCAAAGAGAACAGACTACTCAGCTGTTCAGCCCAGACTCTTTCCTAGAGCAGGTCCATCTTCAGGGGAATGCATGCTGTGCTGTGAAGCCAATTATATTGTTTTATTTCCATTTCTCATTCTGATGTAGCTCAAGTTGATAAACTAAACATAGTTTGTCAGGTTAAGAAAAAAAAGGAAAATAACAGCAAAAATCTTGTAGGCTGCAGTTGTCACTTTTTCCCTTGAATCCCTTCTGCACAGCTGCCTGCTCGGAATGATTTATAACAAACAGCACAGTCTTTGTGTTTGAGGGAAGTTGTATGACTGAGAAGGAAAAGAGGTGGAATCTCCCTGAAGTCTAGGCTTGTCTTAAAATAAACTGGAAAATAAAATTTTTGGTATCTCACCCTGCAAATATGAATTCCTTTTTATCAGGAAGTTATTTTATCCTTCACATCTTAACAGGAGCTTTAAATGAGTAATTTCATTCCTGCTTTACATCGCTTAAGTTTTCTGCCTTGTTAAGTCTGCTCTGATGTATTAAAATAGGTGGTTTCCTCTCTGTAGACTGGACCCCCCTCACTCAGGCTGAGCACTAATAAATCAGCCATGCCCACTTGCAATTCTGCATGAAGCAATCTGATCTCATTAGCTCTTATTTGACAGTTCCCAAATGAGTCAATTTAATGCAACAGCAAAACAGGTTCAGGCTGTGCTTGGCAATTTCTCTTGTCCATCATCAGTGACAAATCCCTCCTTGGGCTTCCTATTCCTGCTCTTTGCTCCTCATTAACATCCCTAGCAAGGGTGTACTTCAAAGTTTACTTAGAGTAAATTTAATCCAACTTCTCTGCAAGGTAGTTACTGATGTATGTTTTTTGCGTGTGAGGGGAAGCTATGAAGGCCAAGAAAACTGAGGTACTTTCTATAAATACTGTAGTGACCATCATATTCATGGTCCTGAGGCTGTTTTAAGCAACCACCATTCAGCCACTGCGTGGGTCTCTACATAAAGGTCTAGACAGACTTAAGTAAATTTCCATCAAGCGTCCAGATTATGGGAAAAGGAGTACACTGGGGGTGCCCTCAGGTGCTGAAAGAAGTTTCAAAGAAACATAGTGTTATATGTGCAAAAAGGTAGCTCAATAAGAGAAAATAGTTAAGTCTTTTCCTTTCTGTGTGCACTAGTGTTGCTTAGTTATTTAGACAGTTTACTGGTCAGCTTGTACTAAAAATTAAAAGGAAATCTACAGTTGTTTATGGACCCAGAAAAAGACCTTTGTTTAACAGCCCTGTGAGCTTTGGAAAGGAAGACAGGCTTGTAGAGAGAACCTGCAGACTCTTTGGAGGAAGTTTTAATGTCTGTTAATGTGATCATTAGTAGCTTGTGTTGCAATCAATACGTTTCCGGAGTGCAGAAGGTCAGAAAACATTGGTTGAAATGTCAACCTGTTAAGCAGTAAACTCAGATACGTCAGTGTCCCTTGTCTAGGCAAAAATTTGAACATGTTATTGGCTATGAAACAGGTGGATGTTAGGATACTGCAGTGCCAGCATTAAATGAGAAATAGTGCAGAGTAGACAGATGTGGGGTTTCTTCTTCTACTGTGTTGAGGGGCCTTCTTTGGCATCTCTGCTCCACTATAGGGCAGAAATACTCACTTTCTTTCTGAGTATTTTAATGACCATAATGACTGAAGTCTTACCGGTTTTTCATTGTAACAAAAATTCTATTATATCTTGACAGGTACTAGAAATAGTTTTCCAGAGAGGCAAACTCTGATAATGAATAAGTTGATTTTTAATTTTTTATTTTTATTTTCAATTTTAGGAAAGTAAAATGGGAGTGGATTGGATTAAGGGATACTATGTTTGGATCAGACTTTAAACAGGGGTTTGATCAAGCATTAGGTGCAAAATTGCACAAGGCTAGCAAAATACTATGGAAAAACCTCATTCCCTGAGCTAAGAACAGACTGGGAAAGAGATGAAATCTTGATAAAACTGATGTTCAGAATTACTGATCTTTCAGTTCAGAGGTAAACTCTGGAAGACAAAAAAGTAATTTGTGGGTCAAACCAAAATGAAATATTATCTTCTCAGTGAAATACAAAATCAGTAAAAAACTCCAGCCACACTCCATTTGCATTAAATATCTTTTCAACCTGAACCAAAATGTCACTTTTCCATTTAAAATTAACTTTTCCCTGAAATTAAAGGAACCATCTATTGCTTCAAATGAAAAAAAAATTGGCTTACAATGTCTTTTTTTTTTTTTTTTTTCCCTTCCAGATGATGTAAATCAACATATTATTGAACTGAATCTGGTTTGTCAATCCAAATGAGAAGTAAGAGTCAAATTGTTTAGCCAGCAGGAGGCATATATGGTTCAAGTAGGAGAAGACTGCTTATTTCCTGTTGTACACCAAATCTCTGAGCAGTGCTGAAGCCTGCTCTCACCAGTATGCATTTAACAAAATCACTAGAAAAGACAAGCTAAGGTTTGGGAAATGTATTTTTTTTCCCCATAGGAGTTTAATGTAACAATCCAATCTTCATGTGAGCAGCCAATGATAAGGTAAGGGCACATATGAAATCTTAATAATTTAAATTATTTGATAGCATAGTAAATTCTACCTGATTATTAACTTCAGCTCTTCAGCCCAACAGCACTCAGGATCTCTGTCTTCCCTTCCCAAGCTGGGACTGAAGGATGCAAATGGTAAAGTCACTAATGAATAGAGGAAAAGCAAAATTTCCTAGGGGGGCGGAATTGGGGTTGCCACCAGCTCTCCAGGTTTCCATAGCCAAGTAGAAGCTGCAGAGCAGATGCAGTAAAATATGCTTGGTCCAGGGGAAATACTGCTCTAAGCTGTTGTACAAAGCCAGGCTGTGCAATAGCGACAGAAACCTCTGGGCTGCACAGCAGATGTTTTCTTCCTTGAGGTACTTGATTCAGCTTCATGTTTAATATACTGAATTGTATTTTAATAGTTACAGAGTTACCGTGAAGCACTAGAAATATGGGGAAATGGGAAGTGTAGGACAAATTGTAGTGTTGTTAGTGACATGATGATTAATATTTATTTACATTTTGCATTTTTTTTATAGTTTTTTAAATGGAACACTTCCTTGCCAGATCTCATGTGCCAGGAAGTAAAAATTAATTCTTGTCACAGATACCTAGGAAATATCATTAATCTTACTTTATAGCATAGGAAATGAACTATCTGAGGTTACACAAAAACCTGTGCCCGAGCCAGGGTTTCAACTCTGACTTGCTACTATGTGCTCTAATAGCAGGCCAGTTTTCCTCTCTTGATTATACCATGACTTTCTCATAGGCACAACTTGCCCTATAAATAAACTGCTAGATTAAACTTTGATAGTATTCCATGTACTGTTCTTGTTGGTTTTGGTTTGTTGTGTTGTTGTTTTGGTTGTGGGTTGTTTTGTTTTGTTTTGTTTTTAAATTAATTGTTAGATTTGTAATCAGGCACTCACAAAACTAGAAAATGCCAGAATTAAGATTGTCCATGCACCTTAATTCCTCTTATGTCTGCTTTATGAGTCAAGATTTGATTTATGTTGTCACATATTTGTCATGGGGCTTCTGTCTCATGCCATGTGTTCTACACTGTGCTCAGTTATCAAGTACTTTACCTTTTCCTTCTTGTTCACTGTATAAACCCTGACCTTATTTACTGCAAATTGTTTCACCCATGTTCTGTAGATTGATATTTTCTCATGGGGCTTCTTAGTAGCACTAATCATTAGTGTATCTGGAATGATTCACAAGTATTAACTGCTCTTTTGTGGTGCAAGAGGTAGGGCAGTGGTATTCCTTCACTCTAACAGATGAGGGGATGATGAGGGATGATGAAGGACAAAGTGTCTTTTCATTAATGCTATGGGTTCAGTCTGAGGAGTTGGGAACCTGTGATTTTACTCTAGTATTGTGTAGCACTTCAGACTTTGGGATATAAGGATCCAGCTGTTTAGCAAATCAGCCCCAGAGGTAAGTGTCCAGAAAATGAGGATGAAACAGATTCTGATCACTTTAGAAAATCCTGGTTATGTGACTTGTTCAGCATTTCCAAGCAGAGATAAAACAAAGCAGCCAGTTTTCTATAATGGCATTTACTTTCCTAAACTAAGAGACATCTCATAACTTCTACATCAGAGATTTTGAAGAAAACTGTCCTTTTTACTGCATGTTGTTGATTTGTCCCTAGGACTGTCATGTGGCCTAAATAAGATGCGTCTCTCTTGAAACTTTGGAGAAAACTGTGCCATGTTCCTTTCTCTTCCATTTCTAATTTTCTCAAGTCCTCTATCTCCTTATAGTGGCTCCTTCTCTTCCTTAAGGGTGAGGAGCAATACTTCCAATAGAGTCTTTTCCTGATTTTTAAGAGTAAGCTTTCTGTTGTTTAAATTAGGGTGCTTCTCATATGGAAGGAAGGAGAAAGGTCTCCATATCACATCCTGAAAGGACACAAGTGTTTGTGGAATTCTGAGCAAAATGCTTGAGGTATGAGATTTGAGACTTACCCTTTCCTTCATTCTACAAGGAAGCTAGTTTTAGGTTAGGCATCAAAAACATTAGATAGTATAGCACCAACGTTTGAGACTCCAAAGAGGGTTACTGGATTTGTCCTGAAGTTCTTTCCAAGAAGAACTTCAGGTAAAAAGGCATGAGCATCTTGAACCATGTCAGAGCAATGGGACAAGAGGAATATCAGTGCCTGAAGATACTGATCCATCTGTAAGAAGGAAATGCAGCATAAAGAGTTTACAAAAAATTGCTTTGTTGTCTCACTTGAAAAACAGTAGCACGATGCATATATTTCCCTGGAATGACAGTGAACTTTTGGTGATGTATTATGAACATCCAGCCTTTTTGTGCCCTGGCTGTATAGCATACTGCTGCTTTGTTTTCAGGCTGGGAGGAAAAATGACACATAGATAAGACCATGGATGTCTCAGAAAATGCTTTGTGCATGTAGTTCAATTTAAATCCTTGTATAATATCTTAAATTTGCAGTAGATAGTGCACTATTAATGGACTGCAAAAAGCTCCACAGACCCATTGTGTTTGCTAGTTAATCAAAAGCTCGATAAAAAAAAGGCCAACTTTCCGGTTGAAGCATTCAGAAAGTCGTGGGGTTTCAGCTTTCTAAAAGGACATTAATATGAGCATTGGCATGCAGCCATGAAGATCAGCTCCTCTCTCTTCAAGCAGAACTTTTTTTTTGGCTTTGCAACTAGAAAGCAACATGATTTTTTTTTTTTTTTTCCCCAAAAATGTTTCACAGGTTGCTCATGGATTTTGAGTTACTCTTTGATCGAAGGTGGAAATGATGGCTCAGTTTTGGAACTGCCCTGCTGAAATCCCTTTCACACAGTCAACTCACTGAGCCCTCACATTTCTTAATGTTCTGTCTCCAATTCTGTTACCACTTCCATCTTTTCACGACTATCCCTTTGTGTCTTGCAAAGGCTAGTAGAACCAATGAAGTAACTGAGAAGCAAGCAAGTAGTTAGCAAGAGAGGTCCTGAAATAGGACCCTTCTCCAGAGAGTCCTACTACACAGCATCTAGTATCTTTTTTGCCAACACTTTTTCTCTTTTGTCCTGCCAAGTGCAATATTTTTTGCAGTCCTTTTTCTCCCCTCCCCCCCCCCCCCCCCCCCCCGTCTTTGCAAATATCAGATATTACCAATGCAAAGTGAAAGTACTCCTTTGAATCTGTGCCATCCAGCAAACCTGACACTTAGAAGCTGAGGGATCTATTTGTTTTGGTATAAGACCTTGATTTCTCATGGTCAGTTGCCCTGGCAAGTGGGAAAGAACATGATCTTCTGTCATAAGAAAAGATTACAGCAGGGTATGAGAAGTGCCCTCTCAAGTCAATCTGACTAGTCACTCCGGAGATAGAGAGTGGGCTCTTTGGTGCACTGCAGTATCTCTTCTGCTACTGCTCTTCTGCCCTGAACAAATGCTTATGGAACAATCCTGCAGGAAGTGGGGACCCCCATATTTGTCTCCCATGTTGTCCTTTTATACACAGTTTAGAGCTTTCCGGGTAGTACACCTCCCTCTAAGCTTGATATTCAAAGCTCTCCTGAAAGCCTGTCCTATGAACTAGACCTAGCCATATTCATCCTTCCCAGAGAAGTCCTTTATGACCATACACCCTTATGGCAACAGCTTTACTTTGAGCAGCAGTCTCCTTTTTCTCCCTTTATTGTAGTTATTTGATAAGCTTAGATGGACTTAACCCAATAGCTTTTCTGCTGTTTCATTCTAGAAAGGAAGAAAAAATTACACTGAGGTCCTGTGGAAGGATTCTTTCACTTCCAAATCAGTTCCGATCACAGATCTCAGTGAGAGGTGGATTTGGTTTGCCCTTCTGTAATCTGCAGTAAAAACTTTAAGTAGTACAGCAACATTTTACTTTGAAACTGTAAAGCTACTGCTTAGCCACACTTATTTATACTTCACGGTATTTCCTTCTATTCATACAAATTCTTTCTAAATATAGTGACAATGTGTTTTTTCTTTACTGCATCTCTTCTTTTATGGGCTATGAATAGTTCTGCTTTTGTTGTGGGTGTTGGTTTGTTTTTTTTTTTTTTTTTTTTTTTAATTATCACAACGATGCCCCAGTTCATCCTCTAGTGACACTGTAGAAAATATTACTTTTCACATGGTTGTTGTAGACTGGGATCTTGAAGCCTTTGATCTAGAGCATCACACAGACTAATTTCTTTACTTCTATAGCCATAGTGAAGGTCTGTTTTTTAAAGCTGTACCAGCCTTAAGAGGTTGTTACCTCTTCCAGCTGAAACTCTTGTGATGGCTGAGCCACTCCACTGATCTTAGTGAGGTTCAAGTAAAATACAGAAAAAAACTGAATCCAGTTCCCTGTTACTTGGCTGCATTAATTGTGCTGGGCTACAAGTAATAAGAAGCAGAAGGTATTTTGTTTTGGCACTGCTTTGCTATGGCTTTGAATACACACTTCAAAGCTCAATTACGAGTTTTATATAGCAACTTTGCAGACTAGAAACACACTATCAGCCTAATGTTTATTGGCTGCTTTTGAGATCGAGTCACTTATGCATCAATTTAATCCCTTCTAGGTGCAAAAATCTCATTCTCTAAAATGAAGAGGGTAGAACATGTCACACATCACCTGTGAAATTGCAAGGAGAAAAATTTAAGGCTCATTCTGTAAGTTTTCAAGGTCTATTACAGGTGGTGTAACTTAAAGGATTTGAAATTAAAAAAAGAATTACATTTTCGCCCAGCTTCAACAGACTGTGTTTTGAAAACCTTTATTTCTGAATCTGGTAGAATATTAATCACAGAACAGAAGGCTTTGCCAAAGAGTTCTGATTTATGTTCCAGTTAAAAATTTCTATACAGTAAATGTTCGGTTCAATTTCAAACTGAGGAAATGGCTTGGGCACAGTATTATCAAAGGACATTTCAATCATTTATGAACAGCATGGAGGAAACAGGGGAGTAAATCTCTTTGGAATTTTACTTCTTATATAAGTCACTTAATGTAGGGTTTTGTGGACCTCTGTGAGGAAAGAGGAACGGAGAAATGGAAATTCACCCTTCAGTCCAGTCAGGAAATATTCTGATTTACAGCCGTAAATTGCAAGGACATTGCAGCAGTGTTTTCAAAGACCTCTTTATGCACTGCATTTTCATGTTTAGCCAATAACTGAGCATGGCAGGGCCAGTGTCTTGCTTGTCAGGAATGGGAACTGGTCAGGACCTGTATCTCCTTGCTGCCTCATGTGGGTCTTATCCTTAGATCAAACAGTTGTGTTTCCATTTGTTAATCCAGGCAATATTTAATTTATACTATATAAAAACATCAATTGAAAGACCCCCGTTCTAGAAAACTGAGTGGCCAGGATATTTATTTTGTGGAAAATGGAGGGGATGAAGGATAAAATTCCTTCCAGGTATATCCCATAGCTGAGATTAGGTCTGTAAGCAGTTAAGACCTGAATATACATCCATCCTCCTTGGGTTTTGTGGGAAAAAAATTGGCAGAGATATCTACTTCCAGATGAGTCTTCACCTCTACTTTCCTCCCTAGAGCAGTAAGGTCTCTCCAGGACCTGAAGCAGGATATCTAAACATCTGAAAAGACAGGACTTTTCGGATGCTTCCTTGTCCTTGGTGTGACTAATAATTCTCCAAATCTTCAGGGATCTGGCAATGAAGTTGGGACCACTGGTACCTGTGCATTTTCTCTTTGCTGCTTTTGACAGGACTCCAGCTGCAGTGTCTTTTGACTCGGCACCTTTTACTGCCAATGAACTGAAACACGCAGAGATGAAGACAGGTATTAAGGCCAAAGGAGAACCACAGCAGCTTTGCTTATCTGCAGGGTTATGTCAGGAGTCAGATTAATTTTAATAGGAAAGAGGGCACATTCTTGCATGACATGGGCTAGAACAGGTCCTGTAATCACTGGGGAAAAATCCTACCAACCAGGTAACTCTCTCTAAGGCTCAGTGTTCACAGGTCTTTCTTATTCCTTCTGCTGACAGCACTGTACTTGCTTCACTCAAGAGTTTAGAAGTAGGAATGGTGATAGGAAAACAAATATTTCAAAATGAGAAATTTAAATATGGATTTTTAATTAAGTTTCAGAAAATATTCCTGTGAGGTTAATGGATAAGGACTGGAGGAAAAACAAAACCGTTTTATAGCCTTTTCTACATATAGAATTAAATATTTGAAACAAATTTTCTTCTTTTCAAGAAGTGAGGTCCTGGAGTACTGTGTAAAGACTAGCTCCTGTACTCTCAGGTGTGTAAATCCAAAATGACACTGCTGGATTTACACCAGTAAAACTATACAGTGCTGTGTCTTGGATAAGGATGGGGACTTCATTTCAATATGGCAATATGTCTCTCAGGACCCTTGCTAATGGTAATAGATAAATAAAATAGGGCTGCACATGTCCAGTATAATCAATACATGTTATCATGCCATGCCACTTCAATGAGATTATCTGTTTATATACATCTGTTATATATCTGTTTATCTGTTTATATACAAAAAGTGTTTACAGTGAGCTGTAAACAGAGAGAGAATAGGTGATAGCTGAGGGTTTGGAGCACACTGCATCATATAATATTTCAGTCAGGAAATCTTCTGAATTATTGATTATGTTTTTCTTTTTTTTCATTTTGCGAGTCACTCACCACATTCGTGTTAGCCAGCCATAGTCTTCTGAGGTTATCTGCATTAATTTACAAGTGAGTTCTGTCACGCTAGTTCAAAGTAGGATGTGCCCTTTTTTTCTGAGATCGTCAGCAACGAGTATGGAGTGATTAATGTGGATTCCTGCCTGCCGCAGAATTGGCTTGACAACAATACCTCCTTTCTGCTATCTCCTAACCAGGTATAAAGGGAACAAAGGCCTTAGGTTAATGAAGAAAGCCAAATTCAAATATGTCATTTAGACATGTTCATGTCTGCCTCTTTCAATCAGACCCATGAGGCTAGCTGTCTCCTTCCCCCTCTTGGGACTTCATACATTTTTACTGAAGACTGACTTCAAAAAAAGCTTGTGCTGTTTCATCCAGGGGGATGTACTGTCACTGTGTCTGGCAGGTGCTGACTGTCATGGGGACTAAAGTATCCAGCAAATGAGGTCTGAAGGTAGTAAGAAGCCAGGAGAGAGGGGATGAGCTCTCCCATTTGAATGTGGACTCTGGCATACCTCCTGGGACCAGCTGTCCTTTGTGGCAATGCTATTGTGTATGCCGGATGCTTTGTGGTTTTAGGCAAACAAGGAGATGACAAACTTGCTCTGCCCTCAATTTCTTAATGCTGTACGTGGCTGCCTCATAATCCCTCCATTCCACAGTGGTGATTAGCTGTGGCTCTGAAGTGTGAGATTCCTCAATGCTGAAGAAATAAATGCTGGCTTCCTTCTAGGCTCAAGGGACCCACAGGAAAGTGAGAGAGATGAAATTGTCTCTGCAGAAGTGTCACTGGCTCCTTGAGGTCTTAGCGTTCAGCTAGATGGTTGAGTGATTCCTGATGAGCCTGCAGATAATTCAAAGGAATACTGGAAGCCATATGGCTTGGTCTTTTGCTTACTTACTCTAGTATTTTTCAGTCTTTGCTGTACAGTAAATATACAACTAGCAGATGGTAGGAAGGCAGAATATACTTACCAAGATGAGATGATCATTTTTGCATGAACATGCACTTGCATGTGCTGGGGTAGTTGTGGACCTTGGTGAGAGCAGTCCTGGGTGGCTGCTGTGCCCTGCCATGCAGTGCCACCTCAGGGTTCCTCCTCTGCCCCTTCTTGGGGAGACAGCTCCTCCCCACTGCAGGCCTCCCCACCTGCCTTTTCCATGCTATGGCTTCATGACTCCCACAGTGAGGAGGGGGAGGATATCAGATGCTCTTCTAGTCACTGAAAAACACCACTTTTTTCAGTGTGGGGAAAACTGCAGCCATTGGCTGAACTCATCAGAAGCACACCAATGAAGCTATCATTCCTTGGGTCTTACCTTTTAGAGTACTTATCTCCTTTTAACATAGTTTTTCCACTATCCTGTTATCAGAGGAAAGCCTCTAGTCAACATGTCAGATTGTGTGGATTTTCATACAGAAGCTTTTGATGTTATTTCATGTTGTTCATGATATACTTCTTTTAAAAGAAGCCACTGAGAACTTATTACCTCCCTTTATTGTTTCTTTGTCAGATGAGACAGATGAAATTCCTTCTCTGATCATCTGAAGCTTTGCTAGACCTCAGCATCACTTATTTAAGGATTTCTAAATTACTTATCCCACCAGTTGATGGACAAAATCCTTTTGCCTCAGACTTCCAAACAGTCTCTGCAAAGTATGTTCTGGTCTTCGCTCCTAATTACATCACAG
Source organism: Strix uralensis (assembly GCF_047716275.1). Classification (NCBI taxonomy): domain Eukaryota; kingdom Metazoa; phylum Chordata; class Aves; order Strigiformes; family Strigidae; genus Strix; species Strix uralensis. The sequence continues at coordinate 113,203,418 of NC_133975.1, read as the reverse complement.
CTAATTGCAGTGCCTGGTGCTGCACAAAGTGCAGCTGGGGAGAGCTGCCACCTGCTCCCAGGGCAGGTCACTGATCACCAGACTTGCATGTGGACAAAGATCCTGCTGGGGTTAGAAGGGGAAGGAGCGCTACCAGGACACGCTTGTGGGCATCCTCATGGGTAAAAATGCATTGTGCTACTGACAGTCATCACCCCTTTAATTCACAAGCCCATGGGAGAGGGAGAGCCTAAGGATCACGAGGCAATATTGCCAAGATTTTTCTATTCCAGGAGAGGAGAGGAGTGAAAGTCTTTCTCAGGCATTTAATGGAGTCCTTTAGAGAGCAGACTGACTTGCGAGTGATGAACATCTATCAAGTATTTTTTTGCCCCACAAAGGGACTGATACAGTTTAAGCTGTCCCATAAAAGAAGATAACTCACTGAGGGAGCGGGGTTAGCACTTCAAATCAAGTTGCATGCTTTGGCTGCTTAAAACTATGAAGGCTTAATTAATAAAAACTTTTTCATCTGGGAAATCTGATCTGCAACATTCAGCTGAGAAGATCCATCTACTACCAAGTGTCTCAGTCCCACTGCAGCAGCACAGAGCATCCACACCAGCTGTGGGTGTGCTGTTGTATTTGCTCTTCCTGAGGTCACTGTGCCTGGGTCAGGTTGGATGGTCAATCTGATACACTGCAGTCTAGTCGGGGTACTCCTAATTCAGTTTGGAGAGGAAGGGGAGAGTGGCCATGATGTGTCTCTCCCCACCCTCTGAGTTAGGAAGAGCAGTGCACTAGGGAAGCAGATGAGCCAGGGGAAGGAACCAAGCATGTGAGATGGCTTTAGCTGTGGGTGATAAGAGGCTCAAGTGTCCTGGACTAAACTGTTTCCAGCACAGCTATTTACAGTAGTGATGTCACTGGTAGCAACAAAACCACAGCATCTCAACAGAAGAGAGTTTTTTCATACATCAATAAAAAACCTAATTAACCTCTTTACTGTATTGCACCAAGTACACTGCTGGTCTGGCACCTAAATTCAGTACCAGAAGTCTTTGGAGATAGGTTGAAAATCCCAGTGGTCTCACATTGTTCTGTGTTTGAGCTACCAGGGCTCCATGCCAGGGAATCAAAGCTGTGCCTTCATCCTACTGCTCAGGGAAAGTGCATGGAACTCACCCAAGCCACTCCTGCTCCAGTCAGCACTCAGGACTTCATCCACTGAGTGATAACACTACAGCAATGTCTCCACTTGAGAAAATCAGCATTAATCATTGTGATAGCCCCTGGGGAAACCACGTGGCTGAAGTTGACTGAGGACTGGAGAACAACTGGATGGTAAATTACAAAGTTCTCCAGCGAGCTGATCAGCTTCTCCGCCTGAGCAGCCTGCCATAATGGGCTCTTATTTTGGTAATCTTCACTCTTTGGTGTTTTTCAGTCTGCTCCCTGACTGAGATTAAGACAGAGCTACAGCATTCACCCCCAAAGTAGAGTGAATGTAGGTGGATATGGGAGGGAAACCTGCTGTTCTCTCCTCTGCACTAGCTCCCCCACCTGCCACTCAGCATGGAATTTGCAATCAAAAGAGGGAGTGCTGCACATTGCACAAACTAAGGCCATTGTCCCCAGGGGCAGAAGATCACTTACCTATTCAGTCCCTTGCCTGAACATTGTGATAAATCCAAACACTTGAAATAAGCTTGGCAAGACCCAAGTGGTTAATAATGATGTGTAGTCCTCAGAGGTTCAATCCAAGGAAAATAAATACAGCAGAACACTACTGGGAAGCTAGTTGCCTATTTAAGTATCATAGAGCATTTTAGAAATGTGCTTTAGCTCTTCATACTAAGTTGTGCTGGGCCTGACCAGGTGTCTATCTTGGCTTTAGGTGTCACTAAAATCCCTGTTACATTTTATATGACAGTACCATGAAATACAGAAGTAGGAGTGGAACATGCACCAAATCTTCCTCCTCCTGCTTGCTGCTTCTCCTCCACTTCCCTGTTCAATCTACCAGACATTATAGCTCCATGTTTTTCCTTTCCCACTGAGACCTCCTGGCTGATATTACTATTGGCAAAGCAGCCTGACTATACTTTTCTCCTCCTTGCTGCATTTTAGCAAAGGTCGCCAGTGTTAATAATTGAAGCAATCATTTATATTACTACTTAGCATCCAGATGGCTCAAGGCAGTAGTGTAAAATACAAAAGAAAACAATTTAAAATAAATTAGTTCCTTGCTAGATTTAACAAAGAAACATTTTGACTTTGATGCCACAAATAGCAGGAGCTGGAACTTTGAAAGGTAACACAGTGATGGTGAACATTTTAGTGCTAAAAAAGTATGGCAGAAGAAATTTCAGGACAGCTAAGCATCCCTGTAGCAGCTTCATGATAGCTAGCACAAGTAAATAGGAGCAGACCTAGAAAGTGGGGGTGAGCGGGCTCTTACAGATCCAGAAGACTAAGTATATACAGCAGCTGACTGGTGCTAAGAAGCAGAACAACTCCAATCCTGGAAATCTACACTCTGTTTGGCTTGCAAAGCTGTGTGGGAGTGCACGTGGCTGCATTGTCCTTGCTCTTGTTACCTGTGCTACAAGGTGAGAACAGCAGGATACATATCCCTGCTGCCGTGTACCTGCAGCCATGCGTGTAGACATGCTCAGGCAGGCCTAAATTTCCATGAGTCTTGCACAAGCTTGTAATGAAGACATGTTCCCTTATTCTCTATTATAATGACCTATGGGATCAATTCTAGTACATATATTTCTTTTTCCTCAGCCAAAATTTTATCAGGGTTAGATACAGCTTGTTCCTTGGGAAGTGAGGCAAATGATGAAAGGAGATAAATATGCTGCTCTGTGGAAATTGTCTTCCCTGTGGGAAGCTCTCTCTGCTTTTGATCCTATCTGAAGCCAGATAATACCAAAACCATGAAATGCACTTGAAATCTCAGCCTCCATCACTCTGGACTGCCAAAAATATTTAAAACTTCTGCTTTTATTGTTTCTGTTAGGTCTTACCAAAACTCTGAAGGACCTGCCTGCTCTGAACAGGCTCCAGTCTGGAAAGCCTGCAGTGGCCAAATGATAGTTCTCAAGAGCTGTGTGTTTACCCGTGGCACTGGGTAAAACTGGATGCAATTCCTTGCCTTGCCACACCTTTCTTTGCTTTACTTTTTCATGCCTCTGACTTCTATTGGGTGTAATGAATAGCAAGATACTACAAGGAGAGGAATGGTATAAGAGTGTAAGATGTCTGAAAGGTGGGGAAGTGATGTAGGGGATTTATTTCAAGTCTGGGACATCTGTGATTAGAAGCCTTCTTCAGGTGAGAGTTTAGACACCCAGCTCATGTTTCATGTTACAGGGAGTAGTGAGGTGAGAAGACAGTAGGTGTCTATTTAGGTCCATTGCCTGTGCTTGATGGCTCTCCAATGGCCATAACGCATTTAGTGCTCCAGTAGACACCTAAAGGTAGGTGTCCCGATTGGGACTCACTGCCTGAAACATCACATCCCATCAAGGCTGGCTCGGCAGGCTGCCCCTTGCCAGCTACGGTGAAGTTTCATACCAGGCAGTTCCCCCATGTGCTTTCCAAACCCGGGGTGTGTGGCCAGGGCCTCGCTCACCAGGGGATGGCCGCAGTAGGCCTGAGCACACCTTTCTAGCTCCACTATGTTGCTCACACGTGCAAAAGGAGGAGGAAGGGCAGGGGGCAGGACTGCCTGACCTCAGCAAGCTGGACTCGCTGCACTTACGCAGGGCTGAGAAGGGCAGTGCTGTAGCCATGCTTCCTCGGCAGACTGTCCACCTCCCAGCCTGGCTGCAAGAGCTCTTGCCTTTGCTTACACAGTATTTATCTCTGACAACACTAGCTGCCCTCCTTTCCTCCCCTGCAAAGGTGCACAGGGCTGCCTGCTGGTCCTGGGGAAGGAAAGAGGTCAAAGGCAGGATTAGCTCGTTGCTTCTTTGCTCCCCTTGTGTGAACTAAAGACATTTATATGCCTGCTCTCTTTTCACTGTTTTTGTTCTCCTCAAAACATCCAGGGGCTCTTTTATCACAGTCCTCAAGTGTTTTCTGTGTATGGGTGATGTGGAGTAGAAAGGGCATAGGGGTGTGGGAGTATCGGCTAGACATATGATCTGGAAGTGGTGGCAGGAAAGAGGGAAGGGCACCCATATTGGGTGGGGTTAGCATGCTACATGACATAAGTGGGGAGGGACAAAGATGGTAAGGCTGCAAGACAGTTATACTTTGTCTGATTGAAAAGGTGACATCTGAGAAGATATTACAGTACAAACGGCTCCAGTATATGGAGGGTGTGGGTGGTTTTGGGTGAGTGTTTTTTTCCAGAGGGTATGGTGATTTCCTAACTGCGTTCTGCAATGACCCTGGATGTGGAGGTGACGGAGGAAAGTCACAAGCACCTGTTTTGAAAATGGAGATAATATTACAACCGGAGTCTAGACAGGTCTGATGGCTGAAATGCAAAAAACTTCCAATATATAATAAATGGACTTCTCAAAACATCATGAATATTTGGATTTGGGAGAGAAAACTCCCATCATATTTTTTGTTTCAAAATACAATTAGGAATGTAGATGCCTTCAAGGAAAACAGTTAATCTCATGATTGCTAGACACTGTTTATCTCCACCTTTTTCATGCAAGTGAGTTTTTTGCATAAACAGAAAATAAGATTTCTGTTTTTATGAAATATAGAAACTCATTGTAAACAGCAATTATTTTGGATAGACCTATTTGAGACCTCTCCCAGGATAGCCAATGGTGCAATTTGAGGAAAGCCATCTGACTTCAGTGTAGCTAGAGTTTAGCTGCTTTGCAACTTATTAGAAGTAGGTACAGCTGTATCATAAAAGAAAAAAAAACCCTCCAAACTCCTCACAAGAGAATTGTGGAAATGTAATAAACTCTTGCTTTATTTGCAGGGGTAACCATTATGGAGGAAATCTGTGTACTGAAACAATCTTTCTTAAAAATTCAATCAAGGGCAGATGAATTCTGCTTGAATATGATCATCACAAGCAAGAAAATGCTATTTGTATTTGATTTTAGTTTAAACCAATTAAGAAAAAAACTTTTATGCTTGAAGTTACCTACATATCACCCAATTTCATCAGATAACTTGCCCAAAGAAATTTATGGGCCTATAATTTCAAATTCATTTTCATAGCTGTGACATTGAATGTGGATTTTTTTGTCTCATGACTGCTAAACAGCTTCTTTAAAGATCTTGACTTCTTTTTCCTAGTCCCCAGGCAGTTATTAATCCACTTCCAAGCATCTTCTCTTTGTCAAAGTTGAAATACTGTGCTGATCCCAGATATGAGCTCCAAAACGAAAGGAGCCAATGCCCCTTTTCCTTTCAAGTATCCCATAGAACTGACTTCATAAGAAATAGACGGAAAATATCAATCATTGAAAACAATGTATTGAAATACTGTAAAGTCAATATTGCATTAAAGAAATGCTCTGGGTAGTATCATGTACACACTTAACACATGAAGATAAGCATCTTCATGCTGGAATCCTTACAAACTTTATAACATTAAGAAATACTAATATGTGTCCAAGCCACTAGTGCTGAACATCACCCAAGCTGTTGGGCTTGCTAAATTGAGACGTAGCAAGGGCAGAAGCCTCAGCATGACTGACTATAAATCCAGGGCTACAGGAATTCTGTGCCTGGGTGTGGCCCATTTTTATTACCTGACCACTAATAGAGAGCTTCATCATTACAGGTATGAGTGGGTGTAACTAAATTATCAAAGTGTTGATAAGCAAACTAGTTCTAACCTTCAGGCTTATTTTTGTATCCGTGGTTACCTGAGCTAGTCATATCTCATTCTGAGATCCTCTGTAACATGTAGGTGAATAGTTCACTTCTAGTGCTTCCTCTTGCTTGTGAACATTTCCCTTCTTCTCAGGTCAAAAGGAGATGACAAAGCTTAAGCTAAGAGTCTTATTCAGACTTAGTTTATAAAGCAGCCTAAAAAAAGAGACTTCAAAAAGTCTGTCAGTGCTACATACCCTGTAGCATTTCCTACTTATCATTTGTATTAGGAGCAGCACTCTGCTAGATAAGTGCTGCACAAAGCACTAGCTTGTGACCTGGGCTCCTAATTTCTGCCAGAAGTGCAGAGCACGTGAAGAATAAGTGCAGACCCCAGAGGTTTTTTTTTTTCCTGCTAATACTATTCAGGGCATCTCTTCATATTACAGGCATAGTCTGTTTAGGCAAGAAGGTATTTGATCTATACCAAGCTGGGTCTATGCTGGGAAACATAAATTTCATAGGTTGTGAGAACTGTGAATCTATGTCATGATGCAGGAAAATCAAACAGACCAACACAAGCCTTCCCATAAAAATTTCTTCATAATAGCCCTGAAATCTTCTTCAATTATGGGAAGGCAGATAGGACAGTGGTTGTCTTTTCTTCATGTTTTGATGTTAAGTCCTTCCAGTGCAAAGATATATTCTTTTTGCCTCTGTCACCTAAAAATTACCAAACTGAGATTTGGTAATTAAACTAAAAAATTTATGAGATTTTCCAAATATCTTTTGGGTTTTCCAAGTCTGAACATTACCTTGGACAGTTTGCAGAATGAGAGGTCATTCTATGTTTTATTAATCTGCTAAGTCTAGCAGTATTTGCCCATCCTTTGTTTTTCATTTCTTCTCTCGCCATCAAGGTCCTTCAGTTGAAAGGTGGAGGCGAAGCAAATAACACCCCTTCCACGCTACTCTCAAACCTTAATAGGTTAAAAAGCAAGAAGCAGGAAGTTAAGGACCTTCCCAGGCTCACTGCTATGGAATCCCTTCTAATTTACACTATTGTCTGTTTCATTCACATGAAAGCCTTTCTGTGGCAAGTTCAGCCTCATTATTCTCTGAATTGGAGAGCTAATGGGGTAGAAGTGCAGATGAAATTTATCCAGCTTCAATCTCAACTATGGAGCATCAAATACTATTTCATAATAATGCATGCAAACTGCGAGCCTGCTGAAACCAAAGGACAAGAAAAATTGCACTAAACTCACAGTAAAAACATGCGACTACAGTGGTTAGCCAAATGGGCAGGGAGAGGAACAACTGACTCATGCTAGGCTTTCTTGTAATGCTTCCTGAGGGGAAGAACAGCTAGGGCAAGATACCCCCAGTGATTCCTCTTTGAAGGGAATATTGAACTTTCTGAAACCCATTACCCATTTCTTTTCACTGGGAAGCCTTGAACTTGAGCTTATCTCCCCAGAATGAAAGACTACACCCCAACAGTCTTTGGCTTTCCAGAGCCAAATGGACAAAGTTCTTACAAAAAAGATTCTTAGACTTACTGAATGATTTCTTTAAAACAAAACAAAACAAAAAGGTGGACCAAGCATGATACATTTTGATAGGTATATGATTTGTCTAGAACCATGCTGGTCAATGGAAGAAAGAAACACAGTAGGAATGGTTTGGCCTCAAAAGAAGGACCAAGTTCCTGTAAAAGCAGAATTGGATGGAGTTCTAAATGGAATCCACCTGCATAATATGCCAGATTGTGCGGTTTGTACACTAAGAAGAACAATTTTTGCTCTAAACTGTGGACCTGCCAATTTGAAGATGAGTCTGGGTGGATGGGTTGACTGGGTGATGATTAAGAAATGTTCAGCTCTCTGAAGAGAAATTTTAGCTGATGTGAACCTGCTTTTACCGTTCAGTAAGCTTTGATTTGGAATACTGCATATTGCTGTCAAAAAAGGGATTTAAATTAGAATAGATCAGATAAGTCCACTAGGATGATTTGGGGAACCTGATATTTGAAGAAAACCCTGGTTTGTTTAGTCTGATTAACCAGAGAGAGGGTTAGAATTAGTTGTTGTAAGTATATTTCAGGGACAAGATGGGGTGATGGTAGGAGAATAATGTTTAAAGAAGGAAAAGCATTGAAGTTGTGCCATAGATGATGAATCTGACTGATGGGGAAAAAAATACGTGATGGAAGTTATTGTTATTTTCTAGTCAGTTCCTTTGTGTGAACTTCTCCCAGAGCACTAACCTTTCTGACCTGAGAACCACATGTGTTCTTTGTGTCTCTTGGTGCTTGGGGACTTCAAGATACACCTTGATTTATAATAGCAACAACTTAATTAGAGACCTATGGCATCAGCTGTGGCATTGATGTCTCCCTATCATTTCCTGTGGCACATCATAGCTGTAATTTTGTTGGTTTTATCACAGATCTTAATTTTGTTGAAGGTGTTGGGAAGTGGCTTGTGCTCTTTGGTGGAATAAATTGTAGACTACCCCTTGATGGTCCTCAAGTAGATTGTTATGCAGCACATGGTAGCCTAGGAGGGCATCAGTCTGGGTGTGATTCCTAGTCCTGTGCTCTTGGTAAAACTTCTGATGTACAAACCAGATCTGAGGAGCCTTTGGGGAAGTGGGCAGAAATATATTTCTTTGATGGAAGCAGCCTACTCCTGCCCATCTCTTTTCCAAGCTATTCCTCAGACCCAAACAGGGATTGGGCTGCCAGCAGGAATAGATATATGCAAAACTAATATTTCTTATGTATCTAATAAATTATATTAAAACAATTTAATGATATTTTTGTGCATTAATGTGTATGTAGAAGTGTCCAAAGTCAGGCCTTGGTATCATTTCCCCCAATTTCATCAATTGATTACATAGATGACTATGAAACAAGTGCTTGAAAGACCACAGTAAAAAACGAAATAACACCCCCCCGCCTCGCCAAGGCTTTCCTGAATGGTGATTAATTTCTATATTTACTTTGACGAGCATATATTCTGCTTTTAATAATGACTGGGAAAAGGAGATTTGGGGGGGAATTAATTATTTTGTGGAGATAATGATTTGTCTATTCATCTAAGCTGGTAGTTAATTCCCAGGAAGTGGATCTGTAGTACTTAAACGGCAGTCATATAAAATTTAAATTAAAATGACTTTGGGAAACTTAATTTAGCATGAGTTACAGTGGGAATATGCTACCCTTAGCTCAAGTCCACCCGAACTGCGTTCTAAAGATTCATTTGAAAAGTCCTGTTGTGAGCACATCTTCCTGGCATACCCATAAAACCACAGATTTGTTATTGTGGGTGACATTTTCATAAATTTACAAGTTTAGGGCAAAAAGGTACAGCCAGTTTTGTCAAGATGTAAGAGCTCAAATGCAGGTTACACTTGTTTAACTCAATCAACAGGAACTGCATTGTATAGACACTCCTGCAATGATGTTGCTAATACTTCTCTATGTCCTATATGGCTTTTTAGCTGCATCAAAAGTACCTTATTAAATTTATATTTTGAGGTGATATGGTAAAGCAGTCTCCGTCTTAAGTGGTGGATGTTACACAGCAGTTCTTGAAAACTGCCTCTTAAGTTTGTGTAGTTTTTACGGATGTCTTTTTTTTCCATGAAGCCAATTTTACTCACCTTTGAAAAGAAAGTTTCTAGAAGTAGGATGCCAACTATTTCTCCCTTCTTCAAAACATTTGTTCTTTGTTGCTTTGACAGTTTCTCTGTTTGCCCCCCAAAAGAAGTGGAGATCATACTCTACTGCTCTTTACATAAGCTTCTTTCTTCTCCACTTCTCATATGATGTTAAGTTGTTCACAACACAGAAAAAGTGGCTTGTGTGTCACCCCCAGTGGAACAGAGGGATATCACAGAATCACAGAATCATCTAGGTTGGAAAGGACCTTGAAGATCATCTAGTCCAAAGAAAGATTAATTCAAGCTCAGCTCATGACCACCAATGTGCTGACACAAGGTTGATTTAGAAGGTCACTACAGCAACTGTAGATATTTTTGTCTGAACAGGAAGCAGAGGAGGATACAGCTGAAAACTACCACAGAAAGCAGTGAAATCCTCTCTAGTATTGACCTTCTTAGGTCACAGATTGCTTTATTTCTGAGAACAGGGCCTGTTGCTTCCTGTCCTAAGATTTGTTGCATTTAGTCTCAGGGAAGGATAGGCTACCAGTGCAACCACTTAACTGGGTAAAGGAGCAGGTTCCTTATCTTCTTTTTCCACCCACCATTAGTTGCTGGTTTTCTGTCATCAAGGTCCCAAACTGATCACAAGTGTAGCAGGCAAGGTTGTACAAACAAGTCTGAGTGATCAGAGATTTTTTAATGAGCCCTGCTAATTTTTATCTTTTAGAAACTATTTCAGATGCATCTAAGTCAACATCTAAAGAGGCTAAAAAGTCCCCCTTAGGATTGATAAGGAATGCTACTGTCTTATGACAAGTATTTTAAAACCCCATGAAATTAAAAGGTAAATATAGGGCAAACATGCTGCATTTTCCCAAAGCTCAGGTTTTCCTCCAAACTATTCAAATGGTCAAATTTTAAACAGACTTCTGTGAGCTGGCTTTTTCATCTTATTGGAAGCAGAAACTGAGAATTCTCTCTCCATAAGACTGAAAATAGAGGATCTTCCACTCTCCAAAGTGCAGTACTCACTGCATTGTCTGCTTATTTGTGCCCATATATATCAATCCTAAAATGGGCATGTGTCTTATAATTTGTATGCACACGATGAGATATAAATTTATTTAGAACTACATTCTCATCTGATGTTGCTCACATATGTAGTCAGCAGTTTTCAACTCAGAGCTCTAGCTGAGAAGGAGCATCTGACTACGACTAAAAAAAATATGAACAAAAAAAGGACTGGAAGAACACCAGAAATGTAGAAAGCATTAAAGATAAATGTCAGTGTAATAGTCTTGAATATCTGCTGGCAGGTAACAGTGACTTTAATGGAAGTTTGATATAAAGGATGGTTATGATGTTTCTTGCCTGATGTTTCTTTTTTCCTAGTCAGAAGCAGCAGATGAAAAATGAAGTTTCTCAGTACTATTAACCACTGATCTTCATGGATTGTGGAGACATATTTTACCAGGCTGTTTCAGTTGCAATCCTAAACCAACAGTTTATTTGTTGAAAAAAACAATTATAGCATTAGGTAAAACTAACAGTTTAAAAAAATGCACAGTATGCATTTCAAGGTTCCTTTTTGCCCTAATTTCTTTTTGAAAAATAATTCACCTGTCAGGTGAAAGAAGCAAGTAGCTGTCTATGGCAATAGCCAGCTCTTTGACAGCTTCTTGAGCTGCATTCCCCATCCATCTGAACAGTGACAGTCTGGCCACTGTTGTTCCCTCAGTAACCTAATTTCTCTGCAGTACTTTATAATAGAGCTCCATGTTTCAGATGGATGGTTTGATAATAAATACTGCAGTGATGCTGAGATTGTTTCAAAATTTTCTCTTTCTCTGAACAAAGGATTCCAGATATGCAGGCAACAGCTTTTTCTGAAAACAGATACTGCTATCTCTTCTGGCTGCTTTCTTTTCAAGGTTGTAACTTTAGCTGAGACAGTACAGGAAAGAAGAAAAGAAAATGTATCTTAAAATCTTTTTTTTTGATAACTGCTTCCACGTGACAGCTTTCATTTGCTATGAACACTTATTCCAAGATGCTTTCTGGTTTCTTCAGATCAACACAATCTGCTGCGTGAGCAATAAAATTTGCTGCAATGGCAGGAAATGCAAGAGAAGCTGCGTTTCAAAGTGAGATGAACCTGAGCCATGTATTTTGTAGCACAGCAGTGATTGCAAATGTCTTCTGATGTTGAACATATTTGAATCTCGTTTTTTATTAGTGCCATTTTTATATGCAGTCTTCTCTGCATTTAGCTTTTCAATGAAGGCTTCTGACATTTTCTGTGTTTCACCTTTTCTGGCTTGTCCTAACATCATCAAAAGATGGCTATTTCAACAGGCCACGGTATTGATGTGGCAGATGTGTATAGCATGGTTATTCACTACTTCACCCTTCAGAGCTCTGTCTGGAGAGCACTGGGCAAGCCTGATTTGATAGCTTTGTTGTTGGTTTGAACGTGTGCAAATACTTCTGCTAGGGCCAAGTTGCAGAGAATGAATACACTGACAGCAAGTTTAGAGATACTTAGGTTCCTCTCTTTCTACAGTGATGTTCAAACCTCAAAAGCTCCCCATTTACACATCAAAAAGTGGATATATACTGTCTGAGGAGACAATTTTCTTGTGAATTAATAATAATTGTTTTACAAGTCATGCTGCTTTTGTTTGAATGATTTAATTCTGTGACAACAAGAAGGAAATGAAAGAAAGACAGGAGAATATTCCTAAATATCTATAGCTAGCAGAAAAAGAGAAAAGTGTGAGGAGATTTCAGTGATATTTCATATCAAGATAGCTTATGAAATCCAATATGTTTCTTATCGTTGTTTATAATTCTTTCTAAATACCTGCCTCTAATTGGTAACTTGCTGCTCATGTCTGTAACATGCTTGTGAGATACTTTGCAGTTAATCCTTATGAATGGAACTGTGTTAGAAAACATCCCTAAGATTTAGAAATACCAGCTGACATTGTCAGATTCTTAAACATAGACTAAACCCAGGAAAAATATATTAGTAAAATTTTTATTTAAATTGCAGGTGTTTCCATGATACGTAAATATGGGAGACAGAAAGTTCCCACAATCTCACTCTCTTTGTGTTTGGGTGAAAGATCACTGAGAAATGATCAGTGTTTCTGGGGTCAGCAGCTACCTCAGGTACATTGTGCTGCTCTGCTCTGGATGGTTGTGAATTACAGCAATACTCAGCCATCATTTTAATGAGTATTCTGTATTTGTAGCAGGAAATAATGCTTAATTTTGGTTGTCCATTGAGGACTTTCCTCCTCAGTAGCAAAGCTGGTTTGTATTAACAAGATGTATTTGCTCTTTCAGTAAGGTGGGGCCTGGCTTACTGCTGGAGAACACATGTAGTGTTCAAAGTAGGAAAGCAACCATGTGTATGAAAGTCTTTCAACAGTACTTAAGGATCAGTACATTGCTGAACAGAGAGGGTTTTGCATGTTTTCAAATTTTAAATGTAAACATACATTCTTAATATTTGCAGAATTAAATGCTCTAGGAACTTTTTCCAGTTATCCAGAATATACAAATACACTTACCTGTATCATATGCTCCTCTGCCCTTACAGTATCTGACAGCAGCTCCTTTAGGTGTAGTGAAATATCTGAGGGTAAATGCTGACTTTCCAATGGAAAACACTGCAAATGGAATAACTATTTCCATGAAGTTATTTCTCAGTGTAAAAAATTTAATGAATGATCTTTGTCTCTCTGCTCATAATAAATTGGTGGATTTCATTATAGTATTGATTCCCATGCCTCCCCCTAACTCCTAATAATCATATTCAAAGTCTCCCAGCACAAACTGTAAGAGAGGGAATGCAGTTTTGTCTTGCCAGCTTGCAGTGATGGAGCACTGCAGAATGAACTTTAATAAATGTGTAGATAAGTTCATGATTTAAACATCATTTAACTGGTCAGAAATTTATATTCTGAAGTCCTCCTTAATGCCATGTGATTGCAAGAATGTGCCAGGTAAATTAAAACAAAAAAAAAAAACCCAAAGGTATCTCACTATGCCAAATCATATTTCTCTCTGGATCACGTAAATGAGTTAATATACTACTGTATTCTTCCAAATGTATTTATTAGCAGTTTACTTTCAACATGTTCTTCAGTGAGCTGTTTCTTTTACTAGCCAGCTGTTTAATTATATATTCTCTGTATGTCAGCAAATGATATCTTCTGTCACTTAAAATGTTAATGGGTAGCACAGGATTGATACATCTGTTTGAATTGGCATGAATGTAGGAAAAATCCCATACTGTGCTGTAGGTTCCTTCACACGACTGCTCCCACTTCTTTAGTGCAAACAAACTGTACTAATTTAAAAGATTTGCTATTATAACACTCAATCTAGATGAATCATAAAATTGCAGCTTTGAAAAACTGTAATGCCAATGTAGAATGAAATTGATGTAGAATAAAAATAACTTGGGTTGGGTACTCTGTGAACTCTAGATAGTGTTGGAAGCTGTATCTACACTGTCTTAGCAAATGCTGCCTGCGTCTGGACTTGAGTTTGCAAGCGGTGCACAAATGTTGTATCTATCATTCATTCTAGTGTTGCTTGTTCCACTCAGCCTTGTATTTCTATTTGTGTGCCCTTCTTGGGACTTGGTCATGCCTCATTTGCCTGCTTTGAATGAAGCTGGTTGCTGTCTGTCTCTCTCCAACAGACATCATAAAACAGGCCATCAACCATGTCCACTCTGAGGTTGTCTCCCTGCTGCACTGCAGCCACTGCTGGCAGATGAGTACACCCTCTCACAAGGATGGAGGAGCCCATCTCAGGGCCCTGCGTGAACCAGGAGGCCCCATGGTGTGCAACTTCTCAGCTTCTACCCCACCTTTCCTTCTAGGTGGTATGGCAGATATCTTCCTGGGAAGCAGTTTCTTTCATCCACCAGTAGCTGCCTGAACTTTGAGTCCAGTCTCTCCTCTAGAAAGTTTTGGCTTTGGAGCCAGTCTGTCAGCAGCCACCAAAAGGACCCCCTTTTCTGCTGTAGCATGCAGTGACACAGACAGAAAACTTCTGGATGAAGTAGGTCATGCTCAAGGCCAGGTACCTGCCCTGCAGATACAGAATTTTGCATGTCTGTCACAACTGTCTCAATTGTAGGTTTTCCACAAAAAGTATGAGTTCAAAACAACTGGTAGGAGGGGCAACCAAATTCCCCAAACTCCCCTTTACTGTTCTAAGCACACTGTGCACAGCTGGATTCAGTCTGAAAATGGTGGTGGGACTGTGGGGCAGGGGGCATGAAGTCCAGAATTTGTTGACATTTTCTGACTGGCTTGAGTTTGGAAGGTCATCTTTTCTCAAAATCAACTGACTGTATACCTTGTCCGCAGGCTTTACTGTCAATTATGTATTGTATTGATACTTTGTTATTAAATCAAGCTACCTCTTAATTTACTAGGTGACTATTTTACTACTTTATTCTGGTTTGAAGGCTGTGTGATACCTGAAGTCATTATCATTAATGCCTTTTTAATAAAATCAAACACTCCTCTACAAACTGGTCCCATGAAGCACTTGCTTTTCATTTTGAATAATTTAGTTTTGCAATATCCAGCCTTATATTGTGAGGCACTTATTCACCTACTTTCAATGAATAATATAGGACCAAAACTTTTCTCTTATTTTTCTTTTTTCTTCCCTTCTTTTCCTTTCCTTCCTTTCCCTTCACTTCCTGTATCTAAAATATGTACAAGTAAATTTCTCCTGACATTCTCTAGGTGCATTATTGTGATTTTTCTGCACATCAGGGCAAATATGACCATAGTTAACCTGCTTCTGCTTTTCAACACCATGCAGAGGTGGCATCTTTGATTTAGTGGAATGCTTGTCCGGCTTCCATTGCCCATCTAAACTGGTTTCTTGCTTGTATTCTCAGAGAGAAAGAACTGGAATCATGTTGGTGACTTCCTAAGGTGCAAAAATACATGGAAGACAATGGAGAGTTATTTAACTTATACAGAGGAAAAGAACTACTAGTGGTAATGATGCTGGTCAATAGGGATTTTAGCAGATGACGATTCCTGTAATGTAAGAGGACCTATAACCGATTGCCAACCTTGTACCACCTCATTCCGTGAAAAGTGTAAATGTAATAATGATTTGAAGAACACACACAAAAAGTACTCAACAACTGATGAATCACAACAGTTCTTGGGCTTTCCTGGCAAAGGAAACTAGAGAGGCAGTGAGAGGAGAAGGATATCTTTGGGGCTATATGCATTCTTTACATTGCCGTCAAAGCAAAATAAAATGAGCAACTCAAGTCATGAATCTAAACTTGTTGCATGACTAAAGCAGTTGGATCATGACTAAGGCTGTTATGAGACTCCACATACCAAACTGCCAACATTTAGTGGAAGGCCAAACTGTGTTCCTAACAAATATTAAAAGCACAAATGTACAGTTGCCAAATGTGTCTGGCTTGCAAAGTCCATTCTGTTTTATTCTATCTGTTTTGCCCCCATCCTGCCCACTCACATCCCCTGTTAGCAGTAATTTGTCTGGTGTCTAGAATGCTGACAATTCTACATGACTTTGAGATAGCAAAATCTTGATTTATAGGAAGCTTATTGTGAGAACTTCTTTTATAGAAGACCACTGTGGAAACAGCCTGTACATGCCTGCTTCTGCCAGCTTGAAGGTAGTCACTTGGGACCTCCTGGGTGCTGCAAAAATGGAGAACACGAGAATCTATCCAAGGGAAACTGAGAGTCTTTTTGATCTACAAATGGGTATATTGAAAAAGCAGCTTTTCCCCTGCTCACTTCATCAAACCTGAGTTCTGGTTTCCATAATTTCATCATTTCCTCAATGAAAGTGTGAGATACTTTTGTCTTTCTCCATTTTTGTATGATACTTTGCAGATTTGGTGCTCTCTTGGTGTTCAGAGACTGAATTGTGGACAGAATGGTTGAGATGAACAATCCTGATGGCCTGGTCCGTGAGGCAGGGCAGTACTCTTATGAAAATTAATTTTAAGAGAATTAAAGGTTATTAAAGGGCAGTAAGCATGCAGGAAATCCCTTTATTGGCTGCTACTGCACAACTGGATATAGACAGGCATTCCATGGAGAGCAAAATCAAAATCAGTGTGTTGAATCCATGAAGTTCAGTATCTTGAAATCATGAAGTATACTTGCATGAAGTCAGAAGGCAGTGAACTGAAAAATATGTTTATTTTAAGGCAGAAATGCAAGGTGAGTTTAGCGAAGCAAAGAGGATTTTCACCTACAGTTCTAAATGGAAATGTCACACAACATTTGTGTTTAGACAAGATGTACTGGATTCAGGTAATGAAAGACCCAGAAGAAAGACCACATGAATGTATTGACTTTATGAATGAATTGTGCAGTATGTTTCAAAGGTACACTAAACACAAATAGTCTGTGACAGGCACATTAAAGTGTTCATGCATGTTCCCACCACAGAAACCAAAGCGCAGCCAGTGGCTGGGTGATCCTGTAAAAGCTTTTCTTTTGACTATAGATTCTTTTTATTAAACTTCTTTTCTTGATGGAAGAAACCAGTAGAAAAATGATTACTTTGGATAATTTCTATTTACAAAGATTAGACACTTCCATCTTTTTTTTCTGTGTTGTCTTTTCTGGTTTAGCTCTGATCTACCCCTCCCACTGTCACCTCCAAATTAATTTTGTACAGTCTCACAGCAAAAACATTGATATTGAAGAAACATTCTCCCTGTAGCCATTTTGAGAGAGGATTATAGAGATAACTCATGAATGAGTGCATAAGAAGAGTCTGTGTAAGGGGACCAGGAGTAAAAATTGCTACTGCTCCATACAAGCTGTGTGATGCTAAAAAATTCCTGTATGCAATGGAGGAAACAGGATTTTCACTGAAGAATAATTTAGGGAGTTCCACTTGTCATGAATTGTTGACTGACAGATTGCAAAGTCTTGGACCTGTTAATTATTAGATTTGTGAATTTCCTTACTGGATAATTCTCAGGTTGCAATTTATGTGTAATGCAATAAATAAGCAGCTGTGTGAGGTTAGTTACAGGAGTCATGCTCTGTCCTTACGTACATAACAGATTTATAGTGTAGCTTGCCACAGCATGCAAGCCAAAGCAGCAATAGATGAAATATTTCCTTGGAGAATAGTTGGGCTAATAGTGATCTTTTCACACATCACAAATGCTACTAGAGGTCAAGACAGCAGCCTGTCCAAAGGAGTGTTTATCACCAAAAAGTCCCTAGCTAATAGAAGGTATACATAAAGCAGCAAATTAAAACAGAGCTGGATTATTTGATGCCAACACTTAAACATGATCTTTTCCCTTCCTTTCTCTCATCCTACCTACAGTAGAGCAGGGAAATGTTCTGCCTCAGTGATCACAAGAAAATCATTAGAGTAAACACAGCTGCAACGTGCACATTATGTGAGTAAAAACATGTTAAGGAAAGGGCCCAGATCCTCCTAGAACCTCCGTGTCAAAGATCCTTGAAATCAGGGCCTCCATTTCTCTCAGATGAACGACTATTGTTTCTTGCCACCCTTCACTTTTGAAGTCTATGAAGGTCATGACAGAAATCAAGCCGGATGGTTCTTCCACACCTATAATGGCAGGGGATGATGCAAAATGTGGTCTCTCAAAACCCTGCAACTGAGTTTCATTCTGGACCCATTTTTAGATGATTTGGAGTTAGGAAGAACATAGCCCAACACAAGGCAGGCTGTGAGCAGCAAGGAGACAACTGTTTGAGACTGCAAGGGGGAATCTGAGGAATAACATAGTCTTTAGAGTGGGAGCTTGCTCCAGGCATTGACCTTGTTATTCCTGCTTATGCAGGGGACAGGCAGGTCTGTGGGTGCACCCATGTTTGTGTGAGAAAATGCAAGGGAATATTAGGGAAAACAATCTTTGGTCAAAAATAAGGCCTTCATACCTCAGTATCACCTTCTACCTTGGGAATGTTGGGGCCCATCACCACCAGAGCTTCATAAACCTTAAGTTTAAAATCCTGAAGTCTTGTTTCTCTCCTGTGCTATGTGGTGATGACACACAGGTTGGTACCTAACCACGTCACACCAAGACACCCATGCACACCATGCCCGCACAATACCCCCAGTGGGGATCCCCATCGGCTAAAAGTCTTTAGAGTCATCACTAGCTAGGAGGAACCTCTTACTGAGCCAAATGTTATATAACAGCTTACAGTACAGGCAAGTTATAACCTCAGGCTGCAATGGCTACAACAGCTATGTGATCTGAAACGACCTAGCTCAAGCTTTAACCTAATTTTTAATCCATGACCTTGTGCCATACTAAGGCACTTGTTTTGTGGTGTTTTAAAGGGGAAGCTGCTGACACCTGACTCACCATTTCCTGCAGTGTGTAGGTGTTTCTTGGAGCTCCATCAAACAGTGACCCATCCCAATGCTGCTCACCATGCAAGCTGCCTCTGAATCACAGCCACAGCACCAGAGTACTCCTTAAAGCTGGACCATCAAAGCTATTCATATAGAATAACAGAAGCGGTATCTAGTAGCTAAGTGCACCTACTGTATGTCCCCTACTTTGTAACATTTTTGCTTTGTTTTTGCACATTGAAAGCAAAGGATGGAATTTAATTTCTGGTAGAACCAGGGTCGTTGCAGTGGAGCTGGACAAAGAGAAAATGGCCCCAAAGATTTGATTGACTGGCTGTAAAGCTGAATAGCAGAAGGACTTGTAAAAAGCAAACAAAGCTTTCCCTGCCCATCAGTAGAAGTTAAAAGCATTACAATAAGTAACATGGTTGTCATGGTGACTGAATGTTTGTTTATGGTAAAATCCATCAGGCAAAGCTGAAATGGTTTTAATTTAAAGCTCATATGACAGGACACTGAGTAGTGTAAGCAAGAGCAGAAATATATTTTTGGTAGATACATGCAAGTAATTATTTTTCCCTATGAAAATTCCCATCACTGCTCAGTGTTTTTCCTGCCCCCTTCTTATCTTTATTCAGGTTCTGAATATGTTTGTCTTCTGCCCGTGCAAGGAGCCAGCAAGACAGGTTTAAAGGAAGATGGAAATGGGCGCTACTAATAGGCAAACTTCTGGTAGTAAACAGATAACAGGCCCTCTTATAGCAATGTTTTAAAGAGAAGAATAATTCTTAAATCTGAATTCTGTGCTATACATTCTGTGGTCCTGGCACCTGCAAATACATAAGCATTCAGCTGAATAATCTGCAGCATAGCATTATTTCAGCATTTTTGTCTCCTGAAATTGTCAGATGACTCAATTGTCTGGGCTCCATGGTCTAAAATTCAGTTTTCTTTGCCTAAATATAGCAGTCATTAAAAAAAAAAAAAAAGTTAATGAAATATTCAATTTGTCTGCATTTAAATCGAGGGGAAAATCCTGTTGAGGGAGGAAGTGTCTGATAGACTGGAAGATAGCTTGCCACATGATTACAAATCAGTTGCATGTAAATTACTCTTGTTAAGCTGTAGTAGGCCCTACTTCTGTGAAGAGCTTTATGAAACCATTGGGGTGAAGCTGCTCACTTGAATTTGATAGCAAATTTCCCAGTGACTTCAGTGCTTCTGGGCTCA
Source organism: Strix uralensis (assembly GCF_047716275.1). Lineage (NCBI taxonomy): Eukaryota > Metazoa > Chordata > Aves > Strigiformes > Strigidae > Strix > Strix uralensis. Next base: position 113,183,333 of record NC_133975.1, on the reverse strand, counting down.
GTTGAAGACTAATGTACAGCTGTGTAGTTCCAGAATAGTATTTCACGTCCATGGCAAAACATCCAATGGACTTTAATAGGAGATTTTCATGAGGTCTGGGACACTGAGATCAATTATTTAAGTGTTGGAAGCAGGGAATTTGCAGAAAGTCTAAAGATCATCATAGACATCACCTTGTCTCTCCTTCTCTCTGTCTCTGTTTAAGGGCAATGAATGTGAGAAATGGAGATGGATATCTGAATGATTTGTGTGTAATGACTGCTAGTTTACAGGGGGCTTTTTGGTGGTAGTAGTAGGGAAATCAATTTTATCTTGCATTTAATGATATTTTTAGCAACATACAGTTTATGCTTTATGATTTTAATCGAACTGGTAAAAAATTAGCCAGTAACAATCACTATAGATTAATAGTCAGAGGTAAATCTCATTGAAATCAGTAGTAAGATGTATTAACTTTAACAGGCATGAGATCAAGACTTAATGGTACATGACACGAGCTAGGTACCTTTTGAAGATGTCACTTCAGAATAAAAGAGGAAAAATGTTTAAAGTTCTTTCTGTAAGAGAGGAAAAGATGTGGCTTTAGGTTAAAGTTGAAAAACCTATCAGATGACTTTGCTAAATAATTTCATTTGTTAGATAATCAGATTTGCAGATTCCTCTATAGAGAAAACACTAGCAGTTGTTTTCATGACATTATTAGTAACCACAGAATTATTATTTACAAATTGCATAAGATGAAAATAAATATAAGGAATATGGGAAGTCACCTAATCCACTGGGCTAAGAAGCAGTAAGAATGATTCTATCAGAAATGCTTGAATGCAGAAGTATCAACATTTTATAGAGGGATCTTCCCCTATATTTTTAAGGAGAATAAAATCCACCACTTTCCTGGGTCCCCTTAGACATCTTTTTAGCAATGCATTGGTTTTCTGAAAGGAGAGCTGGGTGAAACAGTTACCACAAAAGTAGCTTTTGAATGAAATTTCCATTTCCCCACTTCATAATGCTTCTGCAAAATAGTATCAATTTCATGTTTATGGAATTTTCACGAAAACAGACCTTAGGCATGAGTAACTGAAGAGTGAATTTTATTGTTTAGCCTAAGCAGATGTGTAAAATCAGCGTAACTCAAATTATTTGTATAGTTCTACATTTCTTACAATCCAAAGCATGTGCCTTTTAAAACAGTTGAAAGTTCCTCAAGGTGTCCATTTTGCAAAGTGCAACATCTTTGAGATGCAAAACTGGGAAGTGATATGCAATTAGATTAAGGCTAAAATTTGTCCAAATAGGAATACTTGATTGGTGAAGGTTTGGTTTCAGTGAGAGCTGCAAGTATTCAGCTCTTGGGAAGTGAGCAAGGAGACCTATGTGAGCATTTATATCTGGAAAACTTCTGAGATGGCTTTCTTGGAAGGTGACACAGAAGTCAACACACCTGAGAACTAATACTAGTTCTACTAATGTAGAACTAGTAGTAGAGGCAGCACAGATACAGGCAAACATGGTAAACAGCACAGACATCTGCTTTCTTCCACTGGCTTTACTCTTGAAGCAGAAGAAATACTTGCAGTAACGAAAAGTTCATTCTTTCACCTTGGTCCTGATAGTTCTGAATGATCCCATGGGCTCTGTTGTGAGGATATTTGGTCTCCTAGAAGGCGGACTGAGATCCCCTCACCGATCTCTCACAGTCCATAAAACCTTCTATTGCACTGGGCAGGAGTTGCATGCACATTTTTGGGAGCACTATGGTTCTTTTTTTGATCCTTTATAGGTTTCCCCTTATGTTCGACGCTAATACTTGAGCATATTATCCATCTCCCAGTCTGGCACCAGTGGTAGTATTGTGGAGAAAAGAAATGGTCACATAATTTTGATTGTATTTTGCTGCATTTGAAGCTGCTATTTTGTTCTTACTGTTTAATTTCGTTATATAATTCAGATCTGAAACACTAGCCTGTGAGTTTCCACTGGAGTGTGTTAAAAGGGTATCTGATTTCCTGTCTGTTTCACCCGCCTGCTTTATAACTGTTCCACAGAAACAGAAAATTAAGGATACAGATTTTCAGCACAATGACAGGGAGAAAGCTAAAACACTAAATGTGCTAAGGCTTCTTTGCTTATGTGAAATCAGTCATGTCCCTGCCTGTTGGCACAGGCTGGGGTCTGAAGCAGCTGTGAGTCACCTGCTCAGCCTCCAGCCCTGCACAATTACTTACCCTCCACAGCTGGTGCTAACATGTTGTGATGGAAGGGTCACAGGTGAAATAGAAGACCTTTTTTTCCTAATCCAGAGTAAATTACCTTTCCAATAACATATGGGCACAACCTTCAGGGTGTCAGGGTTTGATTGTGAAGGTTAGGTTATTCAGAATGCAGAAATTACAGAAGCAATGGCACACAATTCATTTAAATGAGCGCTTGTTTTCTAAGAAGGATGAATACTGCACCTCTGTTGGAGCCCAGCTGGAGTTCTGGACACTCGTGAAAGGCTTTTTATGCCTAAAGATCAACCACAGACCAAACCCAGGCATATTAAGCACAAATATCACTTTGTAAAGAAATGAATAAAATATGCTGGAATTTCAACAACTCATGAATTAAATTTTTCTTTTGATGGAATCCTGGCCTTCAGTAATTTTTGTTGGTCGTTTTCTGCCTCATACCTAAATTAAGGATGATTGTAGTTAAGCTTGACTAGATGTCTTCTGGCTACTCACTAGAAAGGCAAATAAGACCCCTAAAAAGCATTACCACATGTACAAAACACAATTCTAAACACTCAGAAGGCTCCTACTAGCACCAGATAACCTTTTTTTCTTGGTAAGTTTTGCTGTGTTAAGAAATGATCCCTTAGCTTTTTTATTCTGAAGAATACTGGTCCAGAAAGGCATAGTATTTCTCAGTAATTTCAGAATGTTTGAGCTCTTCAAGATCTTTAATGTATTGTTTTGGCAGCAGTTAACACTTAGGCAAGTCCCATTTTCTTATTTATTGGAGTATTATACAATTTTGAATAATCCTTTCATAATACCAAAGGTTACAGCACAAGGAGTTTCATAATCTTGCATGGTGTTTATCTGTACCTAGACAGTCCCAGACCATCTGCCAGGATTGTTTTTCCTTGATTATGGATCAGAACAATTATAGTGACAATGAATAATTATTTTCCATGATAAACCAGGAGATGGATGACTCAAAAGACTAGTAATGTCTAGAAAACAAGACTTTGACTTCCAGTTCACTAGTTCAAATGCAGCTTGAGCCATGATGGACCAGAAATCAGGCCCAACTAATTCTTGAGGTACCATATGGAATGTTTGGCTATATTATTTTGGCTGTTGTGGCACTTTATGAGAAAGTGTGGAAGAATGAGAAAAGAGCCAACAACCTCAGGACAGATTCAAAATCAAGTTAAGGTAAATAAAACAATCCGAGGAAGGATTATGTATACCTATCTCTGTCCATCATTTGCTCTCTCTTGTTCTTTAGCTGAATGTATTAATATACCTTGGCATGGGGTGTTATGCAACTCACCATCAGACAAATATATACCAAGATTTACCCCCACCCTTCAAATTATGACATTTTACTGAGTAAGAATAGATTTAGGTGGTTTTATTAGCTATTTTAGCAGCAAGGTTGTGAAAATAGTAGGACATGGAGAGTGGACTCTCCTTTGCAGTGAGTTAAAGCTGCCTTGAGCCTGCACTTGTCCTGGGAGATGGGCAGACTAGAATACAGTCCTAATGTGGGGACCCAAAAATGCCTTTACCCTGAGCTGTCCACACCTATGAGAGCTGCAGAAAGAAAAGAGCTGTGAATATAGCTGGCTGGAGTTGCATTGTTGCTGTAGGGGCAACGCACTGGGCTGAACAAATGTCTGTCTTGGCAGGAAGGGTTTCCTGATACTGTTGTACTTCAGGAATTAGATGTCATGCATTGCTCTCTTCATATCCTTTATTATTTTTTTTTCTTTCTTTCCTCTCTTTAAGATAATATTGTTAAGCCAATTGATTTTCTTGCCTAAGAGAAAGTCAAGGCAGAAAATTGAATTTTGTTTTCCCTAGGTTTTGGAGCAGATGCTTCAGCTGGCATTTTATTAATGATCCCTTTAAATTTGAACCCAACCCTTTTTGCTGTCAATCAGTGGTTGGCAGAAAGATTACAATAATAACATTAAGCATGTAGCCCTGTGGCAATAATATGATGCATCAAGAAAAGGACTGCTCATCATGGCGATGGAAAAATGTCCAGTATTTAAGTGTCTCTCCTGGCACACATGGGAACCAGGCAACCAGGCTGAGACTGCATCTGCTGAGGACCATTAGCAAAGCAGCTGAAATAAAAGCATAATGGAAGAGGCAGTGGGAAATCTGTCCTTGAAAATGGTTATGAAAATAAGAACTATTTATACACTTAATGTATAAGCTTTCATCTGCATGTCTCAAATGGTTTTATAAACACCAATGAATTAAGTTTCAACGCACCCTTGTGAGATATTTTATTCCCATTTTGCTCCCATAATTAATGTATAAATAAATGTACAGGGAGCTGAAGTGATTTGGCAATAGGAGTGCTGGAGGTTTATGTGATATAGTACAAAAATAAGGCCTAATGGTCCCAGCGCTCTGCACAACAGCCATTAGATCCTTGGGCTTCCAAGGGCATCAGTTATTACACTCAGGGCTTGTCAGATTATTCAGTTGCCCTTCTCATAAAGGATGTAAAGAAACAAGGGAAGTCATTAGAATTTCTGTGCAACAATTACAGATCATATTCCCATCAATTAACTGATGGCTGGCCAGGTGCATTTGTTTTCCTGGTTACTTAAAGAGATGTTTCCCCACGCACATACAGGTAGAGATACCCCTCTGAAATTGTTAAAAACTATGGAAAGGTTTGAGAGAGTTATTATATATAATGAACGGCAATATCATCAGGGAGTATGGAAAGAAAAGACTCAAGAGATTCATACTGAAATCCTTTCTTCAATTCTTACTGGCTCCAATGGATTTCAGGTTTTGAAAAGCTACAGAAAGATCTATTATAGGATGTCTCTTTTTTGATGTAGCAAATAGGACAAGTTATTATTCTTTGAAAAAAAATTAACTCTGAGTAAAACCAAAATCAGTCTTCCTGTAATCAAACTCTCTTTTCCCTTTAATGGTTGCTGTATATGTAAGGAAATTGTTATATCTTCTGGTTTTGATTTTTTGTTCAAAGCTCTGGTTCACTTAAAGGTTCTTTCCCCATCCTTTTGAATCGTTTTGTAGAGGAGACTTTGAAACAAGCTAAAATCCAGTTGGAGCAAATAGCTGGCTTTGGTAAAAGCAAAAAATGCTGCCATCTTTTTCACTTTTTTTTTTTTTTAATTCAAACTTCAAAAGATCTTTTTCATATAAGAGCAAGTTTAAAACATTGGTAATTTTACAGAGAGAGAAATGTTTTGTCTGTGGTTTCCTCTGTTCCCTCTACTGTTGTTGAAGGTTTTGTACTTTATCGCCTTACCTGCTGCAGTTCAGGGTTTCTGTTTCCCCAGAAGAGCTTTTTGAAAGATGGGTCTGATTCTCCATGCCCTTACTCTGGCCTTAACTCCTGCTGTTTCCCTGATTTCAGGAGAGTATTCCTGATTTATGTCACCGGGAAAGGAGGAGTGGCTGGAAGTGACAGCAAGGGGTTATACGTATGGTGGGCAGCTCTGCGTCTCACTGACAGCCTTCACTTTCTGCTTGATTCTGGACTTCAGTTCTAGTCACATAGAGCCTATCTTTAGTGTGCAGATAATTAACAACAATAAGCACCAGCTTCTGTATGAGAGGGACGAAGCCCAGACTTCTGCACAAGTAGCTTTGGTTACAGTACACGAGGAGGGAGAAATTCCAACATGCACAGTTTGCATTGAACTGGTTTTGTCTCTTCTTCCTTCTAGAAAGTCAGGGATGATGTTAATAATTTTATTTTTATTTTTCTTTAGTTCCACTTTCAAAATATTAGCTGCTCCTACACCCTTAAAAGCTTTATTAAACTTATAGACATACATAAATCTGCTTACAGAAATGTGAAATGTCTTTTGAGGGAGATTGTCAAAATCATATAAAGGATTTAGGAGCACAAATTATTGGACTTTTGAAATGTTTGTCTCCTGTTTTAACACTTTATACCTATACATCTGATCATTTTATACCAAGCAGTACTTTTGTTTCAGTTTCTTCATAGCTTGGCAGACTGGCCGCTGATAGAGCTGTCAGTCAGCTCAGATGACGGCACATATGGCAGATTTGTTAGTGTGTTTGAAACTGAGACCTGTCCCAGATCTTTCACATATTAATCTTTTTCCACTCCTTTACTTGTTCATGCCACTGAATACTTTCTTGGCTCTCTCTTCTTCAGCTGTGAGAGCCACTGTCATGGGTACAAGGATTAAAAAAATAATATCTTAGCTTGCTGGTTAAGTGATGTATTAGTAAACAGGATTTCCTTCACAAGATATACCCTCATTACATGTTTAACTGGAGAGAAAGACTGGACTGACCTCATGTCATTCTCCTTTGAATACCCCGAGTGCAGATCCCTCAGTTAGCATGTATCTGTATTTCTCTCTGCTGCTCTGTGCTGAAATATTCTCTCAAAGCCAGTTGTGTCACTTGGTGGAAAAGCTGTCATTCAGGGGGAAACTGGGGGATTGACAGTGAAGGACTTCAACTGTTCAGTCAGCTTACCTACATCATCTCTGCAAACTGAAGTAGTGCTGAATGAAAGCAGTCTTGTGAATTGTTTGCATTGTAGGTAACTAGCACTGTGGCATTGCTTGTACACACTCCTTCAGTCAAGTAAATTAACCTGAATACAGAGCACCTCCCAACATGGGTCACAGGTTTTCCAGATAAACGCAGATATATTACAGTTTATTCCAGGGGAGACTCCTATTTAACTGTATAGTAATAAAATACATCTTCAGCGCTGACAGGGATAAATAATGTCCAGCGCTGCCTGCAGGGTAATTAGGCTTTATATGGTACTGTGCATAAGCTGATGAAGTTTTCTAATTAGTACATTTCATACACACAACTAGAAATATAATGTGAACCTGGAAAAGAAACCGATTGAAAAATCCTTCTTGTGGCTGGAGCTTGGTGGGAAGTTTTCTCCAGCTCAGAGTGTCAGTGACTGACCAGTCTATGTTTCATGTCTTCATGGTTTCCTCCATGGCTGTGTAGGATGGGATCACAGCCTTGGATCTCTTTTGTCTTATGGTTTCCCTGCTAGAGAAAGGAACTGGAGCATTTACAATGTCCTTGAGTTCACCTGCTTTCTCCATCTTTTTTTTGAGTTGTGCCTGTGGGCATTTTATTAAAGGTTTAAGGTTGTTAGAGGGGTTTGAGGAGATGTTTTATGGTGTGTGGGAGTAAGAGGGAACAGGTACTCCATGGATGTTTCTGCGCCTCTCACTGTGCAGTCAAGTTTTTGGAGCTCATACATTCTCTTCTGGTCTTACATTTCTACTGTCCCAGTACCTGTTTAACTGACATGGAAAGGTTTCCACATGTTTATGTGTCACAGAAAGTTGTTTTGAGTTTCAGGAGTCTGAAAGGGAGAAAACAAACAGAAAAGGGAATGTGAACAGTGAAATGTACAGCTAAGGCAATTTTAGGCAGCAGGCACAAGCCTTTCTGACATGCCATGATACGGGGGATGCTTGTGTTAAAATAAAGTGCCCAGGGTAATAAAGAAAATGGCAATTTCTCAATTCATTGTAGGAACTGGACTTCCAAGGAAGTGAAGTAATTGAAATCAGACACTATTAGCCAGAAGGGAAAGAACAAATCACTAGCTGGAGGAAAGCGAAATGACAAATGGATGGGAGTGCTGGGGAACAGGCACTAGTACAGCTAAAATGACAACAACAAAAGATAAAATCTATAGCTGTTCTACAGAGCCAAGTTTTGTGGGTGGAGAGAAATAAGATATCCTGGTTTACTTCTTTTTAATAATTTGGACAGCTGATTTCTGACGCATGCTACTTTTATTTTGCTAGTGGTTGCTCACAATTGTGGACAGATCATGGAGAATATATTTGGAAAGCCTGTCATGATGTCAGTGGAGTTTCTTGGATTTCATAGGCAATGTCTATACCTGCATAACCACCAATATTTTCTACACTTATAATAATTTCATTCTGTTGAAGACAGTGGCCATTTTGTGGTAGATTCAACTGTTGTGTGTTCCAGACATACATCTATATTTGAAGCTGGGACTCTTTTCCATGGAAACTGGACTCTAGATTTTTTGACTGCTTTTAATCTGAAATGATTTCAGTTTAGATTGCAAAAATTCCTTTTATGATAAGGAAACATGAAGTAACAGAAGGCAAATTTCTACTCAAAGGTAATTCTTACCTACAGAATGCAGCACTTGAACATAAATCTGTAAATCTGACATAGAATCATAGAATGGTTTGGGTTGGAAAGGACCTTAAAGATCATCTACTTCCAAACACCCTGCCATGGGCAGGGACACCTTCCACTAGATCAGGTTGCTTAAAGCCCCATCCAACCTGGCCTTGAACACTTCCAGGCAGGGGGCAGCCACAACTTCTCTGGACAACCTCTTCCGGTGTCTCACCACCCACACAGTAAAGAAATTCTACCTTATATCTAATCTAAATCTTCCCTCTTTCAGTTTCAAACTGTTACCCTTCATCCTATCACTACACTCCCTG